>NC_140028.1:94125713-94441048 GCF_963513975.1 Fringilla coelebs | reverse complement strand
AAAGGAAAGGAAAGGAAAGGAAAGGAAAGGAAAAGGAAAGGAAAGGAAAGGAAAGGAAAGGAAAGGAAAGGAAAGGAAAGGAAAGGAAAGGAAAGGAAAGGAAAGAAGGAAAGGAAAGGAAAGGAAGAAAGGAAAGGAAAGGAAAGGAAAGGAAAGGAAAGGAAAGGAAAGGAAAGGAAAGGAAAGGAAAAAGATATTGATGCATTTTCTGAACACAGTTCAGGTCCCATTTAAGCCATCTGCAAATGCCTCCAGAATTTGGTGGCTGTAACACCAAACTGATGATCCAATCTTTATATATTTATTTTATTTTCCTGGAAACAGATCCAAGGCAGTGTAATTGAAATGGTAATAATGGGAGGCTTTAAGATCAGCAGAGATTTTCCAAACTAGACCCTGCATTTGGTGTGAGTTTACTTTTATTTTTGAATATAATTCATGAACAACTGAATCACTAGGAAAGAACTATGAGTTTTCTTTAAAAAAATGAAAATCTCAGTATCAGGGTGTAAAGAATACTGAATAAGGCATTTGATCCTACAGCTCAGTTTACCTCACAGCTTTTAGAGGCATGAACTCCATTGAATTTCCAAATTGAACTCTTCAGAGAAAAAAAAAGAAAACAATATTTCTTTTTTTTTTAATCTATTAACCTGTCAGTCTGTGCATGTGAAAAAGTTCAGAAAAATACCAGAAAAATGCATACTACTTTAGCCAGTTGGGCCACAGAATTTGTATAAATTATGCAATGATGGTGCATAGGTCAAATTCATGCACGGTGCAGGTAGAGCGATCTCTTGATTCAGCAGTATATTAAAGGAAGGTTATTCTTTGGGTGTAAATTGACCATCAGTCAGAGCACAGCTACATCCAGCTGTGTCAAGGTAGTGAAACCTGTCTCAGCAAAGCCTTCAGTGAGTGCAAAATGAATATAACTTATTCAGGTGGTGGGACATGGAGCATAGCTGGAAAAGCAAATGTCATGTGGACAGTTTCCTCCCCTTGGCTGCTGGCAAATAAATTCTGCTTGTTCTGTGTACTTAGTATCTGGTGCAAGTTATGCAAGCTCGTGCCTGGTAGGGGAGATGTAATAAAAGCATGTGAGGGAGCAATGTCATCACAAGCACTTGACCTTCCCCTCTGGCAATATGGAGGCTGTATATTTTGTGGCAAGCATTGCAATTGTCTTTATGTTGGTGTCTGCTATTCTGGGTTTTATTCCTGCTGTATTCAAGCATTAAAGCTCTTAAAAAGACCATATGTCCCGACCTTCTCTGTCCTCTTGGATGAGGGTGCATTCATCCCTTAATTTGGATATTTGGGTTTCCACAGCTTCTCACCATAATCAGGTCTTTGTTGTCCTATCTTGTTTATTCCTGTAATCTGCCATTGAATGAGCTTCTGCTACCTCCTGTAACCCCAAAGCTTCAGAAATATGCGGGGAAAAGAAATACATCAGAAATAAGTAATGTTGATGATCTCAGTGTGAGCTGTCTCTTACAAAGGGGGTGGAAGTATCTGGAAGGTGATAAGGATCAAAAATCCAATAAAATACTCAAATATCTGAATTCCAAATTGGTATAACCAGGATTAAATATTTGGATCTTTAAAAATGATAAAGTTTAAATGAAAGCAGGACAGAAGGGGCAAAAGCTACCCATGTGCAAGTTGCTGCTCCTAGTATTTTAAATGAATGTATTTCTATATTGTGTTTGTGCCATAGAGAGTGAGAACACAAGCCACATGCCTTCAAGTCTTCCTCAGGAGGGCTGGACCTCACTCTTTTAATCTGACCATCAATGCAACAACAGCTTGAAGTTTATCTGTGACCTATCTGTGCGAAAAATGGGGAAGGAAAGCTATTTTTACACATCTATCTTCTAATGCTTTCTTTTCCATGCATAAAAGGAAAGCACCTCACTTATTTTCTGCCTTTAGTACCAAGCCAGCTTCTGAATTGCCACTGTTATAGGCTGAGAAAAAATTCTGTACTGTGTCATGTTGAAACCCTTTCTTAAATAAAGCTAATAAATTATGTCCTGCTCTTTCAAGCAAGTGAGGCTCCCCTTCCATGAAGTTCAAAAATGAAGCTATGATTCTCAGGAGTTGCTGCAAGGCCACAATGGGACCAGCTCTCTGAAACTCCAGGATTAAGAGAACTTCTCTCTTGCTCTTTTCCTTCCAGCATTATCCTCATTATTTACTGACTGACTCTTCCCCACCACTCTCAGGCTTCACTTCCTCTAGCCCAGACATCTTATAATACACTGGAAGAAGATGAAGGAATTAGTTAATTCCCCAGAGCTGGCCCAGCCCCACCAACCTGCAAATTCCTATATACAAGCTGGCAACTGTGATCTTTCCTCTAAGCCAGCGAGAGGATTAACTCCTTCCCTACTTTAGTTCGCAGCTCATTCACAAGCTGTTCACTTTGTACATCCAGTATTTGATATCTGCTTTGATGAGACACAGTGGGTCGTGTTAGCATGGTTTTTGTTCCCTACTTAGTTCAGCTAATTAAGTCCTACACAAATATAATAATCACAGATTTATTTTTGCTAAATGTGCTGTACAGGAACTGGGCATTCCCTAAAGGTGCTCTTTTGGAAATGTTTCAGTAGACTCCTTTGCTAGGCCAAACACAGAGAGGACGTGAATGCAGACGCTGCAGACTTGTGTGAAAGGAGATTTTGGACAAGAGGTCATTTTTCTCAAGTTCTAATAAATGCTATTGATGCGTGCGAGTGCCAAGTCAAATTAAATCTGCAGCTGAATGACAAAATAATAGGGACTACAAATGCAAAACTATGGAGGACATATTTTCTTACCTTTAAAAAAGCTAGAATGTTTAGTTTATCCTGCTATTCTTCAACAAAAAATGATGTTTAAATACCAACATCTGCACTCCATTCTCATAAAAAGAATCTCGCATAGCACCTCAAAGTTAATTATCAGTGACATCTCTTTATGAACTGAGGTTCCTCAATCCTTGTCTTGCAGACCAATGGGCCAGTTCTAGCCCACAAAAGTCTTTCTAATTGAACCATCCCAGTGACACCAGAGTGCCTGTCAGTCACATACCTGCAGCTCCATAGACCAAAACTTTCTCTCTGCATATGAGCAAAGCCCAGCTCATGAGGCATCATTTGCAAATCCATCAGCAGCACTGGCCTACTCATAAACCTTTTTGTTGGCTGTAGAGAACCTCTGATAGAACTCATAATATTTGGAGCAATTCCATTTTTTAAAATCCATTTTGGAAATTTTGCAATACAAGAATCATATCTTCAGATTTTTCTTCCCCCCCAGAAGTTTAAAATTGTTGAATTTAAAAAAAACTAAAACTCACTTGGTTTAATCTAATCTAGGGTTTTATATGAAGTATTTACAATTGCCTGCAATCTTCTTTTTGCCAGAAAATGCAACATTTCTCTTTCTTGGAATATTGATTTTTCAAAGTCATTTGAAGTTATTCTGTAACAAACACATTGATCCTCCCAAACTAGTGGGTAAGTGTCCATTTATTCCAACGGAGCACCATGTTCTCATGTTTGCACTGATTTTGGCCTAGGGCATAGAATGGCTTTAGCCTAAAGGGGAGGTGAAATTCTTGGGTGTATTGATGCTGCATCAGGTTGTGACTTCACTCAGTCTGCTGGGGTACGGGCTGAGTGAGGCTGGCCAGACCTCTAAAGGAGAATGTCCATGTAAGGGAACAGGATAGTACTGGAACTGCTGTTATCTATGGTGCAGGCATTGCTTTCCCTCCTAAGTTAAGGCATACTGGCTGTGTTACATTTGCCACTTCTTGGTTAGACATAAACCAGGAGTCTGCCTGACTGCCTGTGGCCATTGGAGAGTACAAGGTTGGTCACTTGCATTTTTTTTCAGGTGGTATACATCGCTTCGTCTTTTCCTTAGGTGGCACTGCAAATATTGTTCTTTGCCTTCCTTTTGGCTCAATTTCACTTCATTCTTCTTCATGATTTGTCTCAGAAAGGTGGCATAAACTGCCTTCTCATTGGGCTGCATTTCCCTCCATTTCTGATACCTGCACAGGTGGCCAGGGAAATGCGCTGCACACAGAGACAAGAGAAGTGGTACTGATGGGGGTGAGCACCAGAAAAGGGGGAGCAGGGAAAGGGAGAAGGAAAATTTCAGCTGTGGCCATGAAGAGAGTGAGAGAAACACAAAAAGCTCCACAAGCAGTGTGGACACTGCCTTTTTCAGCCAGCAGCGCATCATCATGACAGCTTGTCAGGCACACAAGCAAAATATTTGATTATAAACAAAGATGAGTGATCTCCTTAGTGTCGTGCCTTGTAAAATCAACATGTTACATGACAAAGCCCAAATGCTGAGTCTGTCTTGACAGCACCCCTGTAGCTTCTGCTGTGCTTGAAGAGCTGCTCTGACTACAGATGATCAGTAGACGTTCTTGTGATATTTATTATCAAAAGCTTGGGACTGAAAGTTTTTGTGAAATGCCATGGTCTGAATTTAGAATTAACACTGGCATTTTTCATTCATTTTTACAAGCTTCTGTTGTCCCTGCATGAGTTTTTACAACTATCATATGGAAAAATCTTGGTGCTTCTTTTTGTGAAAGAGGGATTTGGTATTGTTCAGGGATATAACTTGGGGTTGATGAGGTACATCTTGTCATATTTGGGAAAGTCCACATGCATTTGCCCAAATAATACCCTTTTCAAAAATCTTATTTGTCCATGCTCACCAGTTTGCTGGACTTATTCTGGTACAAATACTCTGGGGATACTGTCAGTTATGGCATTTTCTTCAAATTAAATAAAATAAACAAATATTCCACAATTCTAAGTCTATTTTCCTGCTGTATCTTTGCCATTATCTGGTATTTAATGCAGGAAAAGAAGGTTATGGTAATAACAGGAAGAAGCTCTTATGCCAATAGACAGCTCTGGGCTACATGCACAAAGAAGGGGAACACATATGCTACAATACATGCTTATGTACTAATTTAATACATGGTAGCTTTTTATTCTAGCAATTTCATTTGAGCTGCCACAGTTAGAAGTCTGTGCCAGCACTTCCATTACAAATCCACTGTTCATAGGGATTTACAACATCAGTCTAAACGCTGCTCTGGAATGAAACTTGGCAAATGGGTCTCATCCCAGGAGCAATTTTTTTACCCATCCATTTGACTGTTAAGTTATTGTGGCATAAACATATAGTTGTTCTACTTGAATAACTTAAAATGGCTTTGAATTAAAAAAATGAAATAAGTTTATGGCACTACGTAATTACTTATCTTATTCCGAAGAAACAACACAACAGATGAAAGCAAAAATTGCTAAGATATTTTAGGACAGAAACAGGATATCCTAAAAATCCATTTTCTCCACAATTGTTAATAAAAATCTGCTTATATGCACAATCAGCCGCCTTCACTAGACAATACCTCACATCATGGAGAAAGGTGCTAAAAATGTATGGGATCTCCTAAAGATACAGCTCTATATGGATAAGAGGCAGTGTGCAATGACTCCCATCCAGCTAGAAAGGGAATGAATTAAATTTGGAGGCATTTCTTGGTTTGCTGTGGGTCACAGGCTCCAGCTATTAATGCTCCATTCACCAAAGCCAGCTACAGTTTCCATGTCTGAGGAAGTGTCACAGTGAAGATGCTTTTGGTTTCCCCTTGGGGCAGAGTTGGGTTTCCAACTGGCTTTGGATGGCTGAAGAAGACCTGGGCATGTGGTGTGAGGGCAAAAGGAATTCTGGAGAAGTGAAACAAATGGGAGGTGAAATGCAAAGAGAAACTGTGGAGAAAAATTAATCTGAAAAGAAAAGAAATTAAGAGAAGCAAATTAGTGGGACTCTGATCCCTCTGGAAGAAAAATGCTGAGTTCCTCCAGGTCGACCTCTGCAGCTCATGCTGTGGCAAATCTCTGAAGGGTTTTATGGGATTTGAACCAAACAGAAAGAGCACCCATGAAGCACCAGTTCGAGTCTCAATGATCCTCTGCGCATATTGTGCTTTCCCTGCTTACCTGGAAGTCCTCTTGATAACTGGTGAAATGCATGAGCAGCAAGGCAAACAGAGAACATACCCTTTGTGAAGAAAATAAGTCAGAATAAAACCAAAAGACAATCCTGAGGAAAGAATAAAAAGATTAGAACTTCCCCTGGAAAAAAAAAAGGTGTCTGGGGGCAAAGAAGCAGGATGTGATAGTTCCATATGGAATAATAAAAAACAGGGAAAAAGTTAATAAGGCATAATTACCCACTGTTTCAGACAGAAAGGGGCTTAGGGTACAATCCCTTAAATTGCATCAATAGGCTTAAAACTAAACAAATATATCTGTTTCTTAGGCAAAAATGTATTTCACCGTGGACATTGCAGCTGTGTAGCACAGACCTGAGCACCTTGCTGTGAAACTCTGTGAGGTGGATGCAATCTCCAATGGAGAAAGTCCTAAAGATCCAGACTGGGGTAAGACTGAAGAGGTTTCACCACCTATTTTTTGCACATCTACAATCTTTCCCTGAGTTTTTTCTTTGGCTCCTGTGCTTGCTTTGGTCACATACAGGCTATAGCACCCCAGACAAACATCAAGAGTGGTCCAGTACACTTGCTCACAAAATTTACTGAACAGCTGGAATTATATAATATTTTTCCCTGGCACGTTTTGAAGATGGGAGCCTATATATATGTGCACATAACCCGCTAAATATTCAAGAAAATTGTAGGTACAAACAGAACCATACATGCAGATATTGTGTGATTAAAATTGAACACCGAAAGCAATCAGAGGCACAAATGAAGGCAGAGATACTGTGACAGCTTCAGAATAAAGTCTAAGAATCTCAAGCCATACATTGCTTAAGTGGGCTGGGTGCTGTCATTTTAGTGCAGACTGGGTTGTTCAGCGTGCAGATCCCAGGGAAAAGCATCCCAAGAAGGCTCATGAGCCCAGTTCCACCATGCATTGCAGGAGGGGAGAAAGGAGTCAAAAGTGCAGAAACAAGACCTTGAAGGTGCACCATGACCCTGCTCAGATGTGAGGTGAGCGTGCTCATTTGCCCCATTAGCCCAGGGCAGGCATGGGACAAAGCAGGAGGGATGAAAGAGGCTGGAATTCTGTACAAGCCCAGAAAGAGAAAAGGGGATGTGTAATGGCAGCAGTGGACAGAGAAGGGAGAAAGAGGAGGAGAAAGAAAGAGCTTCCTTGTAGAGAAGGGCAATCTTAGCTGGTGGGTGAAAAAAAATTCTGGACACTGGGTTGTCCTCTTCAGGTTTTCCTTATACGTGACCCATGTGATCTCAGCTTGTACTGTTTTCTTCCTCCTTCCCTCCTTGCCTTTTCCCCCTCTTTCCCTCTTTCCCTCTTTCCCTCTTTCCCTCTTTCCCTTCTTTCCACATTCATATTGCCAAAGATTTATTCATTTTTTTGGGCACACTGGCAGGTTTCATTCAAAATGTTTTGTTTAGTGCCTTCTGAGGACCAGATCAAGACTATGGGTTTAGGAATAAAAACCCATACAAGTAGGTGGTTTTCCCAGCACAGTCTGGCACTCAGCCCTGGTGGCATGCAGAGACACCCAAATCTGAGGTATGGCCTGCTGCATGAATTACTAACCTAATGTAGCTCGTCAGAAGCAGGTTGTTTTAAACACAAGACAGAAACTGGCATAATATACCAAATTCAAATGCCTAGAAAGTTGAACACAGAAAAAATGCAGGCGAAGGCATTTGCTGCTCTGCCATTTCTTGAAGATAGAATTCCTCCTGAATCAGTACAAGAACAACCTTCTTTTAGAGACTCACTGAAATTTTACATTATGGTGTTTTGATTGTGAAATAATGAGGTCTCACTTCACCCTTTACACGTGTCCTCCTGAAGTCAAGGCATCCACTGACATTTTCCTTTGAGGAGAAAATTTAGCTTCTCATGTATTTGGTCTATGGATCTTGTACTGCCAGATCACCCTGCTGCCTGCTTTGTCTCTCAGTTCTCTAATACATTTTTAGACATTGATTGGAAATTGTTAAGCCATGTCTAGACCAGAAAAACAACATGAAAAGGTAACAAGCCTGTTCTTCAAATGGTATTTTAAGTGCTGATTTACACTGGCTAAAATCTAGCCTGACAGGGAATGACACATTGAAAATTAAATACAATGCAGTAATTTTTATCTTGGTTATATAATCTGATGATGATAAAACATTTACTTCCACAGCATTTTGTGCTTACAAATATGTTAGCAAATTCAAAATCTACCCATCTTAAAGGGAATATTTGTTATAAACACGGGCTGATTCCTACTCCTATCTATTTCTCACACATATGCATACAGATAAATGTGTACACATATACCACATATGTACTCATTCCCTAGGTAATCGGAGGCACAGATAAAATAAAGCTTCTAGAGTGACAGACATTCTGCAGACAGGGTTGTTAGTTTATGTAGGCTATAGGCAGAGTGGACTGGAAAATTTTGATCACTTTAATTTACTATATCCAGGATGCCTGCTGTACTCGTCCAGCACTTTTATCAAGCCCTGTGAGGTGGTATTGATTTTTTTATTTTCTATGTAGGATAAGAAGACAGAGAGTTAGGAGCAAGAGTGAATGAAGAACTTTCCTCAGATTACTGCTATTCTCTAGCTTATTGCATCCTGTCGTTTGTAGTTTCAGATGATGTCCAGTATGTCAGGGTTGCTTGAAGCAATAAACAGGGTGAATAACAATGGAAAGGCTAGATGAGAAAGATTGAAAAAGGAGAAAGAGGCAGCAAAGAAAGTAAGAAAGTGAATGTGAGAAATAAGAAAAAGGGGAAAAAAAAAAGCAGAGGTTGAGAAAAAGTGTCCTAGGTGTAGAGAGCTTGATAAGTGCATTCCTTTTAAGAAACTGTAACCAGCCATGGCAGTTTTTCGACCCAGAGCTGCACATAAAACCTATAGAATTGTGAAGGACTAGAAGAAGTGGCTGCTGGGTGTTACTTTTTTTTCTGTAAGAAAAAGCCAGAAAAACAGAGAAAGGTTGAGGGTAGATATGAGTTGCATTTTTCTTTGCTGGACAATTCCCAGATTACCACAAAGGGATAAATCCATCTTTTGCACCCAATTTAAGGTGTGGTCCTAACAAGAAGTAGTACCCCACAGACTTTGACTCTTACCTTGACCTTCCTTCCACCCCAAACTACTGCTTTTCTAAGAGACTACTGAATCTTTTGCTTATTCTGTTAAGTACCCTCACTGTGGCACTGTAACCTCTAGCACAGCAGGAAAAGGGAGATGATTTGGGCTTGTAGATGAAAGCTGCCCCAGGCAGCCTGGCCTTTGCTGACCCAGGTGGCCCCGTTTGCTTGTGTGAGCGTGGCTGGGCACATGTTGCTGTGGGGTGCAGGCTCTCACTGTGGGGAGCACTTTAAAGCTGCAGTCTGGGCTGGGCAGATTTCGTGATCTGGAAGTGCTGATCTGAGAGGCAGAGTTCACTGTTCAAGGGTCCATTTCTGTGTTTAGAAGGAAAATCTTACACGAAATGTTAATTATGCTTTCCCTTGACTTTAGATGGGTAGTGGCTTCTGAAGCGAGGTAGGATTCTGTCCACAAAGCTGTTTCCTCTTAGTTTTCCTCCTGGAACACGGGGGCCCAGTTGCTGCAAAGGGTAGTTTCTGTGTTGTCCTGCACACCCAAAGCCTCTTTGTTAAAGAAGGGCAGTTCCTTACCACTGGGGGCTCATAGGGAAAATGGCCAGACAGAAGTACAGTGAGGAACACTGCAGACTTGTGGACTTGGGTAATCCTGACTCACAGAAACAGATTCCCTCAAGGCACTTAAAAAGCTTTTGGTTTTTGTGTGTTATGGCTATTACTGATAATAATCTTCTCTGATAATCTATCTTATACTGTTTATCTATTTATATGGGGCCAGTTTGCCTTAAAATCTTCCAGAGTCAGTGGAAAAGCTTTCTTTTCCAGGGGAAGCACAAAGCACAGAAAAGGTAGGCAGACTGATCTGATGTCCTTTTTGTATTCCCTTTAGGGCATGGGGAGGACAAATCAGACCATCCCAGGGATGGGGGGTCTCAATGGCCTCTCTCACCCATTTCCTCGTTAGGAGAAGATCTTGTTCCTACACAGCCCCTGTTCAGGCTGGGGCATGACGTGGTGATCCCAGCGGGACTCTGAAGCCTCTCTTCTTCATTCCTGACAAAGAAACTGGACATGAAATGCCAGATTTTTGATGAGAAATAGACTATTAACAGACTTTTCATAATAATTTCTGCTCAGTAGCACAAATTTGTGTCATTACTTCAATCAAACTCATTTGCTTCAGTCACATGCTAGTTGTAAATGCACAAGTTATGATCTTTATTGGGATTTAACTTCAGAGCATGTCCAAGGACTCTGGCAGAAATATCAGTGAAAAGAGAACACCAGAAAGGAACAGAATTGAATCTTTTTGAGGGCAGATTATGGCCCGGAAATTCACTACTGCAAGAAATATCATTTGACAAAGCTACCAAAAGTGAAGTGTAAGGTAGCTCAAATGTAGACTGAATTTAGACTTGGTAAATAAAGCCACAAGAACCTATTCTTTCCTACTAGAACAATTTCCAGCGTAGTGAAAGATTGTTCACAATTTAACGTTGTAAGTATCATAACAGTGAGATGCAGGAAATCAAACTGACTGACAGTAGGAAATTTTCTTTTCAGAATTTCATTTTCCATGCTGAGAATATCTCAGAAGTTAGAAAATACAGCAAAGCAAACTGTAGCTATAAAATGTAATAAACATCCCTATTCTAGTATTATCTCCTAATGACATAACATTTTAAATGTAAAAACTCTCATTTTATCTTCTTTTTCATCTAACATTCAGACATGTTCGATTAATGAATTTCCATTACAATTCTAAATGCTTCCTTGGTTCAGCATGTTTGTCATTGTAAGCTTTTGCTATTTTTAATGACTTTGTGGGTACTGACTGTGCAAAGGCTTGGGGATGGTTGCTTTGATGGTTCTCTGTGCTGGAGAAGGCTGAATACTCAGAGATCTGAACACCTTGTGGAGTACAGAGAACCCTCTGCAGAGAACCCATGCAGCAGGCAAGCTCAGCAGGATATATTCTCTGATGCTAATAATGTAATTTGCTTGACTAAGAAATTGGTTGTGAGAGAGAATTCCCAGCCCACTGCTTGTTAGCTCCATTTGCTTGCTCTGGTTTCAAATGCAAACTACAGTCAATGACAGAGCCATAAAAATACTGTATGATGTTTGTGGCTGATCCCACAATGGCAAGCAGTAAAATCTCTTCCTTACTGAATGGGCTTTCTCTACCCAAAATTTCCAAGAATATTCTGTAAAGAGTGAAATTTAGTCAAATAAGTGTTTGAGAAAGCCCCTGACTGAATCAGTGGGATAGTGTAGACACAGTTAATAATTTGTTCTTTCTCTTATGATGTGGTGGCATAGCCTGAACAACCATGCAAATCAGCACAAAACTTAGCACTTTTAACTTAGCACTTCTATTTTCTCTTGATAATGCTGGAATTTGAAGTGAAGGGAAGAAGAGTAGTTTTTCATATTAGTGGTGTGTGACACCAGTTTTGGCTTTCTCTTCTTTTTGATGAATTTGAAGGTCATTAATATGATTTGGTAGTCACTAAAGAATACCTCAGTCCGAAGGAAAAAAATCATGAAAAAATATTTCTGCCTGTGACAGAATAAACCTAATATCCCAATATTAAAGGATATTAGAGAGAACTTAGGATATTAGGAGAACTTCATTTCCCTGCTTTAAATCGGGGGGGGTGTGTGTCTGTGTGTCTGTGTCTGTGTGTCTGGGGTTTTTGGTCAAGAAGACCACTTCTTGTGGCTGTGCCTTCCACTGGAAAGAGACGCTGGACTTGCTAGGTGTCTGTACATTGCTGGAGTGATGGCAGAGGTACCCAAGCAGGGAAAATACCTGAAGTATTAGAAATAGTAAAAGACATTCAGAATGCCAAAAAGATGCATACAACAACTATTACTGCTTTGTCAATGAGTCACAGGCTGGAGTGCTTTTTGGTCTTCATTTCTTTCAAGGCAGAAATTCTTTCTCATGAAGGATTGTACGATTCTGCTATTTTATTAAAGTTTCAGGAATGAAGTATCAGTATTTTGAAGTGAAATGAATGAATTTTATAATTCTTATTGTTATTATTATTAATATTGTTATTTTCATGTCAATTGGATTTTGAGATTTGTTATTTAAAGTTTTATTTCGACATATTTAAGAGGACAAAAAAAGTAACCCAAATAATCAGAGAATAAGCCCCCATTCATTCTGACATAACTGAAGCAGAGTTTTTTTTTAATGACAGAATTTATGTTTTCCAAAGAAAATTTTATGCTAAATTGCCCATATTTGGAAGTCAGGGGAAAATATTAAGTTTTCTCATGCCAACTGATGTCTGAGGGATACTTGTGCCAAAAGTGTCACAGCCATGCAAAAAAACATGGTGAAATTTGGGTAAAGGGGATGCCCTACACATACACACAGACAAGTCCATGCACAGACAATATGCATGTGGTTTGCTCTGCATGCACAAACATAAAATAAAAGTCAAGAGCTGAAGATACTGCAATCCCAGTATCCTGTAGATCCCAAAACCAGGTCATTTATTTATTTACCCTTTTATAGCCATTTAAAGTACCTAATTCCAGAAGATTTTGTGCCTCAATTTTTATAGTAAATCAATGGAACAGCGACAATACCTCTTCTATCTGAGAGGTGGCTGTGACGTGGTTATTATCACCATCGTACACACAGCACCTGAATATGTACACAGACACAGCTCCTTGCCTGTGCATATTAAGTAATCACTGCTCTAACTGCATTAACAACATCCATTTCAACACAAAAACCTTGGATTTATTCATTGGTTTGAATACCCTAAGCACTTCAGTATTATGCCCATATTTTGTTTTTTTCCCTGGTGTTTCAGTGGTTTTACCAGAAATAACAACACGCTTAATTACAGAGGAGTCTTAGCAGGTAAATGATATAGAAGATTTGGGAATTCTAAAAGCTTTCTCTATTGAAAAATAAAAGTAAGATCGCATTACTTGAGTAACCAGCTTTTTGCAAAGCTAAAGATTGAATAAAAGGTTCCATTTGATTTAAGCTATTACCAAACAGTAATGCAAAATTGTAACAGAAATAATTTAGACATAGGTAAAGAGGCTTCAAAATCAATAATGTTGTAAGAAATGAAACATATGCTGATGCAATCAAACAGAATTGAATTTCATATAAATGTTAGCAAATTTGTATCAGATTATCACTGCAAAAACTTCATTTTCATTGATTTATAATGTATTATTATTGTTTCTACCAAACTGCCATAGACAGCAATTTAAGCAGCTGCCAAGCGCCTTAAGGGTAAATAAAGGGTGTCACTGACAGTGCTGGGTTATAGAAGTTTAAGAGACCAATAATTCACAAGTGTGGCAGGTGTGGCATTCTGTATATTCATTAGTCTTTTATTTTAATCCTGTTGTCTAAGTATTTTATAGTTTTTTATGGGAGAAGGGTCAGTTGCAGGTTTCAGAAGGCAACCACAGAGGTTAAAGTGAGTTTGTCCCAGCCTGTTCCCCAGAGGACTGGGCAGTGTCCTTTTGTTAAGCAACCAAATGACAGAAAAATACACTGGAATGTCAGCAGACAATCTTGGGCTAAAGACACACATTGGCAGGTCTGTTCCTCCAAAAAGGAGCTGAGAAGTAGTCTTTAAGTGTAACCCAGGCTATGGACCAGTATACATTTAATTAACACACAGCACCTACCCCCCTGGAAGTTTTTAATCTCCCACTGTCAGATGAGTAAAACATCTGGTTTTGGTAGAACAGACTGGATTGCATCCTCTTTTAAAATGTGATTAATGCTATTGGTGTCAGTAGGGCTATTTACTTTCAAATCTGGGACTGGGAGAACATTTTTTTTGAGCAATGTTTTATTTGCTTTGAGATGCAGCAAATGGTCATGGACTACACTTATCCCAAACTCAGAACAAGGTTTTTAACCAAGGGAAGGGTCAGAAAGAGCTAATCTGTTTTAGTACAATATTTTTGAAGTCCAATGGTTTGATTTTCCATTTTTGGATTAATGTTTCACTGAAAAGAGTTGCAAAAATTTAATTAAACATGACTGAAAAAAAGTTAAAAGTGAATTTCTTCATACTGTGCAAACTTTTCAAATAGAACAGCAAAGAAAAAAAAAAGAGGTCAACCAATAAAAACTGTTAAAAGATTAAAAGTTATTTTGTGTTGATGTAAGATCCTCCCCACACAACTTTTGGTTCAGTCAGTAAAGTAAACAAGAAAAAAAATTCAGTTCCTTAGGTAGGAGCATAATTAAGTATTGTGCTGGACTAGGCTATGCTTGCTCCCTAGAAACAGAGCATAATAATTCTACAGTCCATTCATTTTCAGTTGTTTACATCCCTTGGATGTGGGAGACATTGTTTTAATGTTTTTAAATATCATGATAATATTTAACTGTCCAAGGTATTTCTTTTCAAGACAGTCTTGAGACTTCCTTATGGACAGATATTAAACAAAGTCCCCAAATCTCTTTGTTTTTTCTGTGATGTTTGATGAGTCAAACTTTGGGTTGCTTTGTGGATGTGCCAGTTATTTTGTCAAAGAGGAAAAATGGTGCATTTTTATACTTTATTGGTGAGGAAGTGGGACGAAATCTTGGGAAGTAGTGCCCATTATTTCACCACATTTACCGTGCTGCAATCCATATATTTGCTTTTGTGTATGGTATGTGCTTGAAAAAGAGATGCTTTTGGCAAGCTCCCATCTTAATGCATGCCCAGAAGAGGTGCAGAAACCTGTTCAATAATTCAGGCAACAGTGACCTCAGAAGTATATGTTTCTGTTATCTGCTTTGGCTCATGGGATGTGATTTTTGGCCGCAGAGAAAGCTTATGGTGAAAATCATATCAAGCTGACCAAGCCAAAGTAAACACACACACACACATATACATTTTGAGGTAATATTTGGCCATTGAGATCATTCAGCCCTTTCAATATTTAAAGGAGAAACAAGATTTGCCATGATCATAAACATTTTATTTACTTTTTCCTCTGTTGCAGCATGATTGCTTTAGGTAATAAATCCAGCCAACAAGGAGCTAAAGGACAATTATTGCACACTAACAGCATATGTTCACTGTCACGCCAGCAGGGCTGTATACCAGGAAAAACCCGGCACGCAGGCTGAAAGCTGACAAGGAGAGCAGCAGTGAATGAACCTGGTGGTCCCTGTTTGCTCTGGTGTAGGGGCATGTTCTCAGCCACGAAAGGCAAAGTCTCACCTGGTTGTTTCTGGCCTTACAGAACTGAAGGAGCAACACAAGGCACCCTCTGAGGCTCACTGTCGGTGTTTTATGTACAGCCAAACACAGGCTGCCCTCTGTAAAGCACAGCTCCTTTTAGGAGAAGTCCAGAGTCCAAGGGTGCCCCCGTTGGTTGTATTCCAGTTCTCATGACTTCCAAATTTACTGCACCCTTTGCCAACCCAAACTCTTCCACAGCAAAACAAACACACCCCTGCTTTTCCTGGTCCTGATCCAGCATGGTGGCTCTTCAGCACGTATATTTGCGCTGATGTTGATTCCCATCATTTCCAGTAGATCAAAGGTCCACTTAAATCAATTGCAGGTTTTGGAAGCAAAAGATATGAATAATTGAGAATATAAACTCCTAAAAATTGTAAAGAAACCATGAATCTGAAAAAAATTAGGACACAGGACATCAGATGGACATTGGGGAAACTGAGATGTAATGCTGCTTCGGACAACTCCTGTATAATCTCAAATGAATCATGTAAACTCAACGGTGTTTTAATTTCTAGCCTGTCAAGTGAGGGTAATATTTTTCTTTGTGACAGAGTTGAAATCTGTTAATGATATAGAGAGCCTTAGATAAATGATGCCAGATTCAGGAAAAGGATACTGTAGGATTCACGCTTTTGGAGAGTGAATGCATAAGAGGAATATCAGAAACAGGCTGGAAAAATGTATCCTGGGAATATACATATATGTATACACACACACACACACGTATATACACATATATTTAATTTTTCCATAGAATATCCTTACTACATAAAACATTGAATGGGGCAAGGAAAGGCAAATCTGTGAAAGATCTCCAGAGTTTTCTTACTGAGAATGATATTTAGGAAGTTTAAGGATGCACATAATTTTCCATCATTAAAAAAATACTTATATTAGTGTGGATTTCAGCTAGGAAGTAATGAACACAGGTAGGAACAGAACTGTACAGTAAAACAGTTGGTGCTGAGGACCTGATGTCCATGGTATAAAAATTTAGGTTTTACCTCAAAGTTGTGTGCACAGGCTGAATGTCCAATTGCTGCTGGTGTGTATTAAGTGCACTCCCAGACCACATATGTCAGTTTATTGTCCTCAGAAAAGAAACCACAATGCAAACCAAAGTTCGCAAAGCATGGACAATTGCTACCAAAGTACCTTCCTGAGCCAAATTAAAACACATATTTTACCTGTTCAACCTGGTGTTAATCTGGAGCTCTAAGTCATTTAGTTTGGTGCGCAGAAATCACTCTCTAAACTTCCATTCTGCTTTACACTATTTATTAATCCATTATGGTGTCTTTAAATACATATGGTATTACCAGCTGACTCTCATGTGGATGTCATGCAAGAAGCCTTGCAATGGAGCAGCAGCCTTGATTCCACTGTCACATTGTTCTCTTACTCTGGTTTTTGCAGGTTATCAAAGAGAGAGGGCATTGTAATCATCTGTATTAATCTGGGGGTGATGATCTGGACCTGCAGTTATAGTCAGCTCTGGAGAGGTGTAGTTCACAGGTGTCAGAATGTAGGGTTTTGTGAGAATCATTACTGTGTTTTAGTTTAGTAACTAGCCTCAGAAATTTGATTGTATCCTGGTTTCATTGCAGACTTATGGTGACTGAAGACTAGCAACAAGAAGAATGGCAGATAAGCTGGGTTTCTCTCCCTTGGATGTCTCACACATTTCAAAAGGTAGCCCTCATCTTCCATTTATTAAATAACAAGGACTGAAAAGCGAGATCTGTAACTACACAAGACAAATCAAGTATAAGTTTTGCTTGATTATCTCAGTTTGGGGTCCAGGATATGAGAATTTGATTCCTAGGGGTGAATTGATGGTCCCTTAGGAAAATGGGCTGTTTGAGATTTGCCAGGACTACCTTGAACAAATTGGATTTTGAAAGAAAAAATAGATCTTTGCTTTCTGCCACTAATTTTCGAAATAAAAAATATAAACATTAAGACCAAAACCATCCAAAAGAGTATCTGGGTGTAGAGTGCCATCATTTTCCTTTAGTAAAACCAAGTGGGAACATCTTGCTGTCCCCAAAGCTCTCATAAGGAAGTTATCTTCCCCTAACCAAAGGTGTGCTATATGGAAAGCTATCCCATACAGCACACCTATGTCTCTTTTGGTTAGAGAAACCAAAAATATTGGTGCCAGATTAGTTAAAAGCAGACCTGAAAGTTCCCAAATTTAGTTAATGTAACAATTTCAATTTAAACCACACTTCCTAGCACTCTAGGTAAGGGGAGGTCCTGCTGGAAGTCTCCCAGCACTGTACAGCTTATATGTCAACTCTGCTGCTGAGAGGATGACTGCAGCATGGCTGTTTTGGATTATTTTTATCTAAAAAGTTATTTTTCAATGGAGAACCTAACGCTGTAACCTTTATTCCTCTAAGTATCCTCACTAATTTTTTTTTTTCATTTTCTTCACTAAGTTCATCAGTTTCAGGGAGAGGGTTTGGATTATGAAACAAACTTTTTAAAATGAAGCTTCTACAGTGCTCTGCACCAGTTTTTATATGTTTCAGCAGTATATAACCTAATATCAGATGTATGTAAGAGATTTGTGTGTACAATAGGGGAAGAAGATAGATAAATACTGGTTTTTATAAAATGGGATGTTGGAACACGTTGACATAAAGTGTAGAATTTCCTGGACCCGGGGATTTAGCTGTCAAACTAAGAACAGGTTTAGGGCTTGATTTTCCTCTCTCCTTATATGAGCAGGCCTTCCATGAACGTCAGCAGGAGTTATACACACAAAAAGAAAAGATAATAGACATAAGTAGTGAACAGGGTTGGAGAGTAGAAATAGACTCCCGTGGAGTTTGAAAATGCATCATTCCCTTTTCTTTGCTCTGTAGAGCCCTCATCATTTTGGTTTTGTGCATTTCCAGGAAAGCAAAATTTTGACTTGTAAAAACATATCTTGACTAGTTCTCATGAAATGCCAAATGAAATTAAGGATAGATGGATGCCACACTGACAGTTATACATGATAAAAATAAAGCAGTTAACAAGCTTCAGTGAACACAGGTGGGCAGTGAATCAAAGTGTCTTAACATATTAACCTATACAGTGTAGCTCCTGTGCAGTTTTTCAAGGACATCTTGCTTTTTTCATTACTGATGGAGTGAGAATTACTTTTCAGTATTTTTTTTTTCTTGTTGCTGAAAACCTTTATTATGTGTTCAGCAGAGAATAGCTCTTGCAACTATGCAAGCTCCATGCTTTTATCTATCACTGATACTATTGATAAATAGGAACAGTGGAGATAATAACATTTAAATAAGACTGTGGGGTTTCTCATTAAATGTAATTCCCTTCTTAGTCAAACTTCTATTTTCCTGATGGACGTTCATTGACTTTGGTGTTACTCTTAAGTTGTCCTGAAATGGAGAATCAAACTTATTGGCCTTAACCCTCTGCAAGTAAATCAGTGTTCATGTAATGGTTATTCCTGTGTTAGTCCTTTCACCTTAGCACAATACAAACAACAATAGTTCCACAAATGGTCTCCTAATAGACAGACCCAACCCATTTTTTCCTTATCTTCAAAGGATTTTGTGCTGTCGACCAGATCGAACTGCAGATGACAGTGTCTGGTTAAAGCCTAGCAGGCAATGCTCTGACAGCCTGGCTGCTACATTTCTTTTTATACATTAAAATCTATGCTTGAAAATAGCATAGATGTGACTTTGCAAAAGAGACTGGAGGATCACAGGGGCTCTGGTTCATCAAAATTAACTAGTACCACCAGTGTGCTGAAGCTCGTTCTGGAAATGAATGAGGCAAGCACAATAATTGGCAGCATGCCTAAGCTCACCTCCTGTACGTATGGCGGTAAATCCTGAGGTCTTAGTCTCCTCAAGATCCACATGAGGCAGGATTTTGTGGCATTCTGCAATTCCTGTGTTGTCTGGGTGCTTAGTTTCATTTTCCTTTAAACTGGGATAGCCGAGGAAAGGGTGTAGTGCCCATTTTAGTTTTGTTTGAAGAATGTCGTGGCCAACACATGCACATTAGTATTGATGCTCTATAACATCCCTGCACTAAGCACAGACTTGGGCATGATTTTCCTAGCAGTTTCCTAAGCTATTCTGCCTAAGGTATTTGTTCCCCTTTGGAGCTTCATTAGACCTTTTTTGTTATTTTTGCAGGGAAATTTTTTTCCTTTCCCCTTTTGCCTTATTATGTTTTTTTTTTTTTAATCACAGATCTGAATCACAGTTTATTTAATGACATTTCATATAATAACAGGAATTAAAATCTTATTAAAGTATTTATACAAATGCTGATGGAGTTCCTATTTTCAGAGACTGCTTTGTCTTTTGCCAAAGGATAGAGTCAACCTGGCACTATTTGGACCTGCAGGCTATTGTTTGGGATTTAGTCTAGCTCTACAGCTCCTAGTGCTTGGCTGCTGGAGGGAGACAAGAGATAACAAAAGAAGGTTTTGAGATTCCTGGTGGGTACTGAGAAAAAGGAAGAGGTGCTGGCTAGGGAAAAACTAGTTTTAAGTGAACTTGGGCAGTGAACTTGAGCATTGGGGCACCAAGGTGCTACCAATGTCCCATTTCAGGGAAGGCAACTCGCTCAGAAATTGTGTCTATTTCTAGGTGAAACTGAGAAGGTCTGATCTGTAGACTTAACTGCATCTGTTTATTTTTGACAGTGACATTCTTGAAACCACTGATCTGCTCATACAATGTGTAGCTATTCCCTTAGAGTGGCAGAAAGGGAGGAAGGGGCAGCACCAGCGCAAGTGGTCTGCCCAGATGTTTGCTGCATTACACCAAGTTTGAATCTATCCCCCCTTCAAACTACACTGTCTTCAGCTTTTCAACAGGAAGAAGAGAATACGTGTTAGGAGCACCCACCCTACCAGTGTAGTAAATGTTGATACAGACATTGTTCCCAACTGTGTTTTCATACAGACCATGCTTTCTTTTTGGATACAAGCAGCTAAGCATTAGTTTTACTCCTTATGCTACAGCTGCTCAATTATGTACACATCACAGACAGTTTTGCAAAATATTTATTTGTTTTAGTATAAAGACTCCATTCTGCATTTGAGATTTTTTGCTTTTTATGATATTGCTTTTTCCTGTATGCTCCTTCTGGCCATAAAGGAGGAAAAGAAGAGATAAAAGGTACTGAAGGCAAGCCCGTGTGGTCACATGGTGGACATGACAGACTTAAAATCACACTGTTATTCCTGAGAAGCTGGGGAGTCTGGCTGGATGAAACCAGATGGCCTGATGGCCTGTCTTGGACAGTCAACTTGTGGTATGTGTGGCTCTTTTGGGTTTTGTTCTGCTACCATGTAGAGATCAGAGGACCTGGTCTCATGCTGTCTGAAATAATTTTCTGTTTTGGAATAATCTCCCTTGGGAGCAAGGGTAAGCCCAGAGCACATGGCTGAGGAGGCAGTGGGTGGGCACGTGTGATACAGCCACTGTAGCTGAGATTTACACATCCCATTTCAAGGGCAAAACAATAGTCTTTCCAGCAGCCATCATTTAGAGCTGCTCTTACAAGCACTCAGCTGACACTAGGGCTGTCAGGTGTCACACAAGATCAGACTGCATCCTTGTCCTTCTTGAAGACAGTCTGCATCCTCAGCAGATAACAAGTCTCCAAACAATGCACAAGTTGTAATGGCTTTTTTTGGTTAACATTCCTTTTTGCACAACTGTAGTAGACTAAACACTGTCATACCCAGTATCATTTCTGGACAGGCTCAGTGCACACATTTCATAGAATTAGAGAATCATTGACTGTTTAGGGTTGAAATGGACCTTTAAGATCATCTAGTTCCAACCTGCTTGCCATGGGCAGTGACACCTTCCATTAGACCAGGTTACTCAGATCCCCATCCAGCCTGGGCTTGAAAATCTCTGGATGGCAGGAAGTGCCTTTTCCATTCCACAAGACTGCCCCTTCTGTTTTGCAGACTTCCTGAAAATGTTAACCACATGTTGTCTCCTATTTTTTCTGTTATCATCTCATGACGTAGCCTTTGCTCCATCCCTCCCTGTGACTCTCCTTTCATAAGACAGTTCCTCATTATTCCTCATAAATACTGCTGGGTTAGTAGTACACACACCAAAGGGTATTGCCTATGCACACTCTGTTCACTTTCAGTTCTCTCTTGACCTCCTGTCATCCTCTAACAGTCAAAAATACCAGTACCTTAAATATGTGCCTCACTAGTGGCAGGAATATCAATAAGGGGAGAGAAAAAGGAACAAAGCCAGAGTTCTAAGCATAAAGGAAAGAAATATAAACATAATCTGAATGCAGAGAATTTCTAAGTTAAAGGTGAAGAGTCACTGAGATGTCATGTAGTTGTCACATTTGAAGACATTTATCAGATGCTAAGCCAAATTGTGGGGTGTGTAGGTAGTTTTGGATTTGGTTGAACCTTCATGCTCAGTTTGCAGGATACCTGATTGTCCGTGCCTGTACTTACCCTGTTGGAAAAGATGTGGCTGTACATACAGGGAACTATGCAAATCTGAGCATGGAAGGTACATGTGGTTTGTGTTTCACTCATGCCTTGGCATACACTCTGGAAGTGTCCAAAACTCTCATCTGGACATCAGAACACAGCAAGATGTCTCTCATTATATCTCTTTCTTCTCCTTTCTTATATTTTCCTCCATGAAAAAGGGAAGCTTGTGACGTTCTCAGAGATTTAGAAGAGGGCTGGAAGGACCTAACACAATGATGAAGCACTGCAGAACACTGCACTGCACTGCTGTGATTTTGGGAATGTCTGTGTTAAAATCTGTATTCAAAACTCAGGTGCTGGAAGAGGTGATCAACATCCAGTGACTATTCACCGTTCTTGTGTTACCTCCTGACATTGCTGGGTTTGCCTTGCTTTTATTCTTACAAAAGAAAGGGCTTTAACAAGCAGAGAATGTCTGCTCTGCCTCACCTGTACCAATCTGGTGAACCAAAATTCTTGTCAATCCTTTCCTCCCTGCTGTAGCCCAGGCCAACCAGATGCCCCACAGCATCTTCCACCATCGTGCTCATATAAACTTTGAGTATTAACTTAGAGCAAAAAATGATTTATGTGAGGGATGTCCTTGGTCTTATGTATAGACACAGGAAGCATGATATAAAGCACTCCCTTTCTTCCTTAGTTGTATAATTTAAATGTACTGCATTTCTTTTTTGAAATTTCTTCTCTCACACATTGGCTCCAGGTTCTTGAGGCTGAGCCCAAGCAGACACAAAATGCTCCTTGCTGACTGACCCTTCACTGCTATGTTTTCAGAAGAGATTGAGGAATGTATCTCAATTTACAGGCATTCAACTTAATTCACTGCAGAAGTACCTGATTTATTGGCCTGGCACTCTATCACTCTCTGGTAAAAATGAAGTTAGGTGACAGTGTCTCAGGCCAGACACCCAAACTGACAAAACTAAAAAAACTCCAACACTGAACCACTGGAAACTCTTCTTGAATAGGGATCTCAAGGTTCAGTCCATGACTGAAAATAATTAAAGATGTAGATTATTCCAATAATCCATCAGATGCTTTCACAGGATGTAATATAAGGTTTGATTACTTTGACAGAGGCAGTTTGAATATGCAGCAATGCTCCTGATTTTTAAACACTTATATTTACAGCTACCAGGACCTTCTCTTTGAGCACCACCCTGGATGAACGGACTCACACCTTGTCCATTGCATTCTGTGTTATTATCCCAGTGGGGTAGAGCACACCTTTCTGCTGAGCAGATCTCAGATTATACGTCCTTCCATCCGTCCCCTGCTTTTCTCTCTGGACAAACACTTCAAACAGCTTTTTTATAAGTGCTTCTCTGATGATCAACTGTAAATGCTTTCTGTGTGAATTTGGTTTGATTTTATTTGCCTAAACCAAGCAGGTGAAGTTTAATTGGTTTGAATTTTATAAGTAATTTTAATCTGCATTAAGGCTGTCTCTGGATATTCACATAGTTCTGTGTCCATAATTGTCAATGTAGTGTCTTTTATAAAACTCATACAGATGCACACATAATCTTCACAGGGAAAAAAAGGAAATACACTCCACCCTCCCCCCCAAGAGTTTTGAGTTATAGCAGCAGCCAAATACCTCCTGAAACTGGTTAACTTACATGCATCTTGCATCTTCCTTAAGGTTAAAAAGAGCCACTTCATTTTAAAATAATGTAATAAAAACACTGCTGTCAGGCTGAGACCTTGTCTGCCAAGCCTAACCCTCAGATGAAGTTTTACAGCCAAGTTATAAATCCCTAAAAACAGAGTTGGTATTGACAGAGCCTGATCTAAGGAGTATTGCCCTGGTGGTGAGGAGAGCTCAAACTGTGGGTTTCAAAACAAAGGTGGTCTGATAGCAGAGCTTCTGTCACTTGCACTGATAGTTTGGCCACAGGCAAACAACATGCTAGCTTATTTATTTGTTTATGAGTGTGTATTAACCACCAGGGTTTGTATATTCTCAACCTCCCTTTGATCTTTTTTTCAAAAAAACAAGGGTTCTGCCATCTGTAAACATTTCTGTGCTGACCATGCCTTTGGCTTAGTCAACATATGAAATTCATAAAGACTTATTTTTTGATAAAAGAAATGGCTAAAGACAATTGACATTATCGTTTGAAGTTTGTGGCATTTCATGTTAATTTAGTAATGTAGAAATGGAACAGAGGACTGGATTTGTGTAAAGAACTTGTCCAAGGTTGTAACCCTTAACATATTTTGTGCATGCTCTTTTTGTTCTGGTCTCCTATACGAGAAATTTAATATGATTTTGATTAGTTTCTGATGAGTTGAAATTTTGGTAAATGAAACTCCAGTATTGGAGTTTTCTGTCACTGCTGTATTTGGGAAATTATTTAAGAAGACTGCTGTATTTGCTTTAATGGTCAAATAGTAAAAGAAATTTCTGAAAGACAAATATTCTTACTGTTTGCCTAAAACTGTGTTGATCCATGTGTAATATTTCTCAGAACATTCTGGTTCAAGAGGTCTTCAATACTGAGTCAAGACATTTAAGACATCTATATCCCTTTCTTGACTCTGACATACTGCCACTAACTTATGACATGACTTTGGTTGAGCCACTTAACCTTTCTGTAGTTTGCATTATCTCACCAGATGTCAAATGAGGATTGAAATCCATGTTAGTTAGAGAAATACTGTGGGACTTTACTGATCCAAATGGAAGAAGCTATAGAGGTAGTTTATGGTTTGGAAAAGGTATGGGAAAGTTTCTGAATGGAAAAAATAGTGTTCATATATCAAGGATACTGAGCTTACTATACTGAAGATTGATTTTTTTGGTGTAAGGATGGATAATCTGTGCATATCTGTTCAATGAGTTGGTAGAAAATCTACTCACCAAAATAATGTAACAAGCTGGGACACCATAAGCATCTTAGGGTGATAGATTTGGGCATCTCCTCTCCATTCTTTTGGTGGATCCAAGGTGTTCACAAAGAGAAGGTCATACCCTTGAGCAAATAACAACCCCTTTTGTCATCTTTTTCTCATGTAATGGGATGTGAAGATGCTGATGTGAAGGACAAATCCACTCTCTCAAACAAAGCAAGGCTGAGGCCCTTTGGACAGTTGAGAAACATATGCATACATGATACCGTTCCAAAAGCTGTATTCTGTAATGATCAAAGATTTGTTGAATGCAACTGTGCAGGACACGATGAAGAAACTGAGCACCTGCATTTATTTTATGAATCTACATTTTGGGAATAACTCATGCAAGTATGAATGGGAAGATTGGGAAGAATCAGCATGGAGTCCAGACTCCCTGCAGATTGAGACTCCCAGATTTCCTCGATGGAGAGCACCAAAAGCAGTGATAACTTCTTGCATGCTGGAATGGAGAAGTGCTGGCTGGCTGTAGAAAATGGATCCATCTGAGCACAGCCATCAGCCTGAGAAGAGCCTCTGGCTCTGCCTGGCTCTCAGCACTGTTCCTGTTCCAGGGCTTTCTGTCACTGAAAAGAATTTTCAAACCTCAAAGAGCATGACCAAATGTTCTAAGATTTAGCAAATGGGAAACCTTCCTCTTCAAGTAAAAATTTCAGTGTATGAGGGACTTCAAGCACCAAAACTGTCACCTTCTCTAGCCTCTCCATGACTACAATGAATATGAAGATGTTCACATCCATTCTGTTTATCTGGTAGTTCCTAGGGCTCCTGACTGAACCTGGGTCAGTGGTAATACCACAGTAACCTCCTACTGTGTTTGGAATACACACCCATCTGTGTTTGTAATTTTTAGAGCTGAAACACAAGCTACACCATCTCAAAGAACAACAGGGGAAACAAAACAAACATCAAGACAGCCCCCATAATGCGCTCTTCCTGTTGCTTCCCACAGCTTTCATTTAATTTTTCAGTGAAAACTTTTCTGACTGTTAACAGAAATTCAATCAACTATTTGAATAGTAAATTCAAGATTGTTAGCACAAGCAGAAATTCTACTAACAAGCCAGTGGAGTGAGTCCTGAGAGCTCAACTGAAAATTTACTTAAATTCCTTTCAGAATGTGCCATAGTACATGATGTTTCTGCAGCTTCCTAGCTAGTAAATACCATATTTACTTTACTTTAAGGTCTGGGGCTTCACTCACAGTTTTTGTCTTCATGTTCCTTTGAAAGCTGTGAACTTAAAGAGGGGATCTGTGCATTTTATTCCTTTTGGTGAAATTGTATTCAAATTTAGGTACATAAACTTAGTCTCTGAAATCCATAAATCTAATATTCTGCTTTTTGAAAGTGTTCTGTTTACTATGAAAATTATAAATATTATGAAAACATTCTGCTCTGTGCAAACCTAGAACGTGGACCTGCACAGATGAACTGTTTACAGACAGTTCTCAAAAACTGACAAGAAAAGTTTGGAAGGGATTAGAGCTGGAAATCCTAAGCCTGGGTCTTTGCTTGTTGCAGCATTAATGCTCTCTCTGCCTTATTTTAACACCTTATGAACAATATTTAATAAGCCATCATATGTTTAATATTTGATGCTTAGTATGTAGTATGCCATTATTGTGGAATCTAGCAAGTAGTCCTAATTCAATCCATGTCTTGGCATGTGTAATGGGTTGATGGTGGCTGGATGCCAGGCACCCACCAAAGCTGCTCTCTCACTCCCCTCCACAAGTGGACAGGTGAGAGAAAATATAATGAAGAATTGGTGGGTTGAGATAAAGACAGAGAGAGGCCACTCACTGATTGCCGTTACGGCCAACAGAGACTCACACTGGGGATAATATTTAAATTATTTAGTAAAAAATGAGAGCAAGTTAATGAGGACTAAAATAAGTCTTAAAAAATCCCACCTTCCCAAGCTCAACCTCCTCCCTCCCTCCCTGTGGCACAGGGAGATGGGAAATGTGGTTATGGTCAGTTCACCACACATTGTTTATGTGCCGCTCAGGGAGAAGAGTCTTGCCCTTGCTCCAGTGTGGGATCCCTCCCAGAGGAGACAAGACCTCACAAACTTCTCCAACATCCCTTGGGCACAGTTCTTCATGAACTGCTGCAATGTGGGTCGCTGTTCCACAGGGTGCAAACATTCAGGCACGACCTGCTCCAGTGTGGGTCCCCACAGGGTCACAAATCCTATCAGGAAACCTGCTCCAGCTTGGGCTCCAGTGTGAGCTCTTCCACAGCTCCACCTGCTCCAGCATGGGCTCCAGTGTGAGCTCTTCCACAGGTTCACCTGCTCCAGCATGGGTTTCCCATGGGCTCACAGCCTTCTTTGGGGCACTCACATACCCTGACATGAGTCCCTCCTCCATGAGCTGCTGGTTGATCTCTTTATCCCCACGGTCCTCCGTGGCCAGCAGGGGCACAGCTGCCTCCCCCCAGTCTTCACCACGGGCTGCAGGGCAATCTCATCTCCAGAGCCTGTAACACCTCCTTCCCCTCCTCCTGCCCTGACTGGGGGTCTGCATACCTGTTCCTTCCAACTTTGCTCTCCTCTGGCTGCATGACACCTGTGCAATAACTTTTTTTGCTAAAATATGTCATCACAGAAGCCTTACAAGCATTTCTGATTGGCGCAGCCTTGGCCAGCAGTGGGTCTGTCCTGCAGCTGGCTGGCATTGGCTCCGCTGGACATGGGGGAAGCTTCTGGCAGTTTCTCACAGAAGCCATCCCTGTAGCTCTTCCACCGCCAAAACCTAGCACCTAGCACTCAGGGGTTTGCTGCCCCAGCCGAAGTCAGGCTGACAACAACTCCCTTTAATCCTTTTGGTGTGCAGTGTTGAAACATTTCGAGAAAGGCCTGAGCAGTGGCATCCCTTGGCATGGACACATGAGATAAACAGAAGTGGCACATTCAAGCTCATCCATATTACGGGTAAATCCATCTTTTTTTTAGGTGTTTTAGGTGACAACAAAAAGGAATTTTTATACATGGTTGCATACTGCTTTGTGTCTGGACTTGGATTTGGGATGATGTTTAGGGAATGTGGGTGCAAAGAAACGTGTCTGAAGACCAGCCTAATTCTCAAAATGAAGAGTGTATTTTTATTTTAATGCAAAATAGTAGAGCAATAAATAACAAAATCAGCATCTGTCATCAGCAGTTTGTTACTATTTTGATCTTCCATGTGAGAAGTGTCTTGTTTTGTGGTTTTCTTTATTTTTTTTCTTTTTTTTGTTTTTGTTTCAGGTGTGTTTTAATAATCGGTTTGTGGACGCAGAAGCTGTGGACGTGAGGCTTCCTTGGACATGGAAGCTTTCTTGGCACTCTTCAGGGGGAGTTTGAATGGGGGAAAATGTTAAAGATGGAATAAGGAGAGGAGTGTGTTTGCCCTTGTCCCCTCCCTCAGCTCACCATGCTGAAACAGTGTGACTGAAAATACATTTGTCTTGTTTACCAAATACATGAGAAAAGAATGTCATTGAAATGAATGGTTTGCTGGGTTATACAAATGTAGAAACAAAGACATACACCCAGATAAATGAATAAAGGCTGGTGTGGAGATTGCAAACTGCCTTAAAGAAGCTGCCTCAGATGGGTCTCACAATGTTAACTTTCATGTGGAACTGCTTAAATCAGAAATCTTGTATTTGTTCCCCAAGAACTATGGAAGAGAGTATATCTGTATGGGAAATTAAAACTCAGATCTCAGGGGCCATCTTTCAAGATCAATGAAGATTCCCATAGTTTTGTGTGAAGGCAGTCAGATGCAAGATATTTTTTTTTCTTTTAATACTTTACTGCAGGTTTAATTGCAGCAATATTTCAATGCCAAAGAGAGTAATTTGCAGCTTGAATACAGCATTAGAGCTGCAATACCCGACATTTTAAAACCTCAGTATAAAAATGAGCATTTGGTACTAGTACCACAAGAATTCTCATTTCCTGTTCAACTTTCAAAGAAATTGAAGTTAAATGTCTATATTAACGTTTATAAAATTTTAGGAGTGATTCCCTTATTACATAATTAGCTTAAGCACTCTGCATATCTGCCGATTAGAGACATTACTCAGAGCCTGCCCTGGAACAGCTGCATTCCTAGACAGAAAAAGATACTAATGTGGCCCTGGGGGAGAGCTCTCCATTTTGACAGAATAAAACATTCTTGGAGTACAGTTATTACAATTCATAATTGTTCACTTTAGGGGGAAAAAAGGCAGGTTAAAAAAAAAGTGTCTTGTTAATAAAACAAAGATTTCTAATAGTTTTTAGTCCATATTTCAAAATTCTCTGCAGCTGAGTACGCAGGTATCTGGAGGGGAGGAATTTCTCCATGTTATGTATAACAAGGAAGCAAAAGCAGGAATTCTGACCACATATGGTTCCCTAAATCTGATCAGATAGTGACAATAAGGGTAATGACAACCAGGATAAGTATTAGAGACTAACACTGTGATTCAGCTGATTAAGCATGAGCCCAAACTGCACAAATTTAGAAGCAAGAAAGCACACGAGTCCATTTGGCTGCATCTGTGGCACAATTACCAGGTGATGGGATTTCATCAAAAGAAGAACAGAAAAAAGGAAATACGGCAGAAATTCAGCTTCTCTGAAATTACCACAGCAATTAATGACTCCCTGGCAAACGTGATCAGGAACTGCTACACTATTTAAGAAATCTTTTAATTGCTACAAATTGTGTGACAGAGAGAATGACTTGTGATGTGCAGACTGCTTAGGTAAAGTGGGCTAAAGCACAAACAGGGAAGTCTAACAAAGCATAGTTGTGTGGTCCCTAAAAGGATCTCCATCAGGGTTGTAAGGAAAATATCCTGCTGTAAGATGTCTTCATCCTGAAGGTCTGGAAAAGTGGTGGCCTGTTCTGAAGCTGCTGGTACTTCTGAATTATTTCTGACTCTTGGAGGAAAAGGCACCCCCTTCTTACAAGTTAAAGAACACACATTTAATTGAAAGAAACTTAAAATTTTATTCCAGGGGGAACAATGTCTTTTATGCAGCTTCAGACACTTGAAAAAAAGCAAGATAATTGTAGCTCTCACTACACTTTCAAACGGTTCTGAAGATCTGTGTCCCATCTGGGCGACCTTTAACAAAGCAATTATTGCTCCAGTTTGTGAGCACAGTTCTATTTCCTGCCTACAATTCAGCGTGATAGAAACTATGAAGAAAACTTAATTAATCTTCCTGACTTGAACCTCCTTTCCTGAGTCAAATGTAAAAGACCCTTCTGAAACCATCATGCTTTCACACCCTCAGAAGTGGTGGCAGAGTGCTTAGAATATTGCCACGGTGTCAGAGGGTCCAAGAAGTGCAGTTCACCACAAGCCAGGGGTGCCTCCCCTCTTGAGGCATTGGAGAGAGCAGTTGTAGTGCTAAGTGAGGCAAACCACGTGCTGTAGGTGCCTCACTGCTGCAGTTCTTTCCACAATGAGCAGAGATGGAATAACAGAGCTTTGGAGACCTAACAGTCTGAATTGCTCATTCCTCTTTTGACTCTGACTATTACAAGAAGTCAGTGGCTCAATCAGATGTTCTGAAACTTGCTTCATCTGCAATCTTCAAAACTAGTATCAGTTTTAAACCCCTTTACCACTCCAGCTGGGAAATCTAGGATTTCATTGTATATCTGCCTTTAAAAACTATTTTGTTCGTATTCATATAGTGGTGAGAAGACCATTACACAATTCATAAAACATCCATTAGTGTTATATGAATATATAGGCTATATATGGATGAATCCATAGGTAAAGAAAGAAGAAACAAATTTATTTTAAATTTCATGCCTGCTCTGACACTGTAGCTTTCAAGTCTAACCTGAAACTCAATGGGTGAGCATGCAGCTGAAGAAAGATTGTATAAGTGAGTGAGATTGCTAAAATCCACAGAAAAATTAGGATGAAGCCAGAAATGACTGTACAGGAGTGAAAATTGAAGATTGGAAAGAAACAGAACTCAGAAGAAGGAGCTTGAGCAGAATATACAATATCAGCCTTTACACTGGAAAACCCAAAGGTGATCTAATTACATTGATGGATGCACGTTATACTTACATTAGATTGCTCCAAAAATACCCACAGTTATATCCTTTCCTTTTATACACTGTGAGTGCTGCTGGGACTTATCTTTCTATATGTTGCATATGTACATAGAAAAATTAAGATGGTTTTGCGAAACAGATTTGCCCAAACGTACTTGGTTTGTGTGATTGCTAAGCCTCCCAGAACCAAGGTTCTTACAGATGTGTCTATTAATTATGAGTTCTGGTTACCTGAGTGGATCTCCCTAAAAGTTAAGTTGCAAATCCCCTATTTTTGGTCTGCAGGAACAGAGGAGGGTTGAACAAAGAATATTTTGCACACTACCTAGTCAACTTGATCACAGCATGTTCCATTTTCCTTCTTTATAACAATTAGATTGAGACACCTTTCAAAATTCATAGACTATCTATTTTTTTCTATCCCATCCACAAATCTTTAAATATTTTCTAGGAAGGAAGTTAGAAATCTTGAGATATAGTTTCTAATTGTAATTGGGTTATTTTCTTACTCTAGACATAGATAAAGATTTTTATTTTTCTCTTTTAAATCTGATGTAGATTTTCTGTAGAAAACACGATCAATGGTTAGGGAATATCCAACAGCAAAACAGACAGTGGGCTCCACAGACTTAGTGAGGGCTTCCAGGAACTGTTTTCACATATAAAAAAGGATCTGCAGTCTCCAGAGGCTCACTGTGACACCAAGCACTTTGGGATGATGCTTGATGGCACTGGATGGAGAGGGATTGGATTTGCAGAGAACCATGTGTATGGTTCTCTGTTCATGGGGCTAGTATGTCTAAGAGGAACTGAATTGCCTAATCGCCTACAGAAACCAGACTGGCTGCCTACACAGGACATTTCTTAGAGTGGTGACTGCTCTGTGTGTGCTGCCAGGGTTAGAATTTATTAAACACTTAGTAAAAATTTGCCATGTGGATGGTGGCAAGCATTATATTATGGTATTAACACAGTGCATTCATAGTTTTTGCTGTAATATTAATAAATTTATGCTGAGATACAGAAGGGATGTAAGCAAGCTCTAGCTAGGGTTGTATTTTTTTGGAAACAAAAGATTAACAAGTTAAGATAGCAAGTTCTGATTGTTGCAAAATGAATTAGCAGATATTAGGGATGAGTATAAGTTATGAAGGCTGAATTTACACATTATATGGTCAGCTGAATAATATACATTATTCACAGCAATCAAGAAAGTGGGACTGGTGAGATAAGATTTTGGGTAAGGTTCTCAAAGCCTTCAGGAAACTTCATTGCTAATTAATTGGAATTTTCAACTTCTGGCAAAAATTCTAGCAGACAGCCTGCAGGACATGATGTGTAAGATTATTAGCCCAGACCAAGTAAGCTTTGTAAATGAATGACTACAACCAGAGAATTACAATGAAAATACTGAATATTATCTAAAAAGCTAGTGGCATGCAGGAACCCTGGCAGCCTGCGCAACCAATAATAAAAAGACATTTGACAAAATAAACTTGAGGTTTCCTATATGCCCATTAGGAGAGAATTCAGATAGTTATAATCTCTTATGAACTTTCATATAAGGCTCTCAAAAGAAATTAAATTCTCAAACTACCTCTGCTAGGAAGCTTTTTCAGTGGAGGATGGGGCAAGTCTGGTTATGTCTCATGTTTTTTTCCTTAGTTTTCTAGTATTCTTGGAAGCAGAAGTTAGCTTACAACTGGGCAACCAGTATAACTGTTGACTCTATCAATACAATACCATATTCATTCAGGTAGTTTACAATAATTAATATGAGTATCCATAGCTAAAGGACTATTAGTAGCAAAATTATTTAAAATGAAATTTTTCAGTGTGTTTAATAGCATTTCACTGAATCATGTTTATCATAAATTTCTGTTACTTATTTCTAAAACCACGTTATTTTCTCTTACATCTACCATACCTTCACAAGCTTAACACCACTGATGTATACTCTAGGTAAAATAAATGTAGCGTCTATACAAAAGAAAACTTAACCTTCTTTGGCTAGTGAAATATCTACTACCAAGGAGTATTATCATTTGAAATAGTATCTTCAGGAGAATTGAAATCAAGTAAACTGTATATATAGATAAATGGTTTCTACAAATTATTTTGCCATTGCTTTCATTAAAGCAAGTTCAGTGTGTGAAATATCTTCTGTGATCTGGTCTGTATGGCCACTGATAATTATGAGTACATTAAAATTTCTTGTATGCAATAATTGTGCCATGAAATTTTTCAAAATCTAACCAATTATTAAAGAACACCGCTGAAAGATAGGGAAATGCTAATAAGTAAGAGGTAACACCTGATATATACTAACAAATAGAGAAGTCTTTTGCCTAGAGAAGTTGTGGATATCCCATCCCTGGAAGTGCTCAAATGCCAGGCTGGATGGGGCTTTGAGAAACCTAGTCTAGAGGGATGTGCCCCTTCCTGTGGCAGGGGGGTTGGAAGCAGGTGACATTTAAAGTCCACTTCAAACCAAAAAAAAATTCTGTGACTCTATAATTATCCATTCCTTATTTCATAATTCAAGCATCTTATATGAAAAATTTAGCCTTCTGGCAAAGAAAGTTACTTAAAATGTGTGTCTAAAAGTCAGTCAAAATATCGCTCAAAACTTGATTCCATGGCTGGTTTTGGTAAGAGCCAATATCTGTCTGTTTTATTCCACAAGGTGTTTCCATTATTGGGGTAAGGTAAATGATGCTGCCAGATGATCTTGGAGTATGTCATAGGTACTGACCTGAAAGTAATGTCTCCTTCTGTGTAACTCCCCAGTGCCTCTAACAGAACCTTCCACAGGTACTGAAAAATTCAACCTGAAATTACACCAAGGAAATTAATATCAAGGTGCTTCTTAATTGATTTACTGTCACTATCACTTGAGATAAATGCATATGACCTGCTTATGAAATACCTAGGAAGTACAGGAAGACGGAATAAAACTGTACTGCTCATTCTGTGGTTACTCCTCCAGCCTGATCACAGAGGCTCAGGAAGGAAAACTGCTCCTCCAATCTGAGAACATACAGGACACTATGCATAAAAGTCTTGTCCCTGTAAAAGCAAGCACCATTACGGCATCCCTCGAAGACAGGATCAATCCACAGCTTTGCAGAGTAAGAATGAAACTGAGTATGGAGAGAAATGGCAACAGTGAAAAAGATTTCACTGTTGAAGCAGATTTAAACTAGAAATTTAGGCAGATTCAGTTTAGAAATTGAATGCAGACTTTTGTTGGCCACTATATTTAGTCACTGAAGGAGTTTGAGGTTTTCTCCTCACTTTAATACCTTAAATTAAAACTGAGTGTGAGCCCTGTTTTCTAACTTCAGATGTCTTCTGCATGGACCTCTGCTGCTGGGTTAGACATTCAAACTTACTTCAGATTTAATGGGAAAACATAAATATATGCAAACAGCACTTGATTAATGTAATCTGCTTTGGGAACATTTAATGATATGGAAAAGATGACAGAAAGATACTATTTCCTTTTTTATTACATTTTTATAAATAATTTTCAGGACTAATAATTTATAAATAATTTTCAGGACTAGCTCACAGGTGAACACGTCTCATGAATCTCGCTGTGTATGGCTTTAAAGTCACATGCAGGACAGCTAAAAGATATGGGACTGCAAAGGTATGTAACTTAAATAGAAAAGGAGTGAAATCTGAAGGCCAGTATTATGTAGAAAGCTAGGGAAGGTTTTAGATAGGTCATTCTGGCTTTGAAATGTTAATTCTTGGAAATAAAGATAATCAAGACTGAGGTTCTGCTAGAAGTTGAAAACACCGTAGTGATAAGTAATTTTAAGCTTAGTTATCTAGCATCCTTTCAAAAGGCAGTAGAGGATGCAATGAATGATACTGCAAAACTTAAATCTCCTGAAATACCTGAAAGTAGTAGATTAAATGGGATAAGGAGCACAAATGGGTCTTCTCAAAGGAACAGTGACAAAACTGGAAAGAGCAGAAACTCCCAAAAAGCACAGTATGCACACCAAAGCTATCACTGAAGTCTGGATGCTAACAGGTGCAAAGGAAAGAAAGTAAATCACTTTTATGGAAAAGAGTTTTTGTAAAAAATATGTATAAATATGTATGTTGTGCAATGTAGCTCTTAGGAAGACAGCTTTTCCCCAAACGACACTGACTTCTCTAACCACGTGCATGTCTATACATTATTAGTCATGGAATTTGAAGGCAGGAATGAGCGTTGCAGTATTAGCCATTTCCTATCCTGTCTAGTCAGATCATGGTAAGCTCTGCCTCATGTTAGCTGGGTAGCTTTGCAGCTCTAACATTACTACTTTGTGCTGACATATCATACTTCCCATTTTTAAAAATCCTTTTTATCTATTATTCTTTCCTCTTGCAAGGCAGATACATATTCATTATGTAAGAATAAATATGGTCTGTATATTTTGACTCCATGATCAAATACAAAGTTTTCCCGTGAATGATTGCGTACTGCTTATAACTCTTCTATATTACAGTGTTTCACAACACTGCTGACAAGCCACATCATTTCCAAGGTTCTTAAAAGCAGTTAAAATAATGTTCATACTAGCAATAATTAGCAAACAGACTATATGAATAATCACAGTCATTCCCACAAAGATTTCTTGTTTTCACAGACTAATCCATTACCTGCTTCAATGAACCGTCTTGTTGTTAATTTGCAAGGCTTTCACCCCTAGGTGATGGAAATACCTGCCCTCTTCCCAGTCTCCCATTAAGTATGGTTTTCAGTAATATGTATAATTCATGAGAAAAATTTGTTTGTCAAGCATTCCAGACAGGTCACTTAAATCCTAGATCAATTGATAATGTTCACACCAACATGGCCTGGAATTAAAATAACCTTTACACTGGCTTCAGTATTTCCTTTAAACTAACGAGTTGGGCTTCAACTTTTAAAGATGCATGGGAATCATTATTATTTTAAATAAAGATTAGCAGCAGAGCTTTTGTAGAAAAAACAGATTGCTGCTCTGAATGCAGTTCTTACAAGGCTAGCAACAAATGTCATGCACTGTCACAAATGCATTCTGCCTTTTCTTGCAGCAGCAGCAAGTGGGAAACTGAATGGGGAAGACAATTCAGGTAGATTTTATCTTCTAACACATCAGGGTAGAATCTACCTGGAACAGAGAAGCTGTCATTATACTTTTTTTTTTTGGTAGTTTAGATTAAAATTTCCATCCCCATTGCATCTCCCATCTGCCCAACAAAAAAAACTGCTGTCCCATGGAAATCTTATGAGCAAAATCCACACAGAAATACAAGTACCCTTGATAAGGACCCTTGAAAGCAGATAAAATCAACCACATATATAATCTCTTCTGTAGCTAAAGGCCCTGCTTTCTGTTTCCATGATTCTTTTTCTCTTATGTGCCTTTATGTCAGCTCTGAGCAGAAATGCAACATTTCTGTTCAGCATTAGAGTCTTCACGAAGGGGAAGGCAGAGGATAGCATGGCAAAAAGTTTGGGGTTTTGTATATCATCTCCTGGACCTACTAAAGCCAATGGAGATCTTCTGAGGGATGTCTATGGAAGCAAGGCTCAGTAAGGCTAGGGCCTGGTCTGACATTCAATACAATTAAAGTTTGATGAGCCTTGGGGTTCCCTCCCAGCTCAGGATATTCTGTGGTTCACTATATTTTGATACACTATAAAAAAAAATCTGAATTTTTGGAAATTATGTATTTTATCATCTCACCTTCCCACTTACACATGCATACTGTATTTATATGATTCATTCTTCAATTTATATTTGAAACCAGCAATCAGAACTCTGGATCCACTCGTTGTAGACAAGTCTGGGTACTACAGTGCCCACATATAATTAAAAATAGATATATGTAAATGTGACATTTGAGTGAACAGGTGTAAATATATCAGTCTGCTACAAGCTAGCATTTCCTGCTCATAAACATTATTCCCTTATTGCTCTGTGCTCACTGTGCTTAATCCCACAGGAATGATGATGTTTGTTGCTACATTTTGTAATGTATAGAATTTTATACTAATGTATGCAAAGAGCTGTGATGTTTTCATAAGTGCTTCTGACTAAAGGAATGTTTAAAAAGAAAACAAAGTTTTGCAGCACTTAAATAAGAACACTTACTTGCATGGCGTACTGGAAACCTAAAAACTGACCTTTTGTCTTAGGTCACCAGCAATTCTCATTGAGCCATACCTCCATAAATTGTGGAACTCTCATTCAGACCAGGAGAAGCTGGGCTAGATCCTTTCCATATCCCATTGTTGGGCTGTTCATGCTTAGGTCCATCGGTGGAAGCCAGGACAAAAGCATATCCCTACCTCCCTGGGGAGGTCTGAGAAACTGCCATGGACAGGACTACTAAAACAAGTGTCAGACGTGGGCAGGGTTCACTTCTGCAGGTGCTGCACTGCAGCCTCCAATGCCTTTTTGTTTGTCTGTTTATTTTGATTTTTTAAAATTCAATCTCTGTTCTCTTTCTTCACTTGACAAGTGGCATGACTCACATTAGCAACCCTTCCATTGGCTGCACAGGCAGATGAAAAATCTAGCACTAACTTAAAGCTGAATTTTTTGCTGTATATCTTAGAGGTTCAGAAGAAGCTTGAGCCAGCTCAGCCAGGAAATTATCCAAAGGGCAAAAAATTAAGGATTTCTTTTGAATGATCAAATATTCTGGGGTAGCAAGAGTATCATACACTCGCATATAGGGGTACAGCTTGCAAAGAGCACAATCATGTTTGTGCTGAGCACACAAACCCTGCATTTGCACGCAATGATTCTGCTGGGATCACTGCATGTGACAGACAAGGGAGCTACCAAGGCAGATTCTTTACAAGTGTGTTCTTCATCAGGTGTAAACTACCTCCATTTCAATGAAGTGGTGGCTGCCTCTACCAGCTGGCCTCAATTTACTTGTATTTTAAAGCTCATGCTGTACTCTTTGTTCACCATATAAAGTGCATTTTCTTGTTTGTGTTTTGGCTTTTCAAATTCAGTAAACTTCTCACTAAATGATCATTTCATTGCCAAGAGTTCAGATCATGCAACAGTTTAATGAGGGGAAACGTGTGGATGTAGATAATTTGTTTCCTGATATCTAAACGAATCTAAGTTTTGTGTTTGAAAAGAAAGACCAGTCCCCTTATTACCAGGAGAAGTATGTTCTGCAGGGCCAGAGCTATCTTTCTCTTCTATTTGCCCAGGGCCAGGCAAATTCTTTTTATTGTGTTTTAGTTGTGCCTAGAGGTTAGGTCATGGACCACGGCCTCCCTGAGCCAGACACTAGACGGAGGCTTGACAAACAAATGGCTTTTACCCCCAAAGCCTGCTGATTTGTATAACCCTCCAGTTGCATAAATAAGAGTTTGGTTATCAAGGTGTCCTTGTTCCACAGAGTTGTTGCTTATGTTGAATGTTATATTTAATGGTCCCCACGCTTAGGTGAGCACGTGCAGCACAAACTATGCAACACTGCTCAGACTGGCGCTTGGCCCTGCACCCAGAGTGTTAGGAAGCTGGGAAAAGAAGATGACAATTTCTGTGTTGGCAAGTAGTGCAGCTCAGAAGGGGTAAATGGAGGAAACAACTGATGCTGGGCACCTGGCACCAATGCCATGCATTTTGGGGAGGTTTCTGTAGGAATAACTCTGATGTGCCCTAGAGGTGGAAGTGCAGCTTCTGGTACAGTTTCACCCCAGAAGAGTCCAGTTTATGTCTCTGAGATTGTTTCAACTTAGAGACAGACGCATGACATTGATTGCAAGATTTGCTCCAGAAGTGCAGACTCGATATTTATTTAAAGACTAATTAGGCAGCTGTGGAGGCTCTGTCCAGCTCAGGACACAAGCAAGACTTGCCCAGAGATTGCAGTGTCTTTTTCACCTTCTTTTACTGCCTTCCGAGAGAAAAAATAGAAAGAAAACCACATGAAAATGGTCAATTTTAAATGACAAAGGAAAGTGCTCATTTCCTTGACTGTCTGAAATGCTGAAGGTGTGAAATAACATTTAATTTTACTACGAGAATGTGTGTGTGTTTCCTCTAGAAACGATCTTCCTTTTGCAAAACTTGCAGAAAAAGGAAGCCTGACCCGGTTAAGGCCAGCCTGCATTTCTACAACAGGTATGATATACCATATTATACAAAGAGATATCTTCCACCTTTCTCATCTGAAATACACATGAAATAGTTTTGTGTCTACTGTTAACACTGGCAAAAGAACATTTACAATCTTCAGAGTTAACTCTGACAATAAGATGCTCAAGTTAATTCCTAAGTGGGTTAAACTGATTAACTGCACTTTTTTTTTCCCCAGGAAACTGTTTCATCTGGCACTATGACATCATTGAAGATTGGGTGCAATGTCATATAAATTTGTAGGAAGTCCATCTTCAAAATTTTAGTATTTCTTCAGCTTTTCTTTTTTTAGTATAAAAGGTAGCACACATGTAAATAAGTTAAAGTTATCTCTGACTAAGGAAAAATAGTTCTCTACATATTGACTCTCAGTGCAGGGTGTGTTTCAAAATGGTTTCTCTTTCAGCAGCCAGCAAAGGAAATAAGTTTCAGGTTGTATCAGTGTCAGATGGGGGCAAAATACATTTCCAAACAGGAGGAAAAGGTTTTTTTTCAGAGGAGCATCCTACTCTGTGCATGAACACATGAAGTCTAAGGAAAAATGAGCAACACAAGAAGTCCAATCCTATTCACAATACCTCACACCAAATATTATCTCACAATCTTTCAAGGTCCTTACCATGCAGTGGTCAAAGCTGGGGCATCCTTCCTTGCCACTGATCTTTTCAGACTAGACCAAATGTAGACCAGCTCAGGAGAGTGGACTCTCAGCATATACAAGGTTTAGACCTATCCCTATAATTGTATGAGGAATCAGTGGATTAGGTTTCAGCTACAGCCACTTTATTTGTAGAGAAGTAGGTTAAAAACCAGCAGGTGGCAAGATGACAGCTGTGGAAAGATGAGCCATGAAACTATCCACAAAAAATGAATTAATTTGATTACCTTTTTTTCTCCCATTTTTCAACCCTTTGAACTGCAGGTATTTGAACAGGCCATCAGAGACCTTTAATGGGATAGATACCTTGTGTCCTAGGAAGCAGTGGGGCATAGTGTCTGTATTTACTATTTATTTGAAATATTGTGCTTTATGCCCCGCAGGTCCTCAGAGGGCCATCAGGAATCTACATGGCGTGGTCAACAGCCACCTGGAGATAGAAATGACACATACATTGTGAATGGTTTTACTTTTCCATCCTAGTTTCTTGTGAGAGGAACTAAATTCTAGTTTTTTGTCAGATGTGTGCCTGAGAATTTTGTTTAAAATGGAAAATATCACTATCTTTGGCACATGGCCTGCTTCTTTACAAGAAATAAAAAGGTCAGAGGGGTCCAAATATTCCACTCAGCACACAGTTTATAATGTCTCAATCTTCCTGGCTCCACCAAAGTTTAGGTCTTTCCACCATTATGGTTTTCCTGTCTAAAAACATGAAGAAATCTTAGACTGATGTTTGGTTTAAGCTTAGGAATTATCCAGTCTCTTGGGTCATAAGCAATCCCAAAGAAATGTCAATAACAACAAATAACCCAATGTTGTGTCATAGAGAAAAAACTGGGAAGAAATAAAATAGAAGCAAGAACATAATGGTTCGAACTTGCTTACTCTTTTCTACCATGTCAAGCCAGTTGGATCTCTCTTCTGTTTTTTTTCACCTGTGCACATTTTTGGAGGCAGGACCTGTTACCTCATGTCTGTGGTACAGTAAGCCTGTTATATATAAACTTTATGTTATTGTCTCCTTTGCTCTGCAGTGCATTGAGATCCTTGCATGTTGTGTGAGTTAAACACATTAGTATTGCACTTCCTCATCTTTGTTACACATATTTAAAGGATCAGTCCTGTTTATGCTTAATAAAATTGTCCAGCTTTGTTAATCATACTTTTTTTTTGTCCTTGTGGGGCATGGTCAAGGGTAAACATTTGGAATAAAGGGGTAGCTAGCTGGAACATAACTAAGTAAAATTCCTTTATGAACTTATTTTCATTCAGTATATCATATCCTGACACAGAAAGTTGCACATTAACCAGACTTGTGACTACATGCTACTTTAATTGTTTTGATTTGGTGCTCTGCATAGCCAGAGGCTTTTTCTATGTATTAATAAACATTACATTAATTTTCCATTGTTCCTGGGCTTAAGATATCACAGGTCAAACTGGAGCCTCATGAATCCCACTGGAAAACAAGACCAAACAAAAATGCCATATTGCGTCAGGAAGTGATGTCAGTTGCTGGAGTTTTGCTTCCAAACTTCTGTGTTTTACTTGACTTGTGAAGCTGTTTTCCTGTGCAAACCCATAGGCTTAATACTTGTGGGAATGACTGAGAACAAACATCTTGCAGTTTTACTGACTATCAATGCATCATTCTTTGACACACTATTAACAATCTGTTGACCTACGTAAAAATTGGAGTTTCAGGGAAAAAGAAAGTGTCCCATGTCTGCTTATCGATAAAATGCTCACGCTGCATAGATACATGAGTATATTGGATCGAGCTGCTCGTAGTTAACACATTCAAGATCCTACTTATTGTCAATATCTCACCCAAAACCAATGATTCATGTTCCAAAGAAAATGCTGCTTTTATATTTTTCCACCAACCCAGTCTCTCACCACAGACCCAAGTTATTCCCCCAACTACTGCTCTACATCTGGGTGACATGAGAGATAATTGCAGGACGCTTACAGTCCTGATAAACTATGGTTTCCCTTGCTCTGCAGCCCTTTGAAGTTGCAGACAGTTTCATGATAATTGATAATCTAATCTCTTCCCAGCCTGTTTTTTTTTTTTTTTTTAAAGGCTGCTCTGAAACAGCAAGAAGGGGAAATATTACAGCATAAGTATTGATTGCTGCATGCAGAGGTCACTGTGTGGGGATTGCACTTTTATCGCAAGGTTCTTGCGAAAGGTGAAGTTTTGGCAAGATCCTAATAATAACTGTGGAGTACTGGTTAAATTCAAGGGGGCAGGGGGAGGAAAATTATTTTTTCTTCTTAGTACCTCAAGGCTATACATGGCAATTACTATTGCAGAGGCAATAAAGAAGTTGTTAATTACAGGTTTTATACCCTTGTAGCCCAAAGTAAGAATGAAAGGACTAAAGGTTACAAGGGGTACAGAAGAGAGAAAAGGACAGAAGAGTTGCTGGAGGTTTTGTGCTTTATAGTGAAACAAGTTACATAAGTTTAAGTGGGTTAGCACATGACAGAGGGGACATTTCAATCTGATCAGGATAAAAATTTGAAATCTTAGCATTTGCTTTATTGCCCTTCATATTTTTGCTGGGATTCCATATTTACCTAAAACCTTCACACTGACTGCTGTCATCCACTGGATCAAAGTCATTGCACCAGAACAATGTAAAAATATCCGATTTTTGCAGCTCTAAATATGTTTCAGAGTCATCTTAATGTCTGAAATTCTGGACAGTGTTTTTTCCAGGGACTCTATCTGGAAATACAGGGGAATTGGTAAGTGGAACAGTTATACTTTACAAGCACACTACAAAAACATGGTAAATATCTGTGCATTTAACAGAGGAAAGCTGTTTGAAAATGAGAAAAGTTTCTGTTCCATTCCATTTGATGAACTTATCCTTTGTGATAAGTGAAATTCATGAGAATTTGTAGTACTGTAAAATATGTTAACTAGGGGCAGGTAATTTTCTGAATGCTGACAGGGATAAATATATGCGCCTGCACACACACAAAACTCACACATACTTAATGAGAGCAAAATTAAAGTCTTCTGGAACAAGGCTGATTGATTAAAACTCAACAGACCCACACAAATATGAACAGTAATACACATGGCTCATAAAGTGCTTTCACACCACATCTTTAAAAGGGCAATGCAAAAACTAATTTCTCACCAGACCAAACAGTTAACTGTGCCAGACAAGAAATGGGATAACTGGTGAGTAAAAGGCATAACTGGCTCACACAACATTTCCTCTCTTCTTTCCCTTTTTTTTTCCCTTGGCTGTACAACCACTGCAGATCAGAGCTCTTTAACTTTGAGCCAGACCGTATTTCCAGATTACTGGAAATGGCAACATAGTTTGACCTTATCCCTCCTCACCCTACTGGCCTTTAAAGTACAGAACAGGGCTGTGGTAGAGCCATCTACTTTGGTTTTGCACCTTCTGAGAATTCATCAATTGCATTACACTTGGCATGGTTGTTTGTAAAATTGGATGCAGGCAGTGATTTATTTGCAAAAAATCAATAACGTTGAATTTGACAAGGAATAGGTCTTATAAGCCAGGTGGAATTTGATACAACTGGGAAATACTGTGATAGCCCAGCATTCTCCTTTTTAATTCCTCTTTCTGCTCTCTCTTTTCTCTGATCCTTTAGATGCGTGTCAGTGCCTTACTTGTAGGTATTTAGATAATACAGACATTATTGCTGCTCTTTCTACTCCACCATCACCCCTTCTGATCACAGTAATTGCCATCACTAACTCTGAGGAGATACTGATTTCCAGCAGGTAAAGTTTCTTCACTCATTCTTCACCCTTCTATTACCTCTATCAGTTGTGCTCCTTCTTAAGGTTCCTGCAGGCTTCCTTAGAACACCAGGCATATGAGTTTCTGGAGACTTTTTCACAAGAAAATTGAAAGAAGAATTTGGTCTCTCCATATATGATGGTTCTCATCATATAATTTGGTGAGAACCATAATTCCGTGGGGGCCACTGGATGCCTGCAAATTCTCTGTTTGAGCATTGTGAATGCACAGATCATTTGTTTGGGTCATGTTCCATGAGCTTAAACTCTCCTGGCTGCCTCTTACCCACTACACACGTGTATCATGGTTAGTCTGCAACAGTGCTGCAGATCTGAGATGGTCTGGAACTCTCAGACTCACTGCAAAAGCTCTCTGTGGCTCACTTATCAGACCTTGGTCCAGGAAGTCCTCAACATCTATATGGATTCCTATCATTATTATTTTTCCTCTGATCTCTCTGTTATGATATCACCTTTGTTTTCTTCTTCCTCTGCCTACTCTCTGTATATGATTTCATTTTCTCATCTTCACTCAGCTTTATACATTTGGCAATCATTCCCCTCCCAGAGTGATGTGAGGAGAATCCTGAGTGTGGTAGGCCTCCCATGCCTTATTCAGAAGAGAATAAAAAACAGGTAAAAGAAATCGAAATAGCTCAAGAAATCCACTTAGCCTAGCCATGTAAAATCAGGTTGTTTGGACTTTGAGAGCAACGTCCTTCTCTTGTATTACCTTGAACATACTTTTTTTCTTCTACTACTTCTCTTTCTAAGTTTCCCATGTCTCTCTGTCTGGATTCTTGACTATACACCTTTCCATCCCTTCCCCCATTCCTTCCTTTTTCCCCATTCTGTAAGAGATCATAGATGTAATTTGAATAATCTGAGGTCAGCAAGGATAAATAAATGTATGTTGATTGGCTCTGGTCAACCAGTCTGAAGAAAACATGTGGCTTCTCTGTCTTTTATCTCAGAGATAGGAATTGCTATGGAAAATTATTAGCTACTGCTGTGGCCTGTGTGAGAGTCAGGTAAGGAAGCATGCAGTAACTTTAAATAGATAAAAGATTTCAGTGTGCTTAATTTTCTAGAACTCTCTCCCATTTTTCTAGGAATTTTATGAAGCAGTAATTTTTATAAAGCTGTTTAGCACACAGCTTTCCCCATGACGGAACTTTTGTGTTTACACATTTATAATATGACACCTTTTAGAAGATGATGTGTGGGGAGATGTGGTGTGGGAAGAAACTGCTGCACTTTGGTTAAAGCACCAAACCTACACTTAATAAAGGGCAGAAGGGGGTCACATTTATTCCCTTGAAAGAACTTCTTTTTATGCTTATGGTACTAAAGGTTTTCTTCTTAATTTAATATGTTGTTTGATCCTAGTTTCTTGGCCTGATTTAATGTCCTTTATTTTCAGAATTAAAGCTTTCTATCCTGGTTTATTTGATTTCCCTAGCAATATTTTCATGTGTTTGTAATATCCTTTCTATTGGATTTTGTTTCTTCCATGTCATCTGCTCTGTCTGTGATAGACCTTTCTCTGGTGTAAATTCAGGTCAATATCTGAGTGGTGAGGAAAAGTACTTTTCTATTTTTCTCTGATTCTGGAGGGTTTTTGTACAGTTTTCTTCAGTGTGCACTTTCTTCATATCTTCACCAGGTGTGAGAATGACTCTGCCTAGCAGACCATGTCTCCAGTATCACTTTCCCATGTTACTTTTGAGAGGCTAGCTCTGTGTCTTACCTGTGTAGCTGCACTGGAGGCAATTTTGGTGCAGAAAGACTTTGCATACTAAGATGAAAGTGATATATGGCTGTGGAGGTTTTTGTTGTTATGGATGAGGATGGCTTGTTCCTGGGAAATCCCGTTAATGTTCCTACAATATCATAGTGGGGACAGATATATTAGGATGATCACAAAAAAAAAAAAAAAACCAACCAACTATTATTTTTAAAAAGAAAGATAAGATCTACAAAAAAGTTTTAATTAAGAGTAATCAAGAATTTTCCAATCAAGAGCTAATTAAAAGAAAAAAGTGTTTTTTTAAGAAATGAAAAACACTTTGAGACTTCACGTGTTTTTTTTCTGTGAACATCATGGGCCATCTAGTCACAATAGTCACTCATGGTAATCCTCCCTGCATTATTCAATAGAGAGCTACAGCTGGGAAGAAAACTGCATTTCACTCATGTCTTTTTATTCTGTTTCATGTAGCAACGGGATAAGGTTCTGCCCCTTTTGCAAGCATTCCCATTCTGATCTCTAACAAGAGACATGAATATCAGTGGATTGTGTGAAACACACAGAGAAAGAGATGCTTTCAGAGCTACTTCCCTACAGCAGAGGAAGCAGCCAATGCTCTGTGGGGAATAAAATCTGGTTTGCTGTCCTAAACTATTACTCTTATACTAAATTCCTTTTAGTTTATCCTGCATCTTAAATAGGTAGGTAGAATTGATGTCATTTAATAGCCAGGATATTCATAGGAATGACCTACATGTAGAGGACACAGACTGTAAACAAAATTGCATTTTGTTCATTAGCTACAGTACAAATCAATTCTGGGTAACAGAGACATCCTAATAAGACATTTTTTTTCGTACCTCTATAACCAAGGTGAACCTTAAAATAGTTGTGTAATATGCACATATGATAATAAATTATTAACCATAAAGAGGTAAACTGGATCCATTCAGCACCATTCAGCTACTACGTATAAAAACAATGTTCTGAGAATTAGGAACAGGTCACACTTTTAAAATTGTGTTTCTTCACTGTAGTGTAGAGGACATAGATATAACTTCTTCTCTGAGGTTATTCCTAGATACAGTGTGTTTAACCTGCAGGAAGGTTAGTCCCTTGTATTATGTAGGCGTGGAAACATGAATTTCCAAGAGGATTACACCAGAGGTTTCTGTAATTCATTTTCCTCTCTGACAATGACTGGCATGCATTCACAAGTGCGTATTAAATGTGATAAATTTTTAAGCTAGGTTCCAAGTCAATCAATTAGCTGCATGAAAGCTACTAATCTTGGACTATGCTCTGGATATATTTCCACCAGATCTGTGAGCACTAACAATGTGTTAAATTATGGAGTTGTGGTGATTGCTACAAAAAATATGCAGTCTATAGTCTGAGACAGGTCAGACAAAAATGCATCTAGACATTAGCGATGTAGAATCCCTCAGACAGATCAATGAGACTATCTAATACTGATGTAAGTTAAAGGAGGCAGACTAGCAGAAAAGGTAAAATTTCAGGGCTGATATAAAGGAAAAAAGCTTCAGGAAACTGACAGAGAAAAGGGACAACACACATGTGGGCAAAAGACTCAAGATCTGATGGGTCAATACCTGTGTTGGTAAGGGGCATTTTCAGAGGAAAATGGTACATTTTGCAGCAGAATTTGAATTGTGTATGTAAGAGGTTTTGAAATAAAAGGCTCACATAGACATAAAAAAATTTGCAATGCACAAAGTGTTCCCTTTCCAAAAAGAAAAATAAAATGAGAAAACAAAATCAAAACCAAACCCAAAGCATGGAAATACTGGTTATCCCTTAAATCCAACATACTAGCTGTTACAGAGTACAGATAAATTACAGCAAATCAAAAGCAATAAGGTAGAGTGAGTGCTTGGTATGTTGACCTGTTTTTCACTAGCAGTATTTATTCTTCAGACTTGTAACAACTTAATAGTGGAGGAGAGGTAGCCTCAGATGGCTGCAGAAACTTTTTCTTCTTGGTCATAATTTGAGTGCAGCCTGGGTTTTCCAAGGCACACAGGAATAAGCAGATGCTGCTGGCCTTGCATAATGCAGCTGAGCAGTTTTCATTCTCTGCCCGTGTGTGAACAATCCCACCCCAGATGGAGCCCACTGCTGAAACTCTCCTTTTGCTGCATCTGCTGTACCTGCAGCCGGGCTGTCTTCAGCCAACTTTGCAGTAACTCACACCACTGACAATTTTTAATTGGATGTGAAATCTACCAAAGACATTAAAGAATTTGCAAGAGGTTGCTTGTAATCACAGCTTAGTGAAAGAGACATTGCAGTCTCTGAGAGGAAAGATGAACCAAACCAATAGAGGTTACACTACAGAATAGCCCAAAAAAGAAGCATTGCTTGTGGGATGTCAGCTCATCTTTATCTGTCAGCAGTGAAAACACAAGAAAGCTTGCCCTTTTGAAAAGTAAACAGAAAATTATGCCTCTAACAAAAACCCAAGCCATTAAAAAGGCAGCTTTTATTCCTTCTCATAATGTTCAGGAACATAAGGCAGTAGCACGGATGTGGCTCCACAGCTGTTGCCAGGGGAAAGTAGGAATGTAGCCTGCCACATCTGGGGTGACATCTTTGAAGAGGCACTTAATCTGCAGTGCTGAGGTATGCTAAGCCTCTTTGCTTTTCTTTGCCAGTTCTCAAGCTAATACTACTCCTGGAGAGCAATGCTGATTTCAAGTCAATGGGTGAGATGAAAGAACAATTAAGGACAGTGATGCTTTATGCATTGTGAAAACATAAAGACAGGACAATAGCATAATTCCTTGATCACTCCGGCAGAAGATTTACTTTGCCACACTTTAAAGTTGTAGGTTCCCAGTTTCTAAAACAAAAATGACAGGAATTTTTAATCACTGAGTGTGTGTTTTGTGAATTGAAGGGGGGCATTGAAAGACTGGAAAATAAAAGGTATCTACTGCTATTACACTGATGTGTTTCTATTGGATCAAAGCATTTTCTTCTCTGTAGCTCTTCAGAAACAATTTGCCAGTATTGCTAGGCAGGCGTTACACAAAGAAAGACATCAGGTGAAGAAAAAAACACAAGAGAAGCTCTAATAAGTAAAAATGCCTTTATGTCACTATTCCCATTTTCTATTAATTGAAAAACTCAGAATCCAGACCTTTTAGGCTGCTGCTTAAAAAAAAAAAAAAGGAAAAAAAGACAAAAAGGGAGATAAGAGAGAAAGAAAACACAGAAATTCTGATCTCAAATATCTAGTCTAAACTTTTGTCTAGTTTGTGAGGGGATAACATTTGTTCCAAATACAGAATAAGGGGTTGAGTCTTACAATAAGGTTGCCAGGCATTTGAATCTTCATATTGCTGTGCTACATTAAAGTATGGCTTGTTCCATTCTGTTAAATGATGAAGTATGAAATTAGGATATTACTAGTTGGTGCAGAGCTCTACACTTAAATTAAATGTTCTTTTAGTATTTAAAATAATATTTTTTATTTCATCTTGAATGGTGAAATTACTTTAACTTCTATTTTTTAAGATATGCCTGTTTGTACATTTATGTAAACATATATCTACTTGCACACAGACACTTACACAATGTCTAGCTTTCTTTTACCAGAATAAAAATTTGACCTTCTCAAGTGTGTGATCCTTTAGTACTAAAAGAATGCATTGTTTGCAAGTACTGTTTGGAGAACTATCACTTTGGGCCAGAACTCTAGGGGATGTTCAGTGATGGACCAAAATTCATGTCTCAGCCTCCAATTTTTACTTGGCAAACATAGGAAAGGAACAAAAAGCCTGCTACTGTTCACAGCACTCAGAAATTACTCTGTTTAAAGCAGATGTTTCGGACTAGAATTTCCTGAAATTTCTAAGAGATGTACCTGATTTGGAAAGGAAAATAACCTCAGAAAATCAGAGCAGTGAACCATTTTTTTTTCATTTTTGAAAAAGTGTCACTGAAAATGTGTAGCACAGGTCAGGGCCTGTGATGATACCTCCGGGGAGTTTTTTAACTTGCTGCCATCCAGTCGGTTTCCCTGGAAAAAGTAATTTGGATAGCAGTCTCCTGTTTCCCTTCTCTCTCTGATGGGCTGTGTGACTGTGGACAGGTCATTCAGGGTTTGATCCAAAACCCATTAATGTCAAGAGAAAGACTCCTGTTGACTTCAGTGATCTTTAGATTGGAATCTGTGTTTCTGCTTCTTGCCTGGATGCTACTAACTTCCATTGTGAGTGTTTGAAAACTAGATTCTTTCTGTGCATCAGTATTTTCGTATCTAAAAGCTCTGTGGTGGGACAGCCTATTTAGTACATAACCTCATTCAGAGACCTATGAATATTAAATAATAAAATATGATCTAAAATATATGTAAGGTTAATAATAATATATGATCTAAAATATTTGTAAGTTTGAGCAAGGAAAAACAAATAAGAAACCAATTTATAATAATATCTGAAAAATTTTAAACATCTTCCTAGGTTTACTGGACAAAATCAGCCAATTTTTCTGTAGTTATGGTAGAATTTGTGTGTTTAAACTGTTGCTCTGTGGCTGAGGGGTGGTGCAGGAGAATAGCAAATGAGAGTATGGCTCAGAAACCTTGTCAGTATGTCAAGCTGTTGGGATGTACAACAGGCTGGTTGGACTGGGGCTCAGTATCCATTTCTGAATAAACCTTTCAGGTTTGTTGTTTGTTTTTTATTTTGTTTTGGGTTTGTTTTTTGTATAGTTTTCTATTTCTAAATTAGTATGGGATTCATGACAGCAATTTATCTCCTGTGTCATGATCTTCAGGAATTTTTTACTTTTTTTCTTTTTATTTGTGCTTTAGCATTCTCCACTGTTCCAAATCCATTCCCTAAGACTGTAGTGCCTTGTCCTTATGATGCCCCTTTAAGACAGTAGCCCTGATGGGAACCATGTGCCTTAAACTTACTAAGTCTTGACTCTTGTCTGCAAGTTTTCTCACTGTAACATATGGCCAGCTCCAGTGCCATGCGAGGCTGGTAGGAATTTTCTAATCATGTTCAAGACACCATTTTTATACTGTTAGCTCCCTTATGTTGCCAACATACACAGAAAAGGGGAATTCTGCTTGCAGTGTTTTCTCATGAAACAGCAAGAAGGAATCAAGTCAACTGTGTTACCTCAGATGCTCACCTCAGCTAGCCAGGGTGTGGCACCTGCACAATTCAGCTTGGTGTCCTCGTCAAAATTGCTGCAGGTGCACTCAATTCCTTCAACTATAACATTAATGAAGATATTAAATCACACTGGCCCTATATGGACCTCTGAGAGACATCACTTGTGGCTGATTTTCATTGGGACTCTGAGCCAGTGACCACTACTCTCTGGCGGTGACCACCCAGCAGCTTTTCATCACTCTCTGTTGACACTCTGAGTCACAAACATTTTGGGAAGATGGATTTTATTCCTTTTCTTCTTCTTCCCTCCCTTCGGAGGCCTTCTTTTTGTTCCTATGTGGGAAAGGTAAAAACAATTTCATTTTTCATATTGTCAATAAACAGTAGAGCCTTGGGTTGGTTGTTCTATTTTGGTATTTAAGTGGACAGTTGAAAGAAGTAAAAAGACCTTAAAATGTCATGTATTAGATATGTAAAACAAGGTGGTGGGTGGGTGAAGGAAACAGCAGAGCAGGGATATGCAAGTACTGGGAAAACGTGCTTTAGAAAATGTAATAGCTTTTGGCTCTGAAAGAGCCACATCTGGATGCTGGTCCCAGGTTTCCTGTGGTAGCTGGCTACGTGTGTGGAACACTGCCACTTGAAAAATTTATTTACAGGTGCTGTGTCTGTATGGACAAATTATTTTCTATAATTGCCCATATTCTTCTAAAGAAAAGAACCCCAGGAGTGCCTCAGATGATCACGCAGCAGACCCATTGAGCCACAACGCATCATCTCCCTCCTCAGAAGCAGACATTGAAGAGAGGTGAGTTGAAGCTGCCCCAGCCACAGCAGGTAGCTCAGCACACTCACTTGGCTGAAGTATAGATGCCTGAATGGATACCAGTTCCCTTCCCCCTACAAAATACTATGCCATCCCACTGCTCTGCATGTGCCAGCTGTACCCTTTTATGCCTCTTATAGACAGATACACAAAATGTTTAGTGCATTGTGCACTGAACATTGGTTTTGCTTCCACACTATGCCCATTCTCATTTACACACACACAAATAGATACTCAAAAGGCTTGCAACTGGAAGCCCAAGTGGACAAGCTGTTGGGCTATAAGCAAGCTGCAGAATTACACAAGAGAAAGCAGAATAAAACCCAAACAGCCACCTTCAGAAGGATGTGGATTGCATTCCAGCCCAGTGGGTCGGAGTACTCCTCACTCCCTGTGTACTGCTCTCAAGGGACTTGGAGCTCCTCTTCATTTTATATTGTTATGGCTGAGATTAAAAAAGATCAGAGCATCACCCTTTGTTTTTAGGTGCTCTTAGCCAGTGCCTGTGGGTTCCTTCACATGTGCACACTTGCACCTGTGCCCACTCTCTGGGATATTCAAACTTATGAGCCTTGTGTAATTGTTGTAACCAACAAATACAGTAAAGTGAAAAGCAGTAATGCTGACTAAGCTAATCCAGTACCTCATGCCTTTCCACAAAGTCCACCCAGCCTGGAAATACTTTTGAGGTGTAAAGTGTAGAAACTAATCTCGCTCTTAATAGCCACAGCATTTGTAAATAGCTTCTTAATAACATTTGTAACTCCTGTGCCTTCATCACAAGACAATTATGCAAGTCCAGTGTTTCTAAGCGCATAGGTCTTTGGTATGGCATCTACTACACAACTTCCCTTTCAGTCTTCTAATTTTTCTTTCTTCTCCTCCAGCAGGTGACAGACATACTATATGCTTTCCTGGTATACCTCAAAGGGCAAGGTCTTTTTAGTGATTTGTATAAATATTTTGAATTTTGCTTTGCCTAAGTCTCTAAAATGCCAGTATATGAGACTGGAATCTTGAGTCAATGCCTATGAGATCCAGAAGTAATGCATCAAGACAAGAAAATTGAAACCTACCTATGCAGACATGTGAAGTCACCCTCTAATTATTCTAATTCCCATGTCTAAATATATTATTTCATGGTATCAGGGTGAACTAGAGCATTTGGAAATTACCTGACATTCAAGTTCGTGAGTTCCCATCAATTCAAACCCCTTTGACCTGTGTGGAGAAAACATCTTCAACAGTCGAAATGCATAATAAAAAGAGACTTCTCTGCTCTTCAGTTTGCAGTGTGCTATGGAAATACCCTAACAAACATTAAATGAGCTTGTTCAAAGGCCGTGAGCAGGAAAAGTAGACAGATCTGTACAAGCTAAGACAGTTTTGCAGGTTATCTTAGGCACAAAAGTTTAGTGATCCAAGACAGTTCATTTAAAGATTTCTGGGCTATCTCTGTGCTCAGTTGCAGAAGGCTGGGGAGAGTTTATTTCACACAGCTTAGATGACTAAAGTAAGTGTACTGTTTAAGCTAAATTTTTACAACACTCTTATGGGTACAAATAAATACTCTGAAGAGATCACTTACCCAATCTCTTTTAAATGTCTGTATTTGGATGAGATAAACCTCGCCCTTTTCTCTCCACTGGATATAGAGGGTTTAGATCTCACTTTGAGATAGGTATCTACATGCTAAATTCTAATGCAAAGGAGAGAGATCCCCATCTCTACCTTTTTAGCTAGGTAATAAAAATCATCTGTTTCTTTCAGTTCTGTGCTAATTCTGAAATCTAAATGGAGCAATATAATCAGAACCTTGAATTCATATGCATCAGAAACGAACACAGCTGCTTGGTTGTTGGTCTGATGGTTGGACCACATGAACCTCTGGGGTTATGTGGTCTTGTTAATATACAAGGCATTGAGATGCACACATTTCTGGGTACACTGCAGAGGGAACATGTGGAAATCCTGCACTGCATCATCACACTAGCCTAATACATGACCAAAGCCACTGTGTGTCAGAAAACAGTATTTAGTCATTAAAGACCTCAGTGTTTGAGATATTTATACAGCTAGAGACAGAACTATGTGAAGAACGAACTACCCACCCACTTCCCCCCTCCCACCCTTTTAGACTGAATCCCTTAATTTGCTCAATGAAGAAGGAGAAGAAGAAACATTCACAACAAAATGGTGTTCAGATATATGAACAGTGGTTCACCTCTGAGCTCAAAACTGCTGCTAGTGTTGGACCCTGTCTTGCCCTGTACAAGTGTGTAGGTCTGAGAAGCCCACTTTGGACAACTATTTGGTAACTCTACCAAAACCACATACAAAAGAAGTTGGCAATTTTGAAATGAAGTATTGCAGTTCAAAACTGCAGAACTGTGTGTAAAAATTCTGTGTCCTGAGATTAAAAGTCTTTAACACTGTGTTGGTGTAAACCTTGATGTTTCTTCTGAAGCCTTGAAAAGACCACTAATTAATAAAATAAAAATTGTCATCGTCCCATGGTAAGGCCAAATCTGTTTACAGATGTACAGAAGACTACTAATGTTAGCGAGCAGAAAAGAAGGCTAGTCTCTTCTCAAATCCTGGATCAAATTTCGGTCTAATTAATAAGGCACTGTGAGTTTGCACTATGAGTAAGGCACTTTTAACAAAAAGTGAACTCTGAATTGCAGGTTAACAAATCTTAAAGAGAGACAAAGGTCTAAACCAGATATAATTCAGGAGAAAGGAGTTGCCCAACACACTACAAACAAAGAAAGATATTTTAATGTAAATCAATACCCAGAAACTAGTGAGGAGAGAGAAAAAGCTCAGATATGTTCTACAGTATGCTGATTTCTCTCTCTATGGTTTCTACAACTGTGGTGTCTCACTCTGTTTGAACCCCTTTGTAATCTCACAGCTTGTGAATCTTTCAAGTTCTATTAAATCCTGCATCTTTGCTCAGCATTTTAATTTATAGTACTTGCACTAGGTGGCATAGAAGGGAGAGGTCTGTCCTCATGTCTGTTAAAAAAGAAGATGTACTTCAGTCTTTATCATTAGCTTCTCCACCATTTTGTGTGATGGCAACTGGGGGCTTTTCAGCAATGGAACCAATACCAGCGCAGAAGGAGAGGTGAATCAGTGTACAAGTGAAATGTGCACACCTGGCCCGTGTTCAACAAAAATTAGAAAAATTAGAACTTCAAAAAATGTTCCTAGTAAAACACTGTATGCTTTTGTACTATGGCCCACCGTGCATTGGCAAGACAGACTTTTCAAAAAAAGTGCAAGGAATTTTAAGGGCTTTAATTCCCTCTCTAATATCAGCCAATGAAAATAAAGTTTGCAATCATAGAAATTAGGGAGGGTTGAGATTTGACTGCTGCACTATGTTTTTCTCCTTATACCCAGAACAGTTCAATATTGAGGGTACTCCTCTTGGTCTCGTTTTGATTTTAGTTATTTATATTTCCCTGTCAGAGTTTCTTCAGCCCATGTTCCCACTGAAGCTGTGTAAACAAGTCTCAGAGAAGCTGATGAATTTTGCAAGTTTAATTTTCTGATGGATCTGTCAGCTATCACTATTTTGAGCCAAGAGACCTGACAAAAACTGTTTTGGTCACCAGCTGCCCAACTCCAGACATGACCTCCTGTGCTCTGCTCTGCTTCCCCCTTCCTTGTGGTCCTTCCAAGGAATGATCCTCCATTATCTGAGCAAGGAAAGAGTTACATTGGGTGTTTTGCACATCCACCAACACCCATGGTCTGGAACAGGGCTCTGCATGAAACCTGCAGTAGGGTCATAGCCTGATCTCTGTAAATCTCATCCTGATCTCTTACATGAGGAGAAGGTAACTTCAAACATGAAGTTCAACTTCTATTTCAGAGCGTGGGCTACAAAAATTTAATTGCAGGGCTGGATAGACATGAATTGTGGTTTGACATTGGACAAATGCCTGGCACCCACTAAAGTTCTCGCTCACCCTCCCCTGCCACAGCTAGGCAGAAGAGAGAAATGCAATGAAGGCTTCATGAGCAGAGATAAGGACCTGGAAAAAACACTCCAAGGAAAAAAAGGCTCAATTTAGAAATAAAAAGTGAGTTTATTACTAACAAAATCAGAGAAGGATGATGAGAAGTAAAATAAGCTCTTATAAAACACCTTTTCTTTTCTCAGCCCCTCCCCCTTTCCCACCAACAGCACAGGGAGACAGGGCATGGGGGTTTTGGTCAGTTTGTCATCTGAGGTTCTCTTCCACTGCTCAGGGAGAGGAGTCCTTCCCCTGTGAGACTGTGGTGTCCCTCACAAGGGACACAGCTCTCTGTGAACTTCTCCAGCATGCTTCCACTCTCAGAAGCAACAGCCCTGCCCAAAATTGTCGTGGAGTGGACCACTCTTCCAGGGGTGCAGTCCTCCAAGCACAGCCTGCTCCAGCCTGGAAGCAGGGCTCTCTCTCTCCACTGGGTCTCCCACTGGATCACAGCCTCCTCCAGGCATCCACCCACTCCAGCATGGGCACCTCCCCCAGGGGTTCCAGTTGGATCTCTGCATTCCCCATGGATCCCCATGGGCTTCAGGGGCACAGCTGCTTCACCATGGTCATCACCACGGCCTGCAGAGGAATCTCAGCCCCAGTGCCTGGAGCACCTCTCCCCCCTCCTTCTTCACTGACCTTTGTGTCTCCATGTTTCTCTCACATGTTCTCACCTCCTCCTCTTCTCTGACTAGAAAAAACTGTGCCCCCACTTTGTTTGGATTTTCTTCTTAAATATGCTATTACAGAGGTGTTACCATCATCTCTAATTGCCGAGGCTTGGCCAGAGGCATGTCCATCTTCAGAGCCATCAGGAATTGGCTCTGCCCAACATGGTAGAAGCTTCTAGCAGCTCTTGCAGAAGCCACCTCCGTGGTCCCCCACTACCAAAAAATAGGCCATGGAAAACCAACACAACATGCTATCTGCCAAGGTGTTTCAGGTTTCTAGTGTCTTTTGCTGAGTTATTATTGTCAAAGACCTTCTGTTTGTTTTAGCTGAACCATCTTTGGTGGGGCAGATTTATCTTCATAGAACCTCATCTATTCTCCTCCTATGGGAAAGAGTTTAGCTGTAATTCCTTGTTTGTCTTCTGTGTTGGCTCAAGAGTGACTGTTTTCTTTGTCAGCTTTGGGTAAGTGAGTCACTTGCATTTTTCAGGAGAGAGATTGTTGACATACGGAGAAAATAGGTGGATATAAACTTTGCACTTACTGGCATCTGCAGTAGACAACAGAGAATATGCAGAGCTTGAGAGAAAGCCTTTTGAAATGCTACAAAGTTTAACTCATAAGTTCAAAATTTATTCCTAATTTCTGCTGGAGGACATCTACACCAATGCATGCAGCACAGGCAGCAAACAGGAGGAACTGGAATCCATTGTGCAGCAGGAAATCTGCGACAAAATTGCCATCATGGAAACATGGTGGGATGACTTGCACTGAAGTGCTGCAACGGAGGACTGTCAACTCTTCAGAAGGGACTGGGAAGGAAGGAGAGGCAGTGGAATATCATTTGTTTTGATTGTCTAGAGTTCAATAATGATGATAACAGGGTTAAGTATTTGTGGGTCAGAATTAGGGGCAAGGCCAATAGAGCAGATATGCTCATGGGAGTCTGTTATGGACCACCCAACAAAGGTGAAAAGGCAGACAAAACATTCTATATTGCTATTGGGGTGGGCTCCACCTTACCAGATATGTTGCAGCATGATTTCATGGTTTACCCCAGAACCTCGGGTTCCTCCCCTGAAGATTCCCTCCCAGGTGTGACAATCAACCCTCCTTTCCCCACCCTGACCCCTGCCAAGCACTGTCTGTCAGTCCTGGAATTCCAGAAGGGCATTGAGCGATTGGGCAGATTCAAAAGATGCCCTCTACCCCCAGGGGGCCATTGGGCCATCCAGGTGTCCTTTGTCCCTTGAGACCTCCTCTCCTGTACCTGGTTGGTGGCTCCCTATCCCTTCCCTTCCCCTCTCCCCCGGATAAAAGGAGAGCAACAACCCAGTCTGGGAGCTGGGTTGGAGCAGTTGCTGAATTCAGAGACCTGTGGGCCAGAATAAAAGCTCTGGATTGAAACTCTCCATCAGAACCGACTCCTTTCCTTCACCACTGCCTTAAAGCTTCTCCACCAGAGGAAAACCTGAGGAGTGGACGCTCCATGGGAGGAAGCTCCATCCCGCCGCCATCGGAGCCCTGGTATGCCTGGACTTGTCTCCACGGGCCCAGCTGCAACTTACAGCTAGCCAAAAGTGTCTCTGGGGTGAAACACCACAGTTGCCACTGTTGGGTTCAGATGCAGGGGCCAGACAAGCCAAGGCACGTCCTGCCCACAATATTGGTGATGCCAATACAGATGTGTGCTGGAAATACAACATGGCAGAGAGTAGGCAGTCTAGGAGACTGCTGAAGTATGTGGAAGAGATGAGGAAGAGCTGATGAGGGAGCTGGCTGAGGAATGTGCCTCACTGGACCTGGTGCTTGTGACCCACAGGAGGCGGTTCAGCAGAACTGCCACCTTGGACTTCCATCACACAGACTTTCGTTTATTTCGGAGCCTGTTGGCAGAGTCCTTTGGTAGGCAGTCCTGAAGGGCAAAGCAGTCCAGGAAGGCTGGGCATTACTCAGGAAGAAAATCTTGAAGGTGCAGGAGCAGGCTGCCTGGTTTTGTGGAAGATGAGCCAGCAGGCAAGAAGACAACCATGGCTGAACAGAGAGCTTTGTCTGGAACTCAGGAAAAAAAGGAGAGTTTATTAACTTTGAAGGAGGACCAGGCAACTCTGGAGAATTACAAGGATGTTGTGTGATCATGCAGGGAGAAAATTAAAAGGGCCAAAGCCCAGCTACAACCTAATCTGGCTACTACCATATAAGACACCAAAAATGTTTCTATAAATACATCAGCAATAAAGGAGGGCTAAGGATGATCTCCAGCCTTTATGGATGTAAGGGGAGACATAGTGACAAAGGCTGAGGGAAAGGTTGAAGTAATTAGTGCATTCTTTGCCCCAGTCTTTAATAGTAAGTTATTCTCCAGGGACCCAGCCCCCTGAGCCAGGAGACAGGGATGGGGAGCAGAATAAAGTCCCCATAATCCAGGAGGAGAGGGTCAGTGACCTGCTACATCACTTAGACATACAAAAGTCTGTGGGGCCAGATGTGATCCACCCAAGGGTTCTGAGGGAGCTTGTGGAAGTGCTCACCGAGCTACTTTCCATCATTTATCAGCAGTCCCGGCTATCTGGGGAGGTCCCATTGGCTGGACATTGTGACATCCATCTACAAGAAGAGCAGGAAGGACAATCCAGGCACCTACAGGCCTGTCAGTCTGGCCTCTATACTGAGGAACATCATGGAGCAGCACATCTTGCATGCCATCACCCAGCATGTAAAGGACAACCAAAGGATCAAGCCCAGCCAGCATGGGTTTATGAAGGACATGTCCTGCTTGATCAGCCTGGTTTCATTGTACAAGGTGACCCCCTTAGTGGGTGAGGCAAAGGCTGTTGGTGTTGTCTATCTGTATTTCACTAAAGCCTTTGGGACTGCTGTCCACAGCACTCTCCTGGAGAAACTGGCAGCCTGTGGCTTAGACAGGAATACTCTTTGCTGGGTTAAGAGCTGGCTTCATGGCCAGGTCCAGAGGGTTGTGGTGAATGGAGGTGGCCTGGTGGCCTGTCACAGGCAGTGTTCCTCATGCCCAGCCCATCCTGCCTAACATCTTTATCCATGATGTGGACAGGAGGATTGAATGATTCCTCATTCAGTTTGCAGAGGACACTAAATTTAGTGTCCTAATTGGGTGAGAGTGTTCAGCTGCTGGAGGGCAGGAAGGCTCTGCAGAGGGATCTGGACAGGCTGGATTGCTGGCCTGAGGTTCAACAAGGAAAAGTGCCAGGTCCTGCATTTGGGTCACAACAACTCCATGCAGTGCTACAGGCTTAGCAAAGAGTGTCTGGAAATCTGTCTGGTGGGAAAGTACCTGGGGAAGATGCTTTCTAAACCTTATAGACAAGGTTTAGCAGTGCACCTGGCAGACTTTTGTTAATGCTTGGGTTTGATGACCTTAAAGGTCTTTTCCAACCTAGACCATTCTACGATTCTGTGAAATGTAAGGTCTTTCTAAGCTCATTTCACAACAATATTTACAAAGTATTTGGAAATATATGAAATATCAGCGAATAATAAATAAAATGCCCTTTAAAACATATTGTTGATGTTTTTCTTATTTCCTTCAAGAGCAAGAGCACATCAAATTGTCCCATAATTAAGATTTTCAAATATGGTTCTGGCTTGCTGCCTGCTCTGAAGGAGACTGTGTTTAGAGTTGGAATATTGTAGCACGCTCATCTGGTGTCCTCAGCATTGCTTACACTCAGCATCCCAAACTCACCTCTTTTTCTGTGTGAAAAGGTGCACAAGCCAGTCTTTAAGCAAAACTCTGTTGGAGATTTGTCCAGTGCTCCTGCAGGTCCCAGCTGCTGGCCAGGGCAGCCTCTTTGCCCCGGGGGCTGCGTGAGCCCTGCTGAGCCGAGTGCGGTGCTGAGGCTCAGGTTACGGTGCAGAACACAGCGAGGAGGGACGCCTGTCAGATAAAGGGGATGTGAGCAGCCACACACGCTGCACCATCGTGTTATTTGTGGATGAACAACCTCATCAATGTTCCCTCTACTTCTAAACACTGTTACAATATTGCAACACACCAAGCTCTGTTGTAACCTACCAGCAGCTAAAGCTTTTTGGTCTCTGCCCACGAACCTGCCTTGTGTGAGGTGCTGCTTTCTGAATGGAGGGCAAAACAATCATGTGAGTGTTCAGGCTTCTCTGCTTTGCCCTCCACAGTCACTAAACGAGTTCCTTGCTTGCTTCAGTGTCTAGAGACCATCAAAGAGGCCAAAACTCCCTCTAGCCATTCACTCTGTGCTCCCCCTTTTGTACTGTGCTGACTGTGGCTTCATATTTAGAAAGTTTGAACTGGTGAGTGCTCAGGATGTGAGAGATTCAAAAGTTCACTAAGTACGGACAGGGAAGAAAGACAAGTTTGAAAAAGTATAAAAAGCAGGGCCGCTAAAATGACATTTTTTCTTCCTCTCCTCCTCCCTTCACGCACTCACACAGATTCTGCCTCCTTAAGCACTTTTGCACTGACCTTTTTTTTCCTTTCCCCTTTTTATTTCTCTCTGTATATACTGAGGGGAAAAGAAAGGTACACAGCCATTTTTACGAGAATGTTGACTGAGGGTGGTCACCATCTGTGCAAACTGTCTGAAATTGTGACTTCCTCTTTGCCTTCTCTTCCATCTGAGAGAAAACCTCACTTTTAGATAATCCAGAGAATATTATTGCCCACAACCCTCACCACCATGCTTCCCCTGACTGCCCCCCTTCACATGATTGGTGTTTTCCAGTCAAAACATGCCTCTCTCTTGCCTGAAAGGGCTTCTTTAATAAGGTAGACATCCTGTTTAAGATTTGAGGATTTGACTAGTTAGCACCAGGAACTCTGATGTGATGATTGGGGAACTGAAACAGAGAGGCCTAGCATGGTTGTTTATTAGAACAGCAAATAATTAAATTTACTATTTATTTACAGGATAAAGAATTCTTCCACAATTACATGTTAGACCCTCAGAAATCTTGAGGATGAAATCTAGGCTCACAGAGTTTTTCAGTTTAGTAAAGCTAAGTATTAAATTTGCCTTACTAAAACAGAGCAAACCTCTAATATTTGTCTCTTATACAAAGGCTTTTCCAGGTACACTGTGTCTGGTTGAAGACAGCACTGTCCTAAGTGCTGTTCACTAACTGGAGATTACATTGTGCTCTTGTGGGTGCTCCCTAATATACTTCTAAAAAAAATTAGTCTAGCTCACTTTGCCTGAAGAAGGTATGTGCCAGCAAAAATGAGCTGATGGCAGTCTGACAGAGAGGGACAGTCTGGCAGAGAGGGACAATAATTCAGGTGCTGAAGGGTGGGAAAAGAAATAATAATAATAATAATAATAATAATAATAATAATAATATGCACAGCAGCCTTGAAATGGACTTCTCTCTCTATTCTATAGACTACAGACAGACGTCTTCTAGATCTATCAGTGCCTACTGAAACATTCAGTCATAACCCTTCCCAGCAACTTGTTTCTGTCCATGTGGTATCTGGCAGCCCTTCAGGCAGCCTCCCTGACCCAGTCCTGGCCAAAGGAGCCTGATGAACTCCAGGGGAGTGCTCTGCCAGCTTTACTGGCTGAAATAAGGCAAAATCTGGCAATCTGGAGGAAAAAGAAGCAGGAAAGAGAGCCTGTTCAACTTGTATTGATTACTGACAGAAATGAAACCATAGTCAACTGGTTTAGCTGTGTTTAGATTAGGAGGTTGCAAGAATTACCTGCAATATTTGCTGTTTGCTAATGCAGACAAATCCCCACAATGCATGCTGAGTTCAGAGTCTTCTGTCACTGGAAACAATCCTGATCCTAAATCTGCTTAAAAATGGTAAAAATTATTTTCAGCCTTCTTTAATTTATTATTGCCACTACTTTTATCACAACAGCACAAGCAATGTCCTTCATACTTCTATGGTAAAATTCTATGTGTAATTTTCCAAATTCTTTTAATGCTCCATAGCAGCTTGGCTTCTCAAAATGCTGTGGGAGAAGGGTATTGGGATTCTGGCTCTGATGTGACTTAAGAGAATAGCCTAAGGTGTCAGAGTTGTAACTTCTCATCAGAAAAAAGTTCTCTGATGGAGAAAGTTGCAGAGACAAGGAGGCTGGTTGTATATGTGGGCATTAGGTTTACTCTGGGATCTTTTTCATGTCTTCTTTCTAAACCAGTCAGATGTGTATAAAGCTACCACAGCCCTTGCAAAACTGGAAATGAACATAGGAAGTGATATTTTTGAAGCATGATGTTTCAATTATTTTTTTTTTAGTTTTAATTAATTTTTATTTATTTTATTTATTGTTTTTTTATTTTTTATCTTTTCCTCAAAGATAACCTATTTTTTAAAAAAAATATACATTTCTTTGTGTTTTTCTTCATTTTGCATTCTTGGAATGTGGTGATAATTGCAATGGATATTTTAGCAAAGCAGTTCAAGCTCCATTGCTGAAAAGGTCAAGCTAAAGATGATTTTAAATGTAAAATTTTTTCAGAAAAAAGACTTGAACCTCCCAACATCTCTCTCTTCTGCTGTTGGTGAGGCTGCTGTGCTGATTCATGAAGGAGGAGTGACTACAGACAGAGAATATGAAGCCTGGTAGACCTTTCTCATCAGCATCAGGATGTTGGGCTCTCCCTGATTGTGTGTCCTTCTGTACCTGGGTCAGCTAGACAGTCAGGCAAGCAAACAAACTCCCAAACTGAGTAATCTCATTTTGCTACATTAATTGTGAAGCAGTAGAGGGGCAGTAGAACTGAGAGGCAAATGCATGATAAAGGGAAATGGTGAAAATGTCTTTTAAAAAATACAATAAGCCTGACAAGTTTGAACCATGTCATTGAGCACTGTCATGTCATTTCCTGTACTTTCATTGCCCAACAGTGTTATTTGGATCAGCAGTGTGTTTTTTGAACCAACTTTAATTCCCATCACTTCCTCAATTTTTCTCTAGGAAGAGCTGCTACTGCGAAAGCTCTCACCTACCTTGTGAAGTGCAGATGTGTTCTCATTAGAGTAAATCAGCATCACTTAGCAGCATAAGTGAAGCCTGTAAAAACAATGGTCTTGTTTTGCTTACCCTGATGTAAATCAGGATCAAGCTGCCTGGTGGGAACAGATTTATACTGATGGAAAATTGAGGTAAGATCAGAATCAGGCCAACTGACTTCAGGTATATTCCCCTGTGTTGAGGGCTATTGATGAATTTTATATTTAATCTGAAATAATCTTTAACTGCTTGCTTGCTAAACAAGCAGAACAAATAGTCATTAGTCTTTTTATCTCAGCAAAATATGACACTGGCTAGAACTTAGGTGTGCTGAAGCATTTTACATATGCAAAGTCAAAGCATCCTATCCAGCTCTGAAGCTGGTTAAACTACTACTGTCCTATATTCCAAGAGGGACAAAGGCAGAGGTTCAAGAACTTGCTGAATGTTTGCGCTGCATGAAGGAATTTGGTAAAATTGCAGTAGACACAGTTGTATTTTTGAATAATAAAATAATTATTGAAAAATGGTAGGGCTTCTGTCACTTGGATGCTTTCCTGCTGCTGCTTGGTATCTCAAAGTTCTGTTACATACCACCCTGATACCACATTGTTATCTTCTACAGATACAAACAAACAATTTAGCCTGACCTATAGTTTAATGTGTAAAAAGGGAAAAAAAAAGAGAGATGGTCAATGACTAGTGCCCCACCATAGTAATAAAATGTCTAGACAGCAATTAACATCCATTTCCCTTAAGAATGCATCTGTGTCATCAGCAAATCTTTACTACTTTGAAAGGGACCAATCTAAATATGCTTAATCATTAATCAATTCCCAAAATCTGAACAGGATTTACTTTTTTTGCTTTGTCTTCAAAACTACAGACACTTTATGAGAAAAACCCCTTGAAACTCAGGGGGGGAATATTTTGGCCACAGTCCAGTGGGTGAGCCTGCTTAGAAGATCACTGGTGCTGTGTCTTGTTTGGGAACATTGCACTCTTTCTGCATACGTTAGCACTTTCAGTTTCCTCGATTCTTTTCTATTTCCTCTTTGTCTGTGTGTATTCATGGCCAGCAGCAGCAGCTGAAAGCACCGAGAAGGATTCTGCGCACAGATCGCTCCTGTAAGAGCTGGCAACTGTGTGTGTCTTGTGAGCTGCCTTTGAGAAATACCTCTCTCTCCTCTTTGAGCAGCACTTCTCTTGCCCCAGAACTATTCTCCCAGCCAATGGTGAAGTCTCTCCCAGGTCACCGATTGCTGCGCTCGCACGGGATCACACTAAACTTCCTGTCAAGTACGGGCAGCAGGAAATCACTCTTCAGCTTCCTACAATTAAATTAAAAAAAAATCGCTGGGCTCTTAGCACTCACAACTAGCAAAAGGGTTTTAAAGCCTTCAGGAAAGTAATATCACACACGGCATAAATACGGAGGGAATCTGATTGGCAGAACCACGATCACTGCAGTAAACACAAACTACATTAAGTCCACCGATGCCAGCTGAGGATTTCCAGCATTTAAGTCCACCAATGCCAGCCCTGATTTACAGTATCATAACTGAGTTCAGCCTCAGTCTCTGGCATGTTCCCTGAACACATCAAAGAACTTCCCAAAGAGGAAAATGGCACAAGCTGATATCTTTTGGAAAGTCCTCTGTTTTTTCACTTTGAGAACTGAAAACTTCTCCTTTTAGCTTATACCCCGCTTCAGAATTCATTGTTCTTGCCAAATGAGTAAGAAATGTGAGGATTACTGGTCTGGAGAGATGGCATTTCTGGAACAGTGTTGTTTGGCAAGGCAAAACATTTTCTGCTGCACCCAGGGAATAACACAGAAAACTTGAAGCTTTGTTCAGGTTTTATGAATTTTATTAATAAAGAAAACTATTTTGACAGATTCTCACACGCATTATACAAGCTCCACATAAAGAAATGTCACAAGTCTGTAGGAAAGAATACATTCCCTTGGCATCTACACTTTTAGGTAACTGGAATGCTCATGACAATGCCAAAAAGATCCCGAAAATAGGAATGTCAGCCTCTGGGATGAACACTGGCAACCACTACAGCTTCCAAGGTACTTAGGGGTCTCTTCAAGAAGATATGGTTCCAAACATGCATTTAGGAAAGGAAAGTAGCTCATGATCCTTCCCTTTCCAAAACCACTAATTCTGATGAAGATGTCACAGTATAACGTTTGAGATCAAAAACATTCCAGCAGGTCTTCCCACCTGGTGCCCAATGCAGGAGCTGTACTTGAGGAGCAGGAGAAAGGGAGGGCAGAGGATGCAGAAATTGGAACTTCCCTTTTTGAAGGGCTGTGTAGTTACATCTGGCAAGTGCAACAGATGTGTACCAAAGATGCCTTCCTCTCTGCACCCCTGGTTTACCTTCTTGCAGTAACTTGAGGGGAAAAGGGTAGCTTAGGAAACAACCAGAGATTGTGTGGTGACTTTTGGAGCTTGCCTTGATTTGCAATTGAGAAGTTGTAAGTTAGGTACAAATGGAGCTAAAAGTTTGGAAGCACTGTCAAGCTAGAAAATGCAGTCCTCATGGTATGGTTAAGGTATTTATGGCATTCCACCTTGAACTAATCTGCAATTTTCTTTTAGAAGACCCGGACAAATGGTACTGAAAAACCTTATGCTCCCTGGAGTGCAATATTTTATAATCAAGTTTCCAATAAATGTGTGCAGGTGTAAAAGAAAAAAAAAAATCAGAACATGCATTTGGACAGAGGAAAAAAAAATCCATCAGTTCTTCTGAATGTTTATTCACTCTCTTTGCATTCTATGGTTAATTGTTAATCTTCTCTTTTTTCCCCTTTCTTTTGGCATGCAAAGGATGTCACCTTCTTAAAGACCTCTGAAAAATTAGCATAATTATCCACTATCTTAGTCCTTACTCTCTGCCTTTCAATATCTGCTCCTCCTAGCATTCACAATATATCAATCTCTGATCCCTGGCACTAGTACAATTCATTTTCCACAAGATGTTATTGAGATTGTAAATAAATGCCACAGCATCATGGGGCAGACAAGACGGAGCCTGTCAGATCTGGAAGTCGGCAGCAAAGTTATAATTACAGCAGAGTGGTGTGAGGTGAGTTCTTTGCATCCATAGATTTAATTGTCATCAACTGCTGGGGAAGTAAGGCATGGGGAAAAGAAGATGGAGAGTGATGGGGGTAAAGAGTGTTACCAAATACGTCCCAGGTTGTTTTTGCAGTTCCCATTACTTAACTCCTATGCCTTCAGCAGAACAGCAAGGTGCCCTCATCTCAAAAAATAGTGTTTCCAAAAGGATCACCTCCTGTACTGAAAGTATTTTACTTGCAAAGATTCTGAAAATTATACTAATGAGCTGAGCTGGTGTAAAAAGAAATAGCAGTTTGCAGGCCTGATTTCTGATTAAGCTGCTCCAGCAGTCAGTTTAGGTCCATGGCACTCCCATAAGTGTTAACACATAACAATGTTCTGAGGTCAAGGGTAAACCAACTCTGTTTAGGCTGAGAACTCAAAACAACCTGTGTGAATTTGATAAATCCTCTTCTACACCAAAATTCATGTGTTCTGTGATGTATCTTTTCTCTCTCCATGTCCAAAGTACTTGCTTTGGCAAATACTTTTATGCCCCTGCTTCAGTGGGATCAATAGGGAAATATGGCTTGCTAAGGGTCCAGGCATCAGAATCTGCCTGATAGGCTCTGAATATCAGTGTTCTGAGTAATACTGTCTGCATGCACACAAATGCCTAAACAGAGCTCAGCCAGCTTTGGTTAGCTGAGGTTTTTGCTGTGAGATCTCATTATCTTGGAGCTGAAATTGAGAATGACCGACAGAACTTCTCTTCAGCTGTATGAAAGAGTTAAAAGTCTGAGAATTTGGATGTGAAGACACCGTAAACCTCCCTAAAATTTTGCTTAGATTTGGATTCAGGTTTAAGACCTAATATGTGAGGCTAAGATAAACCATCAGCTGGGGCACAAGCTCATCCAGTGTTTGTTATGTTTTATACCAAACCCTCAAATAACATTTCATTGCTGATGAATACATTTGTGACTAGGCTTAGGGGATGGTTATAAAATGTCTATCAGATGCCTGGAACTCAAGACAAGATAGCAGAAGATGGATGAAATGTGTTTTGTGTTCATTTGGTTTTTATTTTTGAAGGATTTGCCGTGATGGATGGTATACCTAAGGAAAAAAAAAATTGAAGGAAGCCATTGCAGGAATTTATTTCTGGTTAGGTACCAGTCTGAAAATAGGATCAAGAGACCTTATGGCTAAATAGTTTATGTTCCTGAGGCCTTACATTAAAGACATTCAAATTTCATTACCCAATGTCAAAAGAAACCTTCAAAAATGGATACAGTATAACTAAATGCTGCCACTGAACATTTCTTATACTTTAAATAAATAAATAATTAAGAATATTTAAAGTGTCATAAAAAATTCTTACAGACGAGTAGCAAAACCCAGATTACTGGCATAACAAACACCAGACAATACTTTGTCAAGTTAAGTTGTCAAGTTCAGAAGACCCTATTACATACTTGTGAACTTCATAATTTGTTCTTTTAATTTTACATATGGAAAATAGAGGACATGTGGTATTTTAGCATTACAAGCTAGAGACCCTAAAGCAAGGTTGAACTTTTCTGCCAACCATAAAAGAATAAAATTTCATATAAAAAAAGTTCATATAAAATTTGCAGTCTCTGAAGTAAAGTTTTTTGCCTAAGGTATTTTGAAAATGCTTTGTTTGCAAGGAAATATTAAGGAGAAGAGAATAAAAATTATCTAAGAGAAATATTAAAGTGATTTTTCAGCTTGTTTCTTGATTACAGTAGATTCTCCTTAACAGAATGTGTTTAGGATTTGCCATTCTATCTTGACAAAATTTACAATACTTTCACTGGAAAAACAATCAACTTCTCTGGTTGTAATTTAATTTTTCTGCAGGTACAGCATAATGTTCTCAGCTTGAGGGCAGGAAGAGAACACGTTGTAATATAGCTATTCTTTTAAAGAAATACATCTATACAGGTAATTCAAAAAAAATTGCTAAACGATACCTGGGATAATGATCAGGCTAGAAATCTCAGATTGTTTTCCAGGAACTACAGGTAAGCATGACTGATAGTAACTTAGTACTGAGGAAGTCAAAGGCTGATGTAAGAGGTCTGTGGAACAGAGGGCTGCAGATCATTGTGTGCTTTTTCAGCTGGACTCTCTTTTCTTTAGACCACATCAGAAAGTATCTTCTATCATGTAACACACAGAAGCGGTAAAGTATGTAGATAACAAATAAGACTTAAAATTTGTTACAAATCTAATTAAATTCTATCTTTTTTAGAGAAATGGGGAAAGAGTTTGTACTAATTAAGAGAGAACAATAACCTAGATATAGAGTTGCAGTATGTTACTTATAATATTTGAGGGAAATTTTTTTTCACTATTCATTGCAGTCTTTAAAAATTTTTCATAAGAAGAGTTTTGGAAGACAGAAGAGGCAGACAATAGATATCAGTAGTGTTGAATGAAGCTTGCAGACATCTTTAATGCTTTCCACCCAACCACCTTAATTTAAGATGTGTTAGGAGACATTTAGAGACTGACCTCATCCTCTTTTCCTGGTAGTGACAAAAGAAAAATAGGCTCATGTCTTATGGAAGGTTTTGTTGAATAGGTTTATAACTTACATGGAAGGCATATGCCCAAGTTGAAAATGTTTCACAGCTCACACTTGGAGGATGAAAGTCAGCTATTTCCCTTGGAGTTCTGAGAAATCCCTTTTTTATGGTCCATGGCAAATTCATTATACCTTTTGGTACCTGAGCACACCAGTCATGCAAATCCTGTACTTATCAAGGACTTTCTCACGTATGTTGTGTAGAAGCTGAGTCACTAACTCTAGAGGGAGATTCTTATAGCAAGAGAGATTCTGCAATTGCTACATCCCCTTTCTTAGAAACAAAGAAAGAAACCTCATTTACTTCACAATTTTTTAAAACATAAAATCTTCTGTTTGAGTTTTCTAGTGTACACCATTAATCTGCCAAAGCTGTTAAACAAACAGCTTTCTTGTCTAAACATTGAACTCCATGGAAAAAAATCTATTTTAGTCTTGTATCCTTATATCCTTGGATAGTACTTCTGTCAGACAGCTGATTACCTGTGAATAGCATAGAAAAAGCACAAAATAATAAAAGGAATATCTTGAAATAGAGAGGAAGGTCAGGTCTGACTGGATGGAAGTAGCCAAGAGTCAGTATGTAACATTAAGGAAAAGTTAAGTCACAGCATTCAGCAACACTTAACAGAGAGGATAATAGGAAAGAGATAATCACTCCCACTACACAGTATAGGACACTGGTGGCAAATCCTGGAAGATTTAAAGAACATTTGTAGAGGAATATGTTCACATGATGGCTCTACATACATATCTTCCAGTTTGGGGATCTCCAGCTTAACACTGTGATAATGGATTTATTTATCTTTGCCAAGAAGGCAGCTGGTATAGAGAGCAAACACAGAGCATTTCCTTGGTGTCTCTGCAAGCCATTTTTGGAGTTTTCCACAGAAGGAATAAAGATTGATGCCAATCTTTCATCACAACACTGAGAGCTGGGGTAAATTCTGTACGTGGAACAAACAAAACATAGTCACTCCATCTGAAAGTGAAATGTGCACTCAGTTGGAAGATGTGCAGCATAATCTGGTGGAAAATTGTAAGTCTCAGATCTGAGCCATTGCTAATAAATGAACCTACATGACCTCACCAATCTGCTGCCCCAAAGGCCACTAGCATATTTCCATGAGCCACTAGCAGTGTTGCAGGTCATGACTGATATGCAAGCATCTTAGGGAAGTTTTAAATGAGAATTTCTAGACCTATCCTTGTGAAAGATGCCAGCACAATGGTTTTGGGTGGCTCTTTGGCATGCCATATTCACATGAAACACAGGCACATCCCACCCACTTTGCATACATGACTCATTCCCCTGAGTTGAGTATCTGAAATCCTTACTGTTCCTGACTACGTCATATTGGTGATACTCACTCTACAATCAAGACAGAATTAAGCAAAACAGCCATCACATTTTCTGTGATGGCTGTAGCATTATCTACTTAGTTAAAGGTGATGTTTTTTTCTGAGTACCAGCACCCTGACCAGTTTGTTAATTCCAGTTCTGAAATTCTTTGCCTTCTTTCAATCTGATAATGTCCCATGTTTGGAGGGTCTCACAGTTCACTGAACCAGCTCAGCCTCAATCTAAATCTAAATAAACATGAGGCTCTCTTGTCTCTCACACAACACCAGGAATGTACAAAATTCACAATAAAAATCTGTGGGATTTATTTAAGTAACTGTGCTCTAGAGCAGTAGAAAACAGAACAAAGTATTGAGGAAGCTTAAACAATAAACTTGCAAAACACATAAACAAAAATGTATCAAACAATCATTAGGCATTTCCTGAAGGATCCTGTCTACCTTGGCCACCCATGAGCTTTTTGCCTATTATTCAATACAGCTGGCCTTAAAAAAAAGGGATCTGGCTTCTGCTTATATTTATTAATTCTGCAGGAAGGGCCCATCAATCACAACAATGGGTTTTAAGTGTTTGCTGGGTGAGAGGAGAGTCCCATAAGCAGTCTTTGAAGTGTCTTTTGCTGAAGGTAAACATCTGAAGAACATAAATAGCTGCTCTTCTTTCCAATGAGTGACCTTGTCAAAGTGGGTAGAATGGAGAGATGGGGGAGGGGTGCTATCATGAAAAGGAAAAGCAATAAAGGATTCCTTATGACAGCAATTTGCACATTTACTGCTCTTTGATATGTTAACTAGATTTTGCAAAATGGAATTCTTTGTCTTTTAGAGGTCCTTGGGCAGTGATAGCTCACAGTCAGAACAATGTTTTGCAATAGGCCTAATGCATCTTCTAATTAATAAGGTAACTTGGGCAACCTCTGTAAATCAGTGACATTATCATTATAACAGGACACAAGTGAATAGTTGTTTATAAGGAAGGAAAGATGCTCATAACAGCAGTATCATTATTTGCTGAGCTCATTGACTAAAGTGAATTGTATTGAATACAATGGGATCAATAGGTTATGGGCCCTGTTCACTAAACTTTTACAAGCCATTTATGAACCTTTGATTCTAGAAAACAGCTCTTCTCCATTCAGAAAACTGAGAATGTAGCATTGACAGTGTTCAGTTTTCATACATGGCACAGGCTAAGTGACATAAATTCTCCAGCTGCATTGTAAAAAATGGGCAGGTCAGGTAAGGTGTCTCAAAGTAACAGTAAAATATTTTTGAGGAATAAAATATATAGGCATGGATGCATATGGATACTATGAGGAAAAAGTAGCTAATAAGCTAACCTGAGGAAAGAAAAAATAGTGATATTTTATTTAGAAAGATATTACAGTAGTCAATGAATGGCGTGGCAACCCCATAAGGAGATAAAACATATGGGATCCTAAGATGCAGGCAGCAAACTCAAGGTTCTTTCTTAGGAGTAAATGAATTTGTTATATTGCTTGGATTATGAACAAAGAGAGCTGCACTTCAGCAGTAAGTGAAGTGATTCACATAGAATAAACTGAACTATTTGGGGATGCTCTGTGTATTTATAAAGTAATGTAGTAACTACACAATATAGAGCTGTGTGAATACTTAAGTTCTTCAAATTAGAATGTTTCTGCTTGTTTTAGTGGGTGTGCCTCCTAATTCTGAAGCAGGGTAAAAAGTTTTTTCTGCACTTAATAGCAGCACAAGCAATAGGCAAAATCAGAGGCAGTTTTTGATGAGTGGTTTTTGAACTACTCTCAACAGCCCTTGCCAAGATCAAACTTTCTTACTCAATCTCTGTGCTGATTTTGGCCAGGACAGAGACAATTTTCTTCACAACAGCTAGTTTGGGTCTTTGGATTTGTGTTGAAAACAGTACTGATAATATAGAGATGCTTTTGTCATTGCTGATACAGAGTCACAGCCTTTTCGGCTTTTTCGCTACTTTTTGTATTGTCAAGTTTGCAAGGGAACTAGAGGCTCATGTAAGTATGGGAGGGGACACAGCTGGGACAGACAACCCCAACTGACCAAAGGTATATTCCAGACCAAATGGCATCAAGCTCAGTATATAAAGTGGGAAGAAGAAGGAGGAAGGGGGGGACATTTGGAGGGATGGAGTTTGTCTTCCCAAGTCACCATTATGCGTGATGAAGCCCTGCTGTCCTGGGAATGGCTGAACACCTGCCTGCCCATGGGAAGGAGTCCAGGAATTCCTTATTTCTTTTTGCTTGCATGTGTGTGTTTGATTTTAGTTATTTAACTGTTTTTTGTCTCAACCCACAGGTTTCTCCCTTTTACTCTTCTGATTCTCTTTTCCATCTCACTGGTGGAGGAGTGAGTAAGTGTTTGCATGGTACTTAGTTTCTGCCTGGGATTAAGCCATGACAATCTCTTTTCAACCAGCTCTTTTCCACATTGATGTAATATAATATTTATCTTTGCCACTTTAAAACCCTTTTCCTTCTGTTACTCTTGAAGTATTTACCCCATGTTCTTTAGTTCATGTAGATCAACATCATGGAGTGAGGTTTAAGGTTATGTAAGAAGTTGGAAGAGAGAAATCCCAAGAGAATAGAAATAAATATTTCAGAACATTATCCCTGCTGTAAGACTGTACCAGTTGGCTTCTGGATTTGTCTGGGAGATAGAATTATTCCATAATATATTGCCTCTGGCTGTGCGACCCCACATCCCCCAAAGGGTGTAGTAGAGGGAAGGAGTAAAAGAACCAGACAAAAGCAGTACAGGCCCACCCTATCTAGCATTGGAAATTATTTACTTGTACATTAGGTCCTGGCAGGGACACAGCCTTGCCTCAAGGTGGAGGACCAACTAATTCACTATTCCAGCAGAGCTTCTCCTTGAGACTACTGAATGCTGAGACTGGCCAGGTGAGAACAAAGGCTTGTCTTTACCCCCATCACTCCTGCATCAGCTCCTTGTGCTGAAATAATGAGCAATCCTTGTTCTGATGGAAAGGAGACACTTCAGCTGTAGATGATATTACAAGGAGGGGAAATATTTCCACCTCCCAAGAGCTGTGAATGTAAGTGATAGTCTGAACATTCACAAATTCATTCACTGAGAGACTATGGTTGGCTCTTATCATCCCATTTAATTACATCAGTCATGACTCTGAGATACACCCAGAGAAGTTCTTGGTTTGTCTTAATATCTCCTCTCAAATTCTTAAGGATTTATCCTAGATTTCTTACTTGAAATTTGGTTTGGGACTTTTTTCTGTTCCATGTTCTGTTCCATTCATCATGAAATGGGCTCTAGGGACTTGTCTATTATCTCTTAGTATTACTTCTTTCCATGATCTTCTCCGTGTGAAATGTGTTGTGTGGTTTTTTTTTTTCTCTCTTTACATTAGCTCTTCTTGTACTAAACATTCTTGCTAGCAATGTCTCAGAAATATGTTCCTTGTTCTGGGAGAAAACTAATTTATGACTAAAATAGAGATGTACATAAGCCAGTAGCCCAGTATCTGTGGCTGGCTGAGTAAAGATGATGACTCTGAGTACCCTTTCCTATGAGGTCATCTGCCTCTGATTGTTGTTCCTCTGGCCTAATCCATACCATTAAAGGCAAGAACACGTAAAACTCTCATTGTCCATGGCCAAACAATAAAACCACCAGGTCACTGTCTGCTTTCTAGTTAGGTATAATTCCACTGAATCAGGTTTACACCAGTATCAGTAAGAGCAAAATCAGGCTTCCCCTATAGTTACTGTTAACCTTTATCAGTATCAGCCTGCAGTACTGAGCTGGTAGCATTAGCAAACACAAGGCTGATCTTCAATAGCCGTTCTCTCATTTACTTTTTGCTGATTTATCACTTCACTAGTGACACAATGGATTTTCCCATTAGTTTATTATTATTATTTATTATTGGTATTAGTGTTATCCTGAAAGAAAATGAAAACAAAGAACTGACCTCATCTCAGCATAGCATATTATTTTCAGGAGTTCAGAAACACTGCACAGAATGGACAGTTTCCATTTCACCAATGTTCAATCACTGGCATTTGTCTTTTGTATCCCAGAGCAATTGCATAACTCTAATATTGACCTTAACCAGAGCCCTTTGTTTCTCACCCTAACAGCCAAAAGCATTAAAAATGCGTGTTTACTTAATTTGTCCTGGCATGCAGTGTAATTACAAGCAGTTTGTTTTCTCTGTTGTAAAATATGGGTTAGAGAAGAAATAAAGTAATGTGGAAAATTAACATTGTGATGTACTGTATAGTGGAATAACATTAAAAACGCTTAGCTGTGTTAGTACTGGAGGTGCTATTTGTGTTGTGTGCAAGAGCAATAAAGAATTAAATGCCTCCTTCTAAACTATATTTGCATGATTTTCAACTGCAGTAAAATTAATCTGAGCTGCCTCCAAGTACGAAAGAAAAAAAAAAATCAAAGAGCAAATAGAACTAAGCAGCACTCATGCAGCCTTTAAAGTTGTACTTTTATATTTTGTGAATTCCAGCACACTGCTTAGTGATGTCTGGAATTCTTATAGAACTGGATGAGGCAAATACATTTAAAGGTTCCTGTGCCATGTCTAGCACTCACCAAAGCTGTGCCTTTGGTTGACAGGACCTTTCTGATCTATCAGCAGGTCTCTGTTAATTCTTTCTGCAAAAGACTCACTTTGTCCTCTCTCCCTCCTTCATAAATCTATCCTCTTTTTTCTGAAATACTGAGACCTGTCCTGTAAAAGTACATATATCACTTAAAGTCATTAGAGTTAGAAGAGTATTACCTGTTTCTAGCAAAACAGCCAAGAGTAAAAAACCACCTCTTTCTCATTCTTTTTGAATTCTTTTTTTAAAAATTATTTTCTTTGTCTCCCCTTTCATATTTTCTGATGAAGTATTTAGATAATGAAGCAATATGAGTTTCATTTCCCAAAATTTCTGTATACTTGAGATGCAAAAAAAAAGAAACAACTCAACAAAAACCCCACAAAACCAACCAACCAACCAAGCAAGCAAACAAACAAAACCCCAAAACCAACCAAACAAAAAAGCCCACCAAAACCCAAAGAAACAGAGGGAAAAACCATAAACAAATCCCTCCACTATGACAAAGAGGATTTTTACCCTCTCTTTTTCCTCAATAAATGTTTGCCTCCAGAGATATTTGTTAAAAAAACAGACCTTTGGATGAAAGCAAACATTTGATTTCTTTGTTGTTATTTTGTTGTTATTTCAGTTTTTGATTTGTTGGTGTAGAACTGCCCCATGCAAAAAAATACAGTTTTGCTAGGGTGAGACACACACTCTCTTTTCACTTAGAGTTGCTCAGTGCCCTTGCTCTGCCTCTGTGCAGAAGAGTTTAACCACTTTGGTAACTGACTCGTTTATATCTTTTAATAACAAGTTGGGATGAATCTGGAAGACATGAGTGCTTTTAACAGCAGTTGAGAAGAAATCCTGCTTTAGCTTACTGCAGGCTGAAGCTAGGAAAGTCATTAGATTAACCTCTCTTGACGGGTCAGGCTCAGCAAATATTCTTAAAAATAACTCTTCCAGTAATTTATGACCTTTGGGGAACATAATCAATAGTGTTAAAAGGAGAGGCAGCCAGACAGCACTTCCTGGTAGGAGAAAGTTTCTTGTCTTTGTAATGTTTGCATTCTGTCTGCTTGTATGCAATAAGACTGACTTGCCAGTGATATCATACCCCTTTTACTCCACCAGTTTTGGAGACATACATTTTTATTGTCAATTTACCGTCGCCTCTGTTTTTTCATACAGTATCTTGTTCCAACAAAACCAATGCACAAATGTGATTACAAAGTAAGGGGAAAATGCAGGGTTCATTTTCTTCAACATTCTCTCTAACCTCTCTGGATCATTTGAGGGAGAATGGTCTTCTGCCCCAGGATGTCGTAACACAAAGTCTTAAATGTGTACTTCATTTTAATGCAGGATGAGTTACTCATAGTGCTTAATTAAGTGTGCTCTTACATCCCTCTAAGATCGGTGCCTAGGGAAATTTTTTTCTCAATCTCTGTACTTTTTTGTAATGTTGGATAAACTACACGAAGTTTGATCATGCAAGTGACAATGATATTTCTGTATTTGTAAATCATTTTAATGCATTTTATTTCTGGTCAGATTTCCTGTGGCTTTTTTTTTATAATAAAGAGCATAGCCCTGGCAATTCAAACACAGAGCCTTTCCTTCAGGGTTCAGTATTGAAGTACCATTTTCTGAAACTGGAGACCCTCAGGAGGATACATTGATTTCAGTGAGGCCTCACATTCACTGTCTACACACACACGCTCTAGGTACATGGGCCTGCCCCAAGCAGGACTACTGCCCATCTTTCCCTGCAAGGACTTCCAGGCACATACAGCATGTCATACTGTAATATCATACTGCACTTATTCTGACACCCCCAGGACAATTGGCTTTTCCAATGTCCTTGGAGTGGAACAACAGTTTTGAAGCTCCAGAGGATAAAAATAATTCAGAAAGAAAAGAATTCATGCTCATGCCCTCTGCAGAAGCTTTATTACATACTTTAATACAGGCAGCTTTGTGTTTAATGCTATAGCTGAGGCAAGATGCCACCTTTTCTCCACTGCTATAATGAAAATGAACATGACAACTTTTTTGTCCCCCTGCTTTCTGTCTTCATTGCCAAGGTGGTGATACAGAGTGGTACAAAGTCCAGTTGGAGGCCAGTAGCTAGTGGGGTACTCCGAGGGTCAGTAGAGGTTCCAGTCCAGTTAAACACCTTCATTAATGATCTGGATGATTGGAGTGTGCCCTAGCAAGTTTTCAAATGGTGCAAAAGGGGGAGAAGTGCCTGATAGGCCAGAGAAGTGTGGTGCCATCCAGAGAGACCTCCACAGGATGAAGAAATGGGCTGATAGGGACCTCATAAAGTTCAAAAAGAAGTGCAGAGTCCTGTGCCTGGAGGAACAATCCTGTGCATGAATATTTGCTGGGAGACATCCAGCTGGAAAGCAGCTCAGCAGAAAAAGATCTGGTGGTCCTGGTGGGCCCCAAGACGAACATGAGCCAGAGAAGTGCCCTTGCTGTAAAGAAGACTGCTGGTACCTTGGACTACATTCAGCTCAGAAAGATGCCTTGCTTAGCCTAGAGAAGGCTCAGGGGGAAATCCTATTGATATATACCAGTGCCTGAAGGGAGAGTGCGAAAATGAGGAAGCCAGACTTTTTCAGTAATGCCCAGTGACAGGACCAGAGGCTCTGGGCACAAACTGAAACACAAGAGATTTTGTCTGAATGTCAGAAAACATGTTTTTGCTGTGAGGGTGGCTGAGCACTGGCATGGGCTTTCCAGAGAGGCTGTGGAATCTTTATCCTTGGAGATACCCAGAAGCCATCTGTACACAATCATGGAAAACTTGCTGTAGGTGGCTCTGTTTGAACAGGGGTGTTGAACAAGGTGACCTCCAACTTGAACCATTCTGTGATTCTGCAATTCTGTGAACACGAAACTCTTGGAAGATTATGATGAGCGGAAATAGTGAACACACAGCTGTGCTCCAAATCTCCTTCCTGTAGAGTTTGTGGCACAAAATCTCTGTCATTTCCCATGGAGCACAGTTTTCCTCTAGAAGCAGTGACATTGGTAGTCCTTACCACCAAAATTACTTCCTGACTAGGCTTTACCATACTTTTACCTGGGATTTTCTCAATGGTACATGCCTGTATGCTTTTCATAGTCAGATTGATAATTCTGAAAAGCACCAGATCTACTCCACAAGCATTACAGAGAGTCATTATGTTTGTATTAAATCCATGGCATAGTTGGTCTGAGTGTGCACAGAGGATATGATCGGATTTCAAGATCTGTACTGCAGCTCAGCCAGAGGAATAGCTCTGTCTAGATGCTAGGACATCCTGGCACCTCTCCTGGCACCTATCTACTTACATTCATAAAAGTTTTGAGGTGTTAAAGACATGAAAAGTTTTGATAAAGAATTTGCCTTTCATCTGGCACAGCTTTTCCTAGAAGTTGAACATAAGTGATGCAGCAGAATTTTCAACGTCACTGTTTTATGATGAGACATGTAATCTTGTAAATACTGTAATGATTTACAAGAGCCAAAAAATTAATTTTAAAATATATTTTTTTAAATTACGATCCCTGGACTCTCCTAGAGTTTGTTTACCTAATTGCCATCATTACAGATTGCATTGTCAGCAAGGCTGATGATCAGTACCCTAAAAATCTACAATACACAACACAGCTTAAGACACCCATAAATAAAGGCATATGTTTTATGACTGAAATGGAACGTTATAATCATTTACTTTGAATGCCTGAATAATAATGAGTAAAATGTGTCACTCAGTAATTCCCATGTCACACTACTGAAGAACAATCAATCCATGCATAAAATTTCCCTGCCTTGAGTAGATTACAAAATGAATCTACTTATTTTTAAGAAACATTGATAAAAAAAGAATAAATGAAAAAAATATTTTTAAAATCCAGAGATTTTCCTTACTACATTATGGTAAAAAAAATATTTTTTATATATATTTAACCTCAGGTTAGTTTTCATTTTGTAGTTACATTTAAAGGAGTAAACTCAAATAATTCACCTAATAATTCAGCTTGTCATCTATGGACCTTGTGACTTCTGGCAACTCTTAAGACTTCAGCTGGAACCAGAGATGCAATAGTTTTATCTAGTTTCTACTGCAGTGTATTCATAAGAACTAAAACCAGAGCCCATATGCAACCAGAAGAAGTAAACAAACAGGCACAGAAGTGCTTTCTTTCTCCTTATATAATGATGTAGGGTGCAATTACATTTTATTATCCTTTGTGAGGGATTAGAGAAGTCAGTTGTGACTTCAGAGTTAGTCATATCATCATCCAAGCATATGGTAGCAACAAAAACATCAGTGTCATCTACTGTGTTCTGCAGCCCAAATAATAACACTCTCTCCTTCCCTGTAATAAACTATAAGGCCAATACTTCCTTTGTCCAATCTAATGTATTTCCACATGTAAAATCCTTGGGTTTTTTGTGGAACATTTGCAATGCCGAATCCTAAAAAGCATTCACTCAGTAGGGCTGAAGTGAATATCGTTAAATTTTGCTCAGAAATTCTCTAGAGTATGGACATTTCCCCCCTTATTTTTGACACAAGGCTCATGAGATCTTTGGGCCTCCTTTGAAAAAGTCCCCATCTTTCACAGTATGTACTCAGCCTGTGGTTGCCATCTTTATCTGAGCTGTGCATCATGTGCACAGAACATTTGTCAGATACAACACTGACTAGTGCAATGAAGCACATTTCCTTTGTTTCTAGACTCAAAATGTTCCCCCTTCCTCATTCCTCCCCCCAGGTTTATATGCTGGAATGGTGTTGCAGGGTGTGGAATCCTGTTGTCAGCTGGGGTCAGCTCTCTTGGCTGTGTCTCCTCCCAGATTCTTGGGAACCCACCCCCTCCTTGCTGTGTGGTGTGCAGAGAAGCAGAAAAAGCCTTGATGCTGTGTAAGAACTGCTCAGCTATAAAAAAAAAATCGTGTTTTATCAGCCCTGTGTTCAGCACAAATCCAAACCCCAGTCCTATACAAGTTAGTGTGGAGAAAATTAAAACCACCACAGCCAAAATTACCACTCTTCCATATCTTCATGTATACATAGTTGAATGTATGTATGCTAATATTTTCTAATGCTGAAATAACAGCAAATCTTAAATAATTAGAATGCAATTTTTTCTTTAATTGCTCAGTGTGGTATTACTAGTCTCACTTCTGCATGACTTCCATCAAAGACAGGGATTCTTAGTCTCATTCAGCACTGCATTCATTGACAGTACTTTTTAACACACATTTTCAAAGAGACCTATGCCGTGCCAATTTATGATTCTGAAATTCAGTGCTGATAAGGGGCTACTAACTGAATTTTTTTTTTTCATATTTAGCTGAAATAGTTGTATTGCTTTCCTTTAGTGTATTTTTGAAGAAATAATGAACAAGAGTCTCTCAGGAAGATGTGGCACATGTTTCATGTCTCTCCATTGACTCATTGACAGGAAGGTTCCATGCCATCCTTGCTGATAAGTGCTTCAGTATTTGCTGGTGTTTTATTTCCTGGCTACAAAAGCTCCAAACAGACAGTTTAAAAGTTGCTGGACTGCAGTGCTTGTGTTTACAAGAGGACATACCACTGTCTGATGAAAATGTGCACAGCTAGAGGTAAAGGACTGCAGGTGGGCAGTGGGAGAAGTCAGGCTAGAAGAAGTAAGTCTAGACAATACAATTAACTTGAGACAATTTTTTCATCTCATTTGTTTCTTTATTTAGTTGCTAGCTCTATTGTATTTTGAAAGGAGGCAGCAGTTATTTATGCTTTACTTTTTTTTTGTTTTCAGGGTATTTCTCCCTTCCCAGTGTGTTCTTGGATGCATGAGGAAATCTTTTCAGCCTGTATTGAAATCAGTTACTTGTGCAAAGATTGACAATATTGAAACCATTTGATTTGAATGTCTTAATTTCAAAATAACCTGGAGGCACTTATTAGACTTACTTTTCTTGTAAGCATTTGACTCACAGCTGCTGAAAAAGTTTTCATCACATATGAAATTTGGGGCATCTGCTTTGTCATGTCAGAATGACAATTGGGTTGGATGCCAGGATGACATGGAATAGCATGAAGCAATCCATCCAGCTGCATGGAAATTGTTTAAGTGCTTCTCTTGTGAGCATAACAGTATCCTTTGGAAAGAGAAAAAGCTGTGCAGACCACGAAACAGATGTTATCTAATTCCCCCTCTTCTCTGAATGCCCATAGGTGCAAAAAACCTGTGGCTCTTCAGATCCTATTCTTTTGTATGGCAGCATTTTCAAAAGGAGAATAAGGCCTGCAGTGACCAACTGGAGTTTCTATCATTCTATGCTGAGAGCAAAATGGAAAATAGGGGGAGAGTTTGTAGCTTTTATTTTCTTTTCTCCTTACAAGTGTATATATGTTATTTTTGCAATACTCCCTTTGTAGGGACAGTAGTCTCTTTCATTTTTGTGCTCATAAAATAACAATTCTTTTCATTCCATAAATCAATCTTGAAGCATGGTCAGGTGCTATAGTATTAGATGAATATGTATTGTACGTGAGACCTTTGTTAATTAAGCCTGAAGAAATGGGGCAAATAGTAAGCAGGAAATGTCTGGTTTCATTAAGAAGAAAGTCTTCAAAGATCTGAAGACTTTTTTGAACACCTGAGACAACTGAAATTTGCCTCATGCCATTTGACTGGATACTAATTCTGTACTGAAACTTGTTTTTGTAATGCAACCAAACTTTAACATTATGGAGACACCACAAAGTTCTTAACACAGGTTAAAATTATTAAAATTTTTTTTTCTTATACCTTCCATTCAGGCTTATAGCATGGTCCAGTTCTGATGTACTGATTTTTTCCCAGAAGTGTATACTCATGGTTTCTACTACTGTTACTCAGAGCCACTTTTTTCTTTGTAGACAACACATGTAAATATAGCACAGACTGACGTATCATTATCAACATTCTGTAGGCAAAATTGATGCCTTCTTGGCAAACCCATTTCTGATATATTGGAAAGCCCTCTTTTAAAGTATCTTCTCTGTTTGCTCATTGCATTCCAAACCATCAGCTATTTTTGACAGCATAGCTTTTCAAAAGCTTCTTGTTCAGACAGGTTCCTTTGTTACACATTTAAAGTTCTCATTATATTATCTGGATTTATATCACAAGTTCTGAAGGGAATGTCCCTAGATATTTTCCCTGTAAGAAAGTAAATTATAATTGCATGTAACATTTCAAAGGTGAGGGGAAGTGTTACAGGTAAGAATTAGGATTGAGTTCTAGAATTCAACAAGAAAGTGAGCATACCTCCCTCCTTAGTTAAGTCTGCAATCAATCAGAAATGGTAGGCCTGAAAAAAGGAAACCTCAAACTTGGAAGAGACTAGATTAACGTATTTCATAATTCCTTCAACTTCAGTGGCACATTCCACCATTACAATGGAATAAAGACAAAAATCTTCTGAATTACAATGTGTACTTGTTAAACTCTGACTTTGTGTGTACATCAACAGCTTTCTGAACACTGATGTCTCTTATTTATCTTCTCCCTTTCTGTTATGTAATGCTCTTATATTCTTAAATGACACAGACTAGTCCCACGAGAATCAGTGGGACCTTACAAAACCCCAGCAGGGCAATAGGCTTTGCCCTGCTGGGCACACTGGTAACACATTGCAGGATGCTTACATTATAGCAAAAATACAAAAAGATTTGTAATTGGTGTAATTTTCCTTTATAGTCTATTAACAAAAATATTATTGACTTTCTTCTGTCTTTTAGAATGCCTTGCTCAATGCCTCATGATTCCCTTTGTTCATAGTCAATGCCTAATAGATTGCTTCTCTTATTGATTTTCCTTTCTATTACAGAATTGTAAAAAAATTGCTTATTTCAGAAAAAAAAAATCCATCATTTTTCTGTCAACTATCTTAGATTTATTGTACTGAACAGGTAACATGAATTTAAATGGAGGATTATAGGCTGTCCAGGCAAGTGGTTGAGTCCCCAAGCCTGGAAGAATTTAAAAGATGTGTAGATGTGGTGCTTAGGAGCAAGGCTTGGAGGTGGATTTGCAGTGTTGGGTTTATAGTTGAGCCTGATGATCTAAAGGTCTTCTCCAATCAAAATGAGAAGTGTCTGCTGAGAGCTGCACAAATATAGGTGGACAGGAATATTACAGTATCAATTTTATAGAGAATTTTGGCCAAATATTTTCTAACATTTGGCTAAAAGAGAACAGTGGGCTATGATTTCTTCTGGTTTTTAGTGTACATGATACATAAAATTGCATTTCTACATCCTTACAAGAACTGGCATAATGCTGTGCTGCTGCAAAGTAAAGTGAGGTTGTTTTAAACTGTTTGTATGACTTGGATGGATTTTGATTTTACATTTGAAGATACAAGGCATCACTGGATATACAGTATCTCTTTCAGGTACTGTATTAATATGTTTGTGAAAACACATTAAAAATGTGCAGATTTTGTTCAAAAAAACACTATTTGTTGGACTTGCTGTATTTCTGCTCCAGGTGATTTGTCAGGCTTAATTCACAGAATCCATGTGCACACAAGAACTTGCCTGCCCCAGGACTTTTGAAATAGCAGAACTCTGGTTCTCTGACTAGCTGCTGTTTCTAACATGGTGTCAGCTCCTAAATTTATATCACAGATGACTTAGAACAGTTGAGACGTATCTTAACAATGTACAGAAAATACCATGGGAGTAGCCATAATGCTATGCTCTCAAATTGTGGTTTGCTGATGAGGGACTATACATACCTGCAAAACACTTTGGGAGTAAATTCTCCAGGTTAACATTTCAAATTCATCCAAGAGAGATTGCTTTTTCTCATTCGTGTTATGGGTGATAACTTCAGAATAGAATTACAAGTTCTTTATGCTCCTGTATCTTTTTTTCCTGGACTTAGATTCCTGCAGCTCAAAAGATGAACTGGTATCTGAGTGCGTGTATCTCATAAATAACTCCAGTTGCAGCCAGCAATTCTGGATATCAGATGTTCTCTCCTGCTCCTTAGTCATTAGTAGGTATAAGAAATGTCTAATCAAGGTATAACTCAGTTGGTCATTCAGAATAAACATAAACATTGTGAATGTTATTATTCCAGGCCTTGAAGAAGTGAAGTTTTACAATGTTAGGAGATGGATCAGCATAGAACTAGAACAGCAGACAGACCCTATAGCAGTCTTTAACCACGAAATTAAATAGAAGCATAGTAAATTGGGACACAGTTGTACCATTACTTATTAAAATGCAAAGGATAAAATTCAGTTTTTCTACAGGACAGACTTCTGTAAACCTGTCAACACATAGTTTGTGTTCACTTCTGAGCATAATGGCATGCACTTGAGGCATGCAAGTGGAGATACATGTCTGAAAGAGGTGTATAAATTCAACATGGTAGGTCTGCAACACAACCAAAACCCACAGAAACCAAGAACAGCCACGAAGACGCTATTAAAATTAAAATGTACAAAGGGAATAAAAGCCTTTTAACCTTTGAATGTCTAAAAATACAGATATACATTATTGATATCTTATTCAGATTATATTCTATCATTACTGAAGCTGGTAGAGACAATGTTTGAGAAGGAAAAGATGATAACAATACTTTATGTTTAATCTTGTCTATGTTATAATGGGTTAAAAAACCCAAACAAACTCCAACCAACCAGCCAAAACAAAGCCCCTTAAACCTGAGAACAGTAAATAACACTAGAAGAATGAATACATGTCATTTAAATTAGGAATTAGTACTTTCTTCAATACTTTCTTTGAAGCTGAATTTCCAAGCTTTGATAGGTAGCAAGCAACTGCTAGCTGTCAAGAAGTTAGACTTGTAGCTAAAGTGGAGGGAACATATAGATAGCATTTCAACATACCAAGAAAAATTTTCCTCTAAATGTTTGAAACTAACTATAAGAATTGAAAAGGCAGGTGAAAATAAAATCCACAATCAGTAATCTTGGAAAAGTTGTTATTTAATCTGTACTCTAGGGTTCCTTGGAAAGACCCATAGAGCCTAGAGCATCTAAGGAAATAATAGTAGAGTCCTTTGTACAGTTCCTTGGCTGTATAGGTCCTTGAAGATCCTACTTCTCTGTGTGACTTCACTGAAAGTGAAAATCAGTAGTCCTTTCTGTGCTAGGATCATATTTAGAGGAAATTTCAGTGTCAGGAGTTAAAAAGAAAAGAATAGTTTTCTATTCTTGATCAATGGCTACAATACCAATGAAAGGGTGAATACTGTAAATTTAGAGCTATAACAGTAGCTGAAGCATAAGAGATCAAATGAAAGAAGTAATATCAAATGTAACTCAGTAAGAAAAAACAAAATGCATCCTGTGAATGTAAACAGATATGATCGATCAATCATTTATGGTGCCGCTTGGTCTTCCTGAGGTTGTGGTTCTAGCAAGGTCAACAACTAGATCCAAGGGCCCTGATTATGAATCCTAGGTATCCCTTTTCATGGCAGTACATCCAATGGGGATTGTAAAACATCTTGTTCTAACCATGTGTTTGAATTAGAAATGGATGGGTCTGTTGGAAGATGGTCCCCACCACTTTGCTCTTTTATGAGTTTCCCCACTGGGCACTGAGATGAAAATGCATCTAGGTTTCACTTAGCATCTGACTGCTGGCATTCCAGCTTACATACTTTAATTTTTAACCCTATATTTAGAGGTTTTTACCCTGCACAACTTAAAGATTCTGCTTTGGATGGTAAGACAACATGTACTTACTTCCTCACACAACTCTTCCACGGATTGTTTTCAGGTGGAGCTTTGCTAAAAGGAAGATGAAAGTGACCCAAATATAGATTAAATATGTAAAGAGGCCCTGTGCTAAATGTCAGGTTTGAATAACTTGTTCGTGGTCTCTTTAAAATGGTCTAACAATGATAGGATAGGCCTGTGTCAACCTACATAGATTATTTACTTTTAAGCATTTTTAGAAGTAATATCTTATTTCTCTTTCAGGTAATATGCTTTAGTTTTCTTTTTTTGATATGCAATAGTATTGATAAATTTATACTTTTTAGAGACTGTGTTTTGAATGGAATTGAAAGAAACAAAAGGAGACTTGAATGGACTAAATCAATGCAATAAATGCATAAGCTGCAATGCACCCTCTTGGTAAAATATGTTTTCTAGAATACAGCTTAGTGAAAATGGAAGCACAAAGCTTAGAAAACCAAAAGTTCTTCGTTCTTTTTCAGCTTTATTCCATGTTGCTTATTAAGAGTAAGATTATTTTGAAAAGTGTAGGCTGCCATTGCCACCAAACAATTCTCCTTCAACAAAAAAGCAATAATCTTTGAACCAAAATTAAATTGCTAGGAGAAAAAAAAAAAAAGGAAAAGTTTTCAAGTGCATCTCTTCTTGACCCCCAAGAATGTGCTTCCTCTTAAATAAGAGTAAGATTTTCAGTGTCAGAATCCAGTGTCAGCTGATTAAAACTGGTACATAAAATTTCAGAAGAAAATGTCCATAACTTATATCCAACTCTGATAATATGTTTTCTATCAGAAGGAGGAAACCAAACCAGTTGAGGGGTTAGGATCAGATTTCTGGCTGTGCATGTGAATGAAAGTTCATGGACAGGTTCTTACAAGGACCATGGACAGTTCCATGGCTGGTGCAGCCGCTGTTCTGGAAGGTGCTGGGCGCCAGCCTGCAGAGGAGGAGACAGATTTCTTCAGGGTCATGGTTCTCACCTTGGCCCCTCTGGTTATACATCCATGTCCTCCAAGGTTCACTGTCTTTTGTCCCATTACTCTATATTTTTCTACTCAACAATTTTCCAAAATTTCTTCTTGCTTGTAGTTCTTTTTGTCATACTGTAATTTAATTTTCAGTCATTCATTATCCACTCTCTCCACTTAAAATAATCCACTCCCACATGCAACTTTCTGATATCTCAGTGTGTCTATTGTCACTTTTCAGTTCTTTGGCATTTTCCAATTCCTACACTGAGTACTTCCTGTGATAGTCATGGGATACTAGGTTCTCTTTCCTGTCCTGGCAATCCTCCCAACTACTGTGCTCCCCACCTATCCACCAATAGGCTGAAGACCGCAGTAATTTGTTCACTTGGTTCTTCTACTTTGTTGGCCATAAATACAAATTTATCACGTGGTTGGAAGAGACCTTTGAGATCATCCAGTCTAATCTTCCCCCTAATACCACTATAATCACTCCTATACCATACCCCAAAGTGCTGCATCCAGAGACCTCTTGAAAATTCCACCACCTCCCTAGATAAGTTATTCCAATGCCTAGACACTTTTTCAGTGAAAATGCATTTTCTAATATCTAACCTGAACCTCCTCTAGTGCAACTTAAACCCTCTTCACCTTATCCTTTCACTTCAGACATGTCAAAAGATACAGACCCCCATCTGGCTGCACCCTCCTTTTAGGCAGTTGTAGAGAGTGATAAGGTCTCCCCTGGACCTCCTGTGTTCCAGGCTAAACACCCCCAGCTACCTCTGACGCCCCTCACAGGACACGTTTTGCCCGTTGAAAAATAAATATGTTTATTGTCTCAACATATTTATTTTTTTTGCCTATTCATAGCAGCATTATTGCTATCATCTTAAAGTATCCCAGAAATGATTATTTTAATTTTTAAGCTTGGAATTCTTCTACTACTGTTATCACAAATTCTCTGCCCCACCAAGGGAGGTAATAAGCATCAAGATGACTTATTGGAAGGAAATGAGGAAAAAAGCCCAAATTAATTTCTGAGTACAATGTTTAAAGAAAAAAGGAAAAAAACTGTGCTGGATGTAGAAGGTAATTTCTAGACAACTTCTGCTGTCCTGAAGAAGACAGTTAAAATATTTGAACCTAGAAAAAACTGGTTAGTGTAACTCATCTCATGGTCTGATTGTGCCTGCAAAGCAGAATAATAGGAGGGCAGGCAAGCGAGAGAGAAAAATGAAACAACCGAAACCCAAAGCTAAACCATATTAAAAGAAGAACAAGGGAACATTTTGCTTCACAGGATTGTTAATACAGCTTGCTGAAACTCCACAGAGGTTATTACCTTTTAACAGCCAGCCCACTATGCAAGAGGGGCTGGACAGAATAAAACCCTATAACCCAGTTTTAGGGGGTATATCCATACAGTCTGCATTGTCTGATGCAGAGTCATAAGAGAAGTGGGATCTCCTCTGCCAGCTCATGTTAGGACCCAGTCCTTATGGTAGTTCAAGTTTGGAATTCTCACTCACTTGGGATGATGGGGGCTTAAGTAAATACGACTGCAGCCATCAGCACTACCAAATTCAGCCAAGTATTTAAGGACAGACTTAAAAAGTAGCACATGTGCTCTGTGAAGTCAGGACCTGCACAGGATTACACTGGTCCATGCAGTTTGAAATGCAATGTTACTCTGAAATAGCAGAGGAAGCACAGGATTTACCTGTGCCTTGTACCTGTGCTCCACAAAAGCTGATTGTTGGTATTCTGCTAGTAGTGGCAAATTGGAGCATGACAAGGTGTAAAAAGGGCAATCCTTTAAATCATGTTGAAAAGGTCTTTGAAGCTAAAAACACAAGTGAACACAAGAAACCTTCTTTTCTTGTAACAGAAACTTATGCTTTCCTTTTCAGAAATAAACTGTAAAGCAAATCGGCTATTTTAAATAAGGCAAAAGATTTTGGTTTTCCATGTAGTAAAGGTTTACTTTGCAATTGATATTTAATTTCTTTTTCCCCAGGAATTAAATTCAATTGTGGCTTACTGTGGGACCACATCAGCTGAACATTTTTTTTACCTACAAATAAATATTTCATAGCAATATTTAATAAAAACACTACAGATAATTTAAAGGCATGTTAAAATGAATGTTCACAAAGCAAATAAAGATTGCATAGTAAAATCAAGCCCTTCCATGTTATGGTAAATTATTTCTGACAAAAATTAATGGTTTTTTTTCTCACCTTCAATGTCTACTGGGTTTCCCATCACAATTGTGTCTCATAAACTGAAATTTCTTTTTACTAGTTTTTAAACTAGGTTTTGATCAACTTTGAAATGAAAATTATCATGAGGAAAAACATATTATCAAAGACATCCTGTGTCTGGAAAGAGGGCTGGTCCTTTCATATCTGAAGCGCAGGAAGAACTTTGTTAATTTGGAAAGGGAGAAGAGATGTTAGAAAAAGGTTGTTTTCTATCCAGATAAAATATAACTGGTGGATAAAAACTGAAGTCAGGTCAGAAGAAGCTGTTACAGAAAATGGGGACATTGCTTCAGGTTAACATTGTTTTGAAGTTCCAGTAATACCTCACTGTGAAAACTAAGCTCAGCCACCCTACAGGCCAGAGGAGTGCGTCAAAGCATGTTCTGAAGCATAATGGTGACACAAATACAAGGATATGACATTAATTTTCTAAAGTTACAGAAATCTGAGACTGAAGGCAAAATTTTCAGCTGTAGGGACCCACAACTTTTTATTCAGTCTTGGAAACAGGTAAAGTGCTGAAAATGCTCATGGATTTTGGATCAGTGACCTTTTTCTTCTGAAGTGCATCTGCATCTAGAGATTGGAATGTGAGCTGTCTTCTGTTAATCCAGGCCAAACTGTCTGGAGGTAGGCACCTCCAAACAGTGTCTGGAATCAGCAAATCCATTCTCCTCCAGGACTAACCAGACAGCTGGTGAATGTAGCAGTGCAAGCCAGGCCTCTTGAAGAGAGATGGAGAGCACAGTCAGAAGCAAGAAAGGTCACTTCATGAACTGTTCTTCCAAACTTCTACAGCCCTTAACTGCTTATTTGCAACTAGAATTGCCAAAAGATTTAATTTAAAGAAAGAGATCTTTCTACTTCCAGACCACTGTCTGCTGGATCCTCACTTTCAAAGTGATGCCTGTTTATCTTCACAAGCTACATTAATTGTCAACAGCAGTGTTCAGAAGTCTCAGTGGGATATATTTAATTGAAGGTATGCATACACTGGGGGGAATGCAGCAGTTCATGCTCCACTTTGTCATTTGTTGTGTGTCTTACAAAAATAAGCTTGAATTTCCTAAATCCCAGTACATGACGAAGTTTTCAGTCATGAATAGGTTAACAACTGCAGTTAGATTTTCATTTTAAAAGAACTGTTCTTATGTAGCGGTGTTCACTGTCAGATCTCCCATGATCTGGTATTCTCCTTTGTAATAAAATTTTTTAACTGAAAATACTGAGTGATACATGGTTTCATAGGATGACTGTGGGGATTCATTTACCAGTGATGCAATGCCAAGTATAGCTATTTTATATCCAGACTCCAGCTAAAGGTGAATGGACTTCCTTTTATTTTTATTTTTTGTTAATGGGAAAAGGCTACTTTCCCAATTTCTTCTAAAATTACATCAGCTAATGACATTTTAAGAAAAGATAAAATGCAGAATACAAGTTCTAAGGCAAGGTCTCACTATTAAAAAAAAAACAAACCAAAACTCAAACTCTCACCTATACTAAAAGCAAGCATTAATTACTCTTATTTAGCAGAAACTATTTTCAGTCCATTTTTTCAGTAGTCTTTATAAATGGCAGAGAAATAGAGGTATTCTCGTTAATATTTTGACTAATCATGTCATAGAGCTGACCTATTACAAAAACCAAATTCAAAGGGATTCTTTTTCACCAATTCAATTTTGTATCACATCAAGATTTCTACATGGAAATTGTGGAAGTTTAGCCTTTAGGTCTATTTTACCCTTTTTTAATATTCATGTAGCGATGCGCTCCTGTTTTCTGTGTTTATTGCTATTCTTAATTTTCTAGAATTGAATTTGAACTTTCTGGAAAGCATTATTTTGAATTAAAGCATCTATAGTAAAGTAGATGAAATGAGGTAGGGAAAAGAACCTCTACATTAAAAAAAAAAAAGAAAAAAACCCCTCACATATTCTTTTAATCACATGCCTGGTTTGCTGAGACCTGGTTTAAAATCATTGGTGAGTCTTTACTGAAGGCCTGTGCAAGCACAGTAAGAAGTAGAGTTTGAGAGCCATTTCAAAGAGCACTGTTACTGTGCAGTGGGTAGTTACAAAGTTTGCTGATGATTGTGTGTGCTAGTAATGCACCTGGGAATGAAAATATTCCTTTTCATGGCTGTGGCATTTCATAGTTCCTGTTTGGACTATCTGTCTCTATTTTGTCTGTGAAATTGTTGAGACTAATAAGGAGCACCATATTTTTCTGGCCTCCAAACCAGCATATTGGATTGTTTGTAGATACCTTGTATGCAGCTATATATAGAAATTATCAAGAACTAAGCACTCACTTCACAGATAAAGTAAGCAGATTCTCTCCAAATATTCACTGTCTGCCAGGTCAGAAGAATTCTCCCTTTCAACAAATTTGATCAAGTCCAACAAGCTGTGAACAACCTTCAGATAGATTTTGCAGTTGATAGATATGCATATGTGCAGCCCTGAGTGAGACAAGGGTATTTCTAGCAGCCTACATTGCTGCAAGTCACAGACATGATGACTTCAGAGAAGGATGCTGTTTCCTTCTTACTCATTTTTTTTGTCCTCTCTTCAAATTGCATAGGAAAAGAGCAATAGAAAAGAACTGAGGAAATATTCAGCAACATCAGTAGAAATTCTGGAACCCAACACTGCTGTCCTAACACTGAGGAGGTGGTAAATGTAAATCTTGCTATTTAATTGCTATTTTAGCACAGTAAAGAGGGCTGTACATGTTCTGCATCTCCTGCAGCATATTTGGTGCAAGTGGGAATGCCTGGTAGGATTTAAAAAGACAATAACAGAAACAAATTATGGTAATCTAAGACAGACCCAGACACAAGATAGTAGAGTCGTCTTCTTAATGCAGTTTCTGGAGTTTGCTTCCCATTTCTGTGTTACCCAAATATTTCACTAAGACTTCTGGAAACTTTATATCCAGAAAGTCCTCTTTGCGTGGGTTTGGCAAAAAGAAATACATTTGATTCTTCTTCATGGGCATAAAAAATGGCATGCCAGAGGTTATTTTTTGTTTGGATTTGAAGTGAAAACAGGAGCCTCGCTGCATCTTTTCCATGATGGCCATATTTGGGTCAAGGCAGACAGAGCTAACAGCTCCTCTCTGGAATGTTACTACCTAGAAAAACGGGACATGGGCAGACTTCATGCTCTGGCAGTACTTAGATGCTGAAATAGCTCACTAGGGGCTGCTGTGGACAGTCAGGCACAACAGAACAGCCCCAAGGTTGAGTCCTAATGATCCAAGATGCATAATGTTGGGATGCATTAATAATGGTATTACAGTCAGAGTGGTTTTCCTTATCCTCAGATTCTGTACCCATATGATGCTGTGTTTTGGATTTATGACTAGAACACTGTTTGCTTGTTGATGAGCAGGTTCTTGAATAGTAATGAAGTATTTTCTTTTTTCTTTCTTTTTTCTTTCTTTTTTCTTTTTTTATCTTTGTGTTTGAAGAATTCAGGTGAATCTCTGGGCATGCTCCTGTTTTTTATAATCAGTCCATAAGATATCACCAGAAATTAAACCAATCAAGAATTTTTCCTGAAATATCTACAATGCCTTTTTACATGGCCTAAACCACATAAACCATGGGTTTTACCATGCTAATTGACTTGCACACACCTCTCCTGTGGAACAAGGATTGTGCCTTATTAGCTCAGACTTGATTTTGGGGAATCGCAGGGAAGCAGTGCTTTGTGAAGCGTTTTCCTCTGAGGACCAGTTGTGGAATAATGCATTCCATGGGGCCACCTGAATGGTGAAGAGGCTTTCTGTGGGCTGGGGAGCATTTGAAGGGGTAGCCAGAAGCCCTGAACAGATCTGAATAATTTGTGCCACTGCTGTGTCAACTCTTTATGCTGTAAATTAGGGGTATCTTTGTGCTGTTCAGGCCTGTGTGTTGGGGAAATAAGGGTATGCTTATAAATTAATTTCCTTCCTTTCCCTTTTGGATGATTAGTGAGATAAAATTTGAGAACACCAAGGCGAAGTTTTCTGTTGAAGTGGCAAATGAGAAATTTTAACTCATTTGAAGATCTTATCAATAAATCTGCATAAATACTTTAAAATAATAGATTCAATCTTCAATTTTGAAAGCAAAGGAGAGTCAGGCAAAGTCATCACCATTAAAACCCAGATTATGGACTTTTTCTTTTCCCAGTAAAAACAGCCAACACAGTATTAAATTTATATGTTCACTGACACGAAACCAGTGCTTTCCTAATGCTCTTGCTGTAGTCTTATCTCAGCTGAGTTCTGTGGTGCATATGGCCCTCCACCAGAATGTCTCACAACCCTGTACAATGTTTTATCTTTACAAAGAGATTAGTTTGTAATCAGAAAATATGCTTATAGACCAGCTTGGCAAAACAAACATACCTCCTGGTGGTGTATAACATTGCCCAGCATTAGGGGACTGTGATACTGCATATTTTCTTGCTGACCACATCACAAGGTTTACCAACTACATCTGGCTTCTGTCAAACCTTGGAAAACAGCAGCCTAGAAGGTTGTCTGTGATTGCAACAGGGACCATGAAAACCAACTAAAGGGAAAGTTGAGAATAACAGCAAGTCTGTCTCCATGTTTTCAGCATGAGGCCACTACCTTGTAATCACTCCAGTGATGAAGTTAGCTTTGCTAATGCTTTTGAGACTACAAGGGCAAGCAAGAACTCTTAGTTTGCTCAATCCTGTCACCACTGGTATCACTTGGGCAGCAGAGGCACCTACTCACCTGCCTATCTCTCTTACATCTGAAAGCTTATCAGAGAAAAATGGTTGGGATTAACAGAAATTGCCTATCTACACCCAATATTTTATTCAATCTCCATGGCTTCTGATCAAATTGGAAAAAAAAAAAGACCAACTAGCTCCTCTTTGGGAAAGTTTAAAGAAAACAGTCAAGCAGCTATAAGCTGAAGAGGAAAATCAGTGGGTAATGTTTCAGTGAGCAGCTCTTCAGAGCCCTGCCCTTCACTGACACCTATAGTTATCAAGGTGTATTTTGCTACTGGAATGTCAGGTGTCATTGACAGAACTTGAACATGTGAATAGGCTGAAGAGCTCTCCATGCATTCTGATTCCTTCCACCTGATCTGTTCTGCTGTGCTATTATTTCATGGATAGCTTTCTTATTCAGTACTTAGAAAAACATATGGAGCAAGTTAAACCCTGTGTAGCTTTGTAGAAATGTATAATTGAATGATTTGTTTGAAGTTGTATGAAAGGTATTGGCAAAGTGTTAACATTTTTGAAGAATGCTTGTTTAGTATACCTTATCCTGATGGAATAAAAAGCATATAGGAAAAAAGAGAGTTTCAGCACATTGAGGGGTACAAAGAGAACCTAATTTAGCTGTTTTCTGCTGAGGAGATAAGTGTTGAGGAACAGAATGCAGCCTGTGATGAGGGTAACTCAAAAATGTTGAATGAAATGATTATAATATAAGTTGAAGTCATTTCTGTCCTCTTCCTACAAGTCTGAGAAATCTGAGCTCTTGATTATTAATTCATGGTTGGCAACAGGATGCAATTTAGCTAATTTTTTTTATTTTCTGTTTTAATTTTACTATCCTAGAAGAAGCATCCTCGCAGTATTGCTATTTTATGCACAACAAACACAGCCAAATAACATTTCAGACATGACAGTACATAGCTGTAAATCAGCCCAAATACTGTACCATGCTAAGACAGACACCAGCACATGTTTTAATGACCTGGCTTCTGCAAGAGGCTGTGACAGCATCCCAGCCCAAGCAGAATGAATCTGAAAACTTCTAATGCTGGAGTGCTAATGTTGGGCATGGGGACCTTAAAGGTTTGGAGAATTTGCAGTAGTGCACAGTGTTGCTTATGAGCTCTGCTTAGTGTAGGAGCAATGAAAGAAAACATCCTCCAAAACAAATAATTTTCTGGTATCAGGTTTTGTGTGAACCTAAAGTTTGGATATGATTTGCCAGAAGACCAACAATGGTCTCAGATTCCTTTTCCTCACTCCTTCACAGCATCATACTTTTCCTCAGTGCTTCACAGTATCAAACTCTTCTCTCGTGTCTTTGTAGTGTGGTATATTCTTCATGGTGAAATATCCAATGTATCTTTGTTTTCTCACTTCAGTCTTCTGTCACTGTGATAACTGGCTTTCTCTTTAGTGTATTGTAGTGGCATTTAGACTAGGAGGTTAAACTTCTTTAACAGGCTTCTCTGCAGCCTCTCTTCTGTTTCTGAAAAAGTGCAGACATGTATTGGGACACTTTAAAATGATCTGTCAAACCATGCAAATTGAAGAATTTTAGGCAAGACTGAAGGCACTGCTTCCCCTGATGAAGCAGATCTTTCTGACTCCTTTTGCAGAGTCCAGAAGAAAACCTGAAACCCAGAGACAGCTGGTACCTTCTGCTTGCCATTTAAACAATCCCTGCTCAGATCTGTTGGAGTTGGTAGATCAGACTTGCCAGTAACAAAATCAGATAGTAATAACAAGGAAAACAAAACATCCCACAGTGATGCTGAAACATTTCAGAGCCCTTCAAGGATCAAACACTTCAACCTCATTTTGTCTACCCTCCCCCAGGTCTGTCAGATGCAGGGAGTCTCCTATCTGGCATCTCCCTGTCTGAGCAAGAAGCAGGTTACAAGAAGTAGTGACCATTACTTCGGACTATGAGGATGCTTCTTTGTCCATCCCAGTTCTATTCTTACCCTTCTTTCCCTGAACTGGCAGTTCATTTTATATGTAAGCCAGGTTCCCAGAGAGCCGTGGTGAAACAATACTAGACCAGCTGATTCTCTATCAATTTTCAGCCCAGAGCTGCCCCCAATATCTGTGTGACAGGCTCCAGTTCAAGCCACAATCCTCTTCTACTTTACCTATTTTCCCAACAGTGACAGATAGAGTTTTTGGCTCTGGATTGATATGCCCCAGTAAATGCCATCTCTTAATGGCTTTCAAAGTGGAGAAGACCAATGAAATAATTCATTTGTATAATAAATGCAAGACTTTTTAATGAAAAACTTGCAGGGCATGCAAAATAACCAGTTTTTAAATGAAATAACTCTGTTCTTTTAAATTCCCTTTCCTAGCCAAGGCATAACAGGGGTTAGTGCACAGTATAGACTAATTGCCTACATAATTTCATTTTATGAAACAAAGCGCTTTAAAAAAATTATAGGGTTATATAAAAGCATGTGAAACCTCTAAGTCAGCTTTGTTTTCAGCCTCATTCAATAGTGGCAGCACTTTAGATGGGGCATGAACAGTAAACATTTTCTTGGGGGAAAAAATATGTCATAACTTTATGTTCTGGTACCTGCCTGCGTGTTGATGATATATTCTCTTGTCCTATTATAATGTTTGCTCTCAGGTTTTTTCGTCCCCTCTTTCTTTGCAAGAGAAATTGTTTTGTCCTCCTAGCACCTTTCAGTAAGTGCAGTCCCTCCCCGTCCCTGGCATGGTGTCTCTCATCCTTGAACCTGTGTTGAGCCAATCATTTTTCTGGCAGCAAAGAGATGAAGAGAGCTCCTTCGGCGCTTCCCTTGGGTCACGAGCCAGAGCAGTCGAGGGAGAGCCGTGTGTATTGCCTCTCCAGGATCCTCTCTCAAATCCCCTGTGTCAGTAGTGTTAGGCTACAAGGCCAGCCCATAAAAGAAGTTTTACTACTGGCTGAGCAGCAATGTCTTTTTTTTTTCCTTCCTGTTTTTCTGTCCCTCAAAATAAACAACAGGAAGGGAAAAAGTAGACAGCAGAAGGCAAAAATACAACGGGAGCTGCTGTTGCTGGGCTGTAACCTTACTTGGACTACCCTGTGTCAAAAATACATATCAGCCACTAAGGCTGAGTGGTGGCAGCTTTAACGTGATGAGACCCCGATGACTTCAGACCTCCTATAAAATGCACAAAACAGAAGTCATGGTGGATATATAACCTTTTCATTGTTAAAAGAGAGCATTTCCACAGCAGGCAAGACACCAGGGTGCAAAACAGATCACAAAGGCCTAGATTTAGCTTCAAGATCTTAGCTCTTACAATACTAGTCTCCAGATAATACAGAAATAGATTTATAACGTATATTTGCCCAACATGTTAGCGTGCTCTCCCTTAATTAAAAGAACAGCCAACGCCCTGATAGCATCACATTGCTGGGACAAAACAAAATGATATTATCCACTCCAGCTCTTATCCCAGCTCCTGGGTACATAAAGTGGATTAAGAGGAGAGGGGGGAAGGGCAAATTTGAAAAATAGTGGTACAATAGCAAGCCTGTGATCTCACCTGATTGAATCTTATCAGCTCTTACCATCACTGTTGTGCTCTTTCTTTTTTCTTTCTTCCTCTCCCTCTTTTCTATAACATATACTAAACAAAGAAGAAAAGGAAAATCTTGCTACAGCACTTTCTGTTATCTTTTTACCCATTCCAACATGGAAATTCAAAAGTTGCCACCTGAGAGGTCACAACTACCTGAAGAGGTAGCTAACATGGGAATTTAGAAGTTGCTCACAGTTATGCTCAGTGTACGAGCAAGGTAAAGAGCAAAACACAGAAAATCTGATTATCATAACATGCTGCACAGTGAGAGGCAGACCTCACATAATGTAAAATCAATCCACCTAAATCTCTTTGTAGCCTGAGCTATTTCTGAGATGGGCAGCAAAGCTTTGGTGTGAGAAAGAGTGAACTCTGTGTGAATATGCATATGCTCCATAACCTGCCTGCCTCGGGTGCCACGCTCAGAAAGGTTAATTCTCTAATGCACGTGTATTTTACCTAAGCCCCTTTTAAAAAGTTTTGGGTTTTCATGTATATGATTAAAATTGTGGTTTGCAGTGCCAGAGCCAATTTCTTGTTCTGGAGGTGAGGCTGCAGCTTGCTGTGCTGCAAATGTCACCAGCGAGACGTTTGTTAGGGCTGCACTGCATGCCGGTTAATCTGTTTACTTATGCAATGGTGGAAATGTGACCTGGCTATTGTGGTGATTAACAGAGTCAAATATCCTCACATTAACTAGTGAGCTGGGCAATCAGGCTGGATTATTGTTACATTCAATTTAAATTACAGTGGCATGACAGGTCCTGAGGTATTTAGTAACGGATTTCACAGCACAGATATGCTTCATGTGTAATGAATAAACTCTGGAGAGCAACAAAAGGAAAAAAATAAAATAAAAAGGTATTTTATGATCATTGTGAAAAAATTTATGGAGTGTAGCTGGCATGAAATTCTATAAAATGAACTGGCTCCAACCAGTCCAACAACAAAGCACACGCTTTTCTTCCTGCTGCTTATGAATTATTATTACCGAGTCCTCCTATGTTTACTCATTAGCATTGAACCCTTTGCAAAACTGTGATTCAAAATTGAATTCTTCTTAATTGAAAATACCCCCAGTATGCTGGGAGAAAAAATGAAGGGGAAAAATGGCAGCAGCACCACAATAGGCCAGTTAGCTCTGTGATAGTCAGAGGGGGTGGCTGCTCTGAACTTGAATGTTATTCAGGATTCACAGCCGGACTATGAGAAGGAGAGAGCAGGTTGCATTCAGGTTGTTCTGCACACTGACATACATATAATTTAAATATTTAGCCACCGGTGTGCTGCTGCAGTGTGTTAGCCCACTAGCACCAGAGTGCATTAATCCTGCTCTCCCTGAGACTTGCTGACTTTGACCTGTTTTATGCTCTGTGACTGAATAACACATAGCACTTTGCTCGGGGAAAAAAAAAAACCTAAACAAAACACACTATGATCTCAACACACATTGGTTTCAATTAACTTTTAACCATTTGATTGCACTAATTCTAGGCTGTTAGTTAGCTATTGCAGAGCTGGCTGTATTGATTCTGAACAGAACAAACTGAAACACAAAACAAAGACTGAATTTTCACAAAATAATTTTCCTTCTTTCCATTTGTTTCATTAATTATTTCCAAATATTTTTGTAGAGGCTGTTTTGATACTCAGAAAACTTCTGATGAGAAATAAAATACTTTATAATTTCAGCCTGTATTATCTAGCATTTATTAAAGCTTGAGAGAATCATGCTACAGTACTGAACTGTTGAAAAATGTGTTATACTAAAAAATACAGAAAGCTGCAAATAACAAGTGTCAGTGGTGAAAAGATTGTGGTTGGTAAGGTGTTCGGGTGCTTCTTGGTGGATCTTGACTAGGGAAGAACTAATGGTGCCTCACATGGAAACCCTGACTTTGTGATCTTGCATGTACCAATCATTTGAATGCAATATCAGAGAACTGAGAGCACAATGAAACTTCCTTCATTTAATTGCAGTCTGGTGCAAAACCTTTAAAATCAGGGTCCCTTTTCTAAAAGGAATGAGAGAACAGTGTGGCATCTGTGCTGTGACTTACAAAGGAAGCTCATCCTGCTACTAGAATGCAGTGGCAAAAGAAAAAAAAGCGGATTTTAGGCTCCAAGATGCTGAGTTCAGTTCCACTTTGGTCAGAATCACTAAGAGGCCTTCAAATTCAGTCCAGCATCACTGTGAGCTCAACTTTGCATCTCCTGGGTGCTTCTCCATTGCAGGGTGTCACTGTTGCAGATGTGAGAATTAAAAATGAGAACCATGAGGGGAACAGATGCTCACTCAAGCTGGCCTACTCTGGATGATGATTAAGAAAAAGTTATTTCTATCTCTAAACTTATCAGACGTTCTACATTTGGCATCTATTAATTCCTTATTCTTCAGTGTATTTTAAAGTACTAGTGGTACAAATTTTCAAGGAGCATACCTGGTACTCTGGAATTTGTAATTACTGACCATGTAGTCCAGCAATTCCTGCAGTGCTCTGAGCTCCCACTAAACTGCAGAGGAGCAATAAGCACCACAAATATCTCTTGTGTACCAATCTGCCTTTAGTAAAATGCAGCTTTTGCCCCTGTCTGTGGAATATCAATGTGGAAATCAAGAGAAGATTGCATCTCTAAAACCCTCAGTTCTGCCAGACACGCTCTTAAGCTACAGTCATGTGCAGCTCCCCATCTGGCAAGATGCAGCTGCTGAGCTTTCTGCTACTGACTCCTGTATAAAACTCAACACCTGTCAAAGGGCTTTAGTATGGAGAAAGGTGTATTTTAAAAATATTTACTCAGAAGAAGTCAGCAGGCTCTGGACCACTGAAATTTTACACTTCATCAACCTTAGTGTTGTAATTATGGCTGTAGAATATTCCCCTCCCATTCGAATTTCCAGGCAATGGCATTTAGCTAAAAGATGTTCGTTTGCTGCCCACTCCTCTCAAACCAGTTTGTGACAGCACACAGATGAGTCTGAGGAGCTCAGTCCAGCATTCAGCTCAGTTGTTTTTGCAGACAGTGATGAGAATGGGTCATTTTGCCATTTCACCCTTAGGCAGTCCCCGTTGCTGGAGACTTTCAGCATCCTCCCTCCCTCTAACTGTCACATGAGATAAAGTGGGAGGATACAGGATGATATGGTTCTCCTACCAATCAATAGCCTCAAAAGTATGTGCAAGAGTCATCTGACCAGAGAGTCACTGCTGTGTAGGAGGCACAGACAGAGTGCCAAATAGCAGATGCTTATTGAAGATTCTAATGATTTTAGCTGGAGAATGGATCCCCAGGTCCCTTAATTCTGCAGACTCTTCTTTTTGGAAATAGCAATAAATAAATCTTATGCTTTCCCTCTGTTCAAGCTTATCTTTAGGGCTTTTCTGCCTCCCCATGACATAAAATGATATGGTTCCACTATGCAAAACAAGAACATTAGGCATTAGCTGGCCTCCTGTGTCCAAGACATACTCACTCAACCCAGAACTATCCTGTCACATCAGTAAAGTTAGTAACCTCAGGTGACCAAAGCATTAATGCTTTATCTGTTTGAGTTGGCTGTGCATCACATCTACTGCCTATAGAAGACAATTTAAAGTGTGGTTTGTGTAAGAAGCAGGAAACCTGTGAGAAAGATGCATAATACAGTAATCTAAATTATGCACAAAACACGCATGCATGGCATAGAAATATATTTGTGATCCCTATTTTAAGTGACCTCTCTGCAGTAAATAGCACCAATCTTCCAAAAGGGAGACACACAAAGAACCCACAGCAGTCCCCTCATTTAGAGCCCAATGACTCACTTGGTTGACTGAGATAGTTGCTGAGATTGCATAAAGATAGATGGTTAAAGAAAATGATGGAAGTAAATTTTCAATGAAAACATAACCTTTTCCATCTTGCTATAAATTCTGTCTGGAGCATAAATCAGTATCAGTTACATGCTTTAAAACAGCAGCTCCCCAATTGGGAACACAATGCCCTCCCCCTTGCACATTTTAAAGGACATGGCACTATGTAGAGAGAGCAATAATTTCCTGAAGATTCATGAGCAAGGTAATTTGACATACCTGGTGCTGCCCAAGCCCAAGTTTAAGTTACTATAAATAAAAAGAAAAGAGTTTGTCTAGGCTGCTGTGTGTGTGGTGCCGAGGCTTTCAGGAGAGTCAGTTGCTGTGGGCATCCAGTTCATATGCTCTGAAGCATCACATTTCACTGGGATGCTTGACAACAGAAAAGTTTGCAAATGTTGTTCAGTATTTGGAAAGAGCCTGGAGTCACTGCAAACATTTGAGAAGGTGACAGTAATGTCTTTAAAGGGCTTCTTGTCTTAGCAAGGGTATTTCTTATCATTTATATAGTAAAACCATTCTTTGGATGTCAGCAGAATGGACTGACTGTTGGCTGAAGACTGACTTTGAGGGCTGCTTTGGTTTGGATTAGATCCAATCTAGTCCATGGGAGGAGGAGTGGGGGTGGGGGAGGGGAAATTGCACCAGGTTGCTTAATTAATCCGGATGCTTTGCTCATTATACCTTGAACTTCCTCAGAGGACAGGAACAAACTAGCTTGCTCAGAGTAAAATGAGTATAACATCAACAAAAAGCAAAAGGCGGGTGTGGGGTGGAATTATTTAGAGTGGTGAGCCTGTATCTGAACAAACAAAAATGCAAAGCAAAATCTTCTTAGGTGAGTGTGAAATGAGAAAAGTAGACACGCTACTAAGGGTGTGCAAACATCTGCACATCTATCTGTGAAGTGATATACATTACAACCCTGCCTAAATGTGGTGAAGAATGAAGCAGAACCCTTTGCTGACACTTTTTGCCCTCAGAATCAGTCCGAGGAGGTAATGCTCAGACAATTCCAAAAGTACAGGCTCTGCTCCTCTGCATCCCTAGTGGCTATGCAACTTCTCCTACTACAAAAAAAAATGGGGCTGCTGGACAGACAAATTTAACCTTCTTTCTACTTCCCTGAGAGGGTGAGTGTCCTGTGGGCAGCCTGCTTTGGACCACCCAGAGATGCCACAGAAGCTTGGGAACGGCTGACACAAAGCCCCCAAGATAGCAGAGGTGAAGGTGATCCACTTTTCAGAGACACAAGATTTATTTAGAGATGGTGAGTGATTTTGTCTTTAAAAATCCCCAAAACCATGGGAGTGGATGGAGATGACAGCTACAAAAAGAAAATCCGTGGAATTTGCATGCATCTGCAAGAGTAATTAAAGTTATTCCAGTGTATTAAATGATTTGGCCATCAATAAGCAAAGAACTCCTTTCTGTGACTCATTGTATTAGAGAAAGGACACGTCTGGACATCAGCCTAGCAGCTCTTCAGAGAGTTGGATGTCAAATGTAGACAGATAATAGGGAATACCCATACCTGGACCAGGGAGTCCAGACTAGGTAAAGCAGATTATGAAGCACTATTCCTCTAGGACTGCCTGGGTCTTCCTATCTGTGGTTGAGCTAGCCTGGCAGAGGCAAGAGATGGCAAACTGACATCAGAATAGACTGGGGCAAAGGAAGGAAGGTAAGCCTTTAGAGTGGATGTATCTTACTTCAAAATAAATTTAGCAGAGGAAATTTCCTGAAGAAAGGTGAAAAGGCTAATGGCTGTCACCTCACTTTGCACTTTTACCCAGAAAATGGATACCCAAAGGACTATTGAAAACCAGACAGCTTCAGACTACACTCTTTCCCTCATGGTGATTCAGAATGGGAAGTTGTGAGCATCCTCCTCAGCATCCCCCTATACAATGTGCATTTAAGGATCAAAAATATCCGTGGATTTAGGAGGATTTGAATTATCTTAGTTCCTGTCACTCTTCTCTGCTGGTTGCTGCCAAAGAACTAATGAATATGAGTGGAAAATACAGCATGGGGCGCACAAAGATGGATCAAGTGCAATCTTTTCTGTTGCAGCATCTTCCTCTGTGCAGCACATCTTGCACTTACATGGAAGAATGAAAATAATTATCATGATGAGAGTTATTGGCCAACAAATGAGGACAACAAGAGGATCCTGTGTGTCTGAGGCCTTCCAGCCATTTCAATCTCTGGGGATGTAAGGGTTTCACATAGGCAGATGTCAACCACCAGCACATTCCCAGAAATGGGACAACATCCCTTTTACACAGACTGGCTGTTCACTTAAGGATCCTGTTTATTTACTGTACATCTGGTACTTTCCCCTTCTCAGTTCCTTTTTGGTAGCTTGTTTTTCATATTCCACATTACCTACAGAGCACAGCACTAGCAATGAATTAGTATATTAAAATATTAGTATAACATTGACAATTATATATTGTATAATAATTAGTATATTAATATATTAGTATAACACAGCTGGTTTCATCATTAGGGCCAGATTCTGCCTATTTTGTCTGTGAATTTTCCCTTGAACCCTTCACCAAAACCTTCTCACTGTTATCTTTTCTGAACAACAAAACCACTGAAAAACATCACACCTGAAGCAGTAGGAAACTACCAAGTCATGATCATTCCTCTTCAAGGCCAGCAATTAGTGTCAGTGTCCCTAAAATTTGTGAATAAGGTTCTCTGAAAATATTTGTGTAACTGTGACTTCAGTAGGATCAATTTTGATCATACACTGGTGTAAATCAGCCTTGAGTGGAGTTGGTCCTGATTTACAATGAGGAGAGCCAAGACAAGCATACCTTTCTTTGTTTTATTTTGTTTCTTACTTTTTTTTCCCCTGCTGTAAACATTGATCTAACCGAGAGCGTGGAACCATGAATTTCCCTCTATCTGCCCTAGGCTTAGATGATTTTGCTATTTTCACAACAAGTATCTTTTAAAATTATGAATAACATCTCTTCCTGCACTAATGTACCCTTCCTTTTCACTATGAGTAGCAAATAATTTGATAGAAACCCACAAAGTGGGTTAGTGGGGCAACCCCCCACTACTAACCCCTGGGTAATGGGGGCCTCCATCCCCCTTCTCCCCAGCTGCACACCAAGCCCTGCACCCCAGGTATGCTTGAAGCACCTCTGCATTGGCAAAGGTCCCACACAGAGGCTGCTGTGGGACACATCCTGCTCAGATGCCAAAGGGCAACAAACAGGGATAGTTCTCTGTGTTGCGGATAAGCTTAGTGGGGAGGTTTGTAGTACAGAAGTAGTTTGTAGTACAGTGCCTAAAACTGTTTTGAAAAAGCACCCTGCATATGGAATCAGGGGTTTTTAATGCACTTAGAAGTGGAGAGAAGAAAGCTATGCTGTTGGGATCTAGAAAACTTGCATATCAATATGGAAACTCCTTTTGCTGTCTTTCAGTTTTACACTTACAGTGCCAATTTTTTTTTTACACACACACTCAAACCTTTAGTCTGCAATATTTTGATATTTACATATTACTATAGTGAATTTCATCATAGTATCTGATGCAGCTGAAGACAAATTTTCTCTTTCCTCAAAAGCCTGGATATTTCATTTTCTCCAACCTTAATAAAAAAATAAATTTCTACCCTTTAGTTTTTCATCTCCCCTTCATTCCTTGCTCCTTTGTGCTATGAGAATGCCATGTGGCCCTAACATGAGAGCTTGGTAAGAATTCTGAAACAGTTTTGAGATGAGTGAAAATGAATTTGTCCAGCCTCAGTTCCAGTGCTAATTAAATGTATTGAATGAGCAGTGCCTTTTGCTGTTAATAGATGAATGATCACCTTAGGAAACTCCTCTTTTATAAGCAGAGAAGAACATGTTCCCTGAGGTTGCTGTGCCATTTTTAAAAAGTGATATTTAACATTGCTACAAGCAATTTGTTGTTTAAAAGAACTGATTAGCACAGTTGTTGTCCATCACAGTGTGCTATGCTCCCAGTGTTAAAACATTAGCCAAGTGCTAGCCTATAACCATTAAACTACCTTCAGTTTCAATCAGTTTTCTAACACAGCCGGATTAAGAAAGTTCTGTTTACCCAAATGGGATAAGGTGACTGACCAGATGTTCTGATTTTAAAAGATCTGTTGGTGTCCTAGTGATTTCCGCTGGGACATTGAATTGTCCCAGATTTTCCTGCTGGGAGCTTGAGCAGCACAAAAGTTGCTTGCAAGGGAAAGCCCCTTTAGCCACTAAAGAGTTTGGAAAGAAGGATTAAAGGAGGATCCCCCTCCAAGTGTTGAAGATTCATCCAATGTGGTTCATATTATGTATGAGTTATTATAAATAAGTGTGAAGATTTCCTTTGCTGGAGAAAACCCGCAAAAAGGAAAAAAAAAAAAAGGAAATGCAAAAAAACCCCTTCTCTGAGCCTAGGGCAACTTAGGGAAAGCAGGCTGCTTTTCCTGATGTAGATCTATTGCTCACACTACATGCAGAATGCTGTGGAATTCCTAATATACTTTGCTTGGTGGTGTTTTCTGCGTCTCTGTGTGTATAAGGGGCAAGGGAGGAGGGCAAGGGGGAAGGAAAAAGAGAGCGAGGGGGAAAAAGAAAGAGAGAGGAAATCCTCTTTGTCCTGTGAAGTGCATCACACAGACCTCCTGTGTTGTAATGTAAAACCTCCGGGGTGGCTAGAATGACCATATGCTGTGAATGCGAGCGCTGTGTCTGTTTAAATGTAAATTCACTCTGTATCAGAATAAAAGAATATCTGTTTAATATGGAATGAAGGCAGTTTGGCAGGATATGCACTACTTCAGGTAAGCCAGAATAAACAGTGCATTGATTAAAAGGAGCCCCCTATTCTGCACCTGTCATGTTCACCTCCTTTGCCACAAAGGCCTCGCTGGTTTATTTACCTGTAGAGCTGTTATAATATTTTGCTTTCTAAAGAGATTTGGAAGCCACCTGCCGTACCTTTGGCATTTCTTTAACAACAAAGCACTCCAGGCTCAAGTGCAAGAGCCCATTGTTCTGCTCCACAACATGGAAAAGAAGATGAATCCAGAAGCGCAGGATCCAAACAGAAATTATTATTGATTTAATCACATAATCAGCAGCAAACACTTCAGGCTAAGATAGCAAATCCATAACAGCCTGCCCACATAACCACCCTTACAAATTTACCAGCAAACCACTGCGCACACTTAGCAAACAAGAAGAGCAAGGGTCACCTTCACTTGGCGGCAAAATATTGACATTCCTAAAGCTTAAATATGTTTTGAGTTAAGTGTTATCAATCAGTGATAAGAGTTGAATGTCTGTTAAACATAACTACATTGGCAGAAGGATTATAGAATGCTTTCTTGCCATAATCTAGAAGCATCTTTCAGACAAAACTCTGCTTGAAATCAATTGTGCACAAGGAGCTGCCTGCTGAGACCCATTCAGTGACATACAAAGGAAGAGAGAGTCTCCCTGTGATCTTTAACCATAACCGGTTATCTAATGAGACCAGGGCTTTAATTTCTTTTCACATCAAACATAGAATCAATGCTCTGGATTCAACAATGTGTGTAAACAGGCCGTGAAGCCATCTCTTCAGATGGCAGCCAATTCAGCCTTCCAACCCCCTGGCATATTTATTTCAGTGAATCCCCCTTTAGTTCCAGGTAACTGCTTCCACCGTGCTGCTGCTGGCTCCCTCCGCACGGATGGCAAGGAGAGCCCCTCTCGTCAGACACCTTCCACTGGCAGTGTGAAACCTGGGCAGCTGACTCTTGTAGAAACACTGCAAAAAGTATTTTCAGGCTTCTTCTCTAATCAGTTTAGCAATCCTGTCTGGATTTTAACAATTACTACAGGCAAAGGGTGTTACAGTTCATGTCCCCTTCATATCTTGCCATCAAATGGCGGGATGCTGCTTTCACTCAGACAAAACTGTAGTAACATCACTGTAGTTTACTTTAGAATTACGCTGGCATAACAGGTGACAACCTGGCGCAAATGTTTAGAGCAAACATCGGCTGGGAAAGCCTAGTGACATTCCAGAGAGGATTAAAATGTGGTTCAGCAAACTGATTTATTCAGCCCTTGTCCTGCTCTGGGATATTTACTAGGTGGGCTTTTTGTTTGAAAAGAGGGCATTTTAAAGCATCAGTGTTTATTCTTAAGGATTTTGAAATTTAATTCTGCACGTAACGGTATGTGTAGTACGAAGACAACATCTCTGGCAGCCTGACCTAAATAAAGAAAAGCATTTTCCTAAATGTAATGCTGCTGCTATTCTTTGCCTTTACCAAGAAAAGAGGATGGCCCTGTTGTATTTCTCTGGTGAGCAGAGCTCTGCTGCACCAACCTCTCTGCTGTGTTGGGCTGTGCCATCTTGCTGCCCATAGACTGTGCCTGCTGCAGCACGTGTGCACATCTCTGTGCTTTATTGCTGTCACCTTAAAGCACTCCTGCCACAGAAACTAGGAGAGCATGAGCTTCAGCCACCAACTTGGATTCAAACTGGTTCATCTGTAACTCAGGGAGCTACAGGCACCACCTAGGACCAGATAAAAGCTCACCTGCCTTTGTATTTTCATGTAATACATTTCCAGTAGTACGATAGTCACACCTAAAAATAATACAGTAGCAAATCTTTTGATAGAATACCTCAGAGTGTGCCTGGGAAGGCAGAAGCTGGAAGTAGGTATGCATAAGAAAAGTGTATTGGAATGAATCATGCTCTGCAGACAGACTCTGGACTTTGATTTCTGGGCTTTGATTTCTGAAACAGATTTGAGAGTTCAGATTTTTTTAGCTGGAAAACACCAGTCAGTGGGCAGATATTAAAGGAGGGATAAAATCAGTTTCTCCTCCCTGCACTTTCCCTCAAGACTCATGGCTTTGCTCACCAGTCAAAGTTGCTTTGACTACACCAATGCTCCAGAACAAGGTAGGAGAGAGCCCAGCTGTTTAACACTGAACTGTTTTGACCAAAGAGGAGTTGAGAAGCTGCAAAAGCAGTATTGTCTGCTTTTGCTGTGAATGATGGTGGCAATAGAGAGGTTGATTCTGCTGGACCTGGATCCCAGTGGGGAGGAACCTCGGAGGCAGTGAGGTAAAGGAGAGAGTCAAGTGGGGGATATACACGGCTGGGAGAAGAAGTCTGTGTGATTGAAAGTGGCCCAAAAGACTAAGCTCAGAAGCAATTCAGATCCTTGCCCCTTTTGTTGGTGCAGCTCCTGCCACCATGGTGGTGAGCAGGCTCTTTCACAGTATGATTGCATAAATAGATCAACATCAGTTTAAACAGTGCAGGGGAGAAATTCTGAACAGACCGCTAAAACGACACAAAAGACAAAACAAAATCCAGACCTCTCTGCACTTAGCAAATGTCTAAGAATGGCTGTGGTGACACACCTAGTAGAAAGCAGGAGTAATTTTAGATGGCTTGTCACAAGAAAAGCCCAACACATACCAAACAATACCAAAAAAAAACAAAACAAAACAACCACATCAAACCCAAGAACACATGAAAACAAACAGATTTTTTCTTAAGTTCTCTTTGTTGGGGAATGTGGGGGCTGGGAGGGGAAGAAAAGACAGATTTCTAATATGCTGCTCCACTATATTTGTATCAAGCTAGTCACAAATGTATTTCAGATTCCTCCCCTCACTGATTCTGTTTCAAAATGTAACTGGACAAGGCTGTAGGCAACATGACCTTACTTTAAATTTACATCTGTTTTGGACATGATATTGGGCTAGAGATATTCTAGAGTTCCTTCTTAATTCCATATGTTTTATGATTCTATGATTTTTCCCTGCAAGTTTTTGGCACAAAAAGGACAGCTCTGCCTTCAGGAGGGATGATGCAGTGTCAAATACAGTGAAAGAGAGATGCACTTTTTTGCAGAGCTTTAAGGGCATCACTCAAAAAAATGTTTACTAATGTGCTGAGCTCTCAGTGCATCAATGAAGGAACAGCATTAACCATGTAACTCAGAAGGTCTCAGAGTACTTCAGCAAATTTGTGCCCAGATGCTCACATATTACGGAGATGCAGAATGGGGGCATTGCTGTTACCATGTGACCTTAGGAGAAGCTTCATGGTGCCAAAAAATGGAAGAAGAAATGAGTAAGAGAGTGGAAAAGAAAGAAGAATCTAGATCTAGAAAAAACATAAGTGTAGAACAACAGGTTCTCTTCTCTGGACTTATAGTTCCAGAGCAAACATTTATGTTGAAAAACCTGAAACCATTCAAGTGAACATCTTCAGGACACACTTTAGCAGAGAAGCAAAAGGCTTCTTTGTGTACCTTTGAAATATGTTCCAGTAGATGTTTGGGTGGGAAGGAAGCAATACAAGATACTGGTAGTAGGTTATAGAAATAAGACTGCATATTACAACAGAGTATTTTTTCTATATATTCATTTCATTAAAAAATCTTTTCTATTGATTCTCTAATTAAACTAACAACCATAAAGACAATTACAAACAAATATAGACATAAATCAAATAGATACTGTATAAACAACTGAACTTAATTTAGCTGGCCCACAGAAATCATTATGCAAGAATACCTGACATGGCACATACCCAAGTAGTGGAGAATCTGAAAGATAACTATTGGAAGAGAATAATGAATCTAAAAAAAATAAATTTAATCCAAACACAAATATGTCAAATACCTGTAAACTGACATAATATGATGAAGGCCAAGCTTGATTATTTAATATAGAGCTCTAAATCCATACTTAGACATATTAATAAGAGTTTTATTTTACAGATGTGTTAATCATTTATAACCCCCTTGATAAGGGAGGATCAAGCCTTAACTACACAAATACAGAGCTAAAAATAACACTACATAGTCAAATAAATCTGTTCATGGGATAAATTAACATATTTATTGAAAAGTGCATGCAGAATGATATCAGCTATTTGTCTTCCACTGGTGATTCTTTCTATGGCTTAAAAAAATTTTGCTGTATCTGATTTCCAGTGTTTATATATGTTATGTGAGAAATGTCTCTGAAGAAATCAACATTAAGATTTCCTCTCAGAATGAGATCTAGGCTCTGTTTTCCCTCAGCTGTCGAAGATGGATGAAAATAGCTGTAAATAAAATAATCATTTGGAATTAATATTTTGAAGAATTTTACTCCTACACTGAATGTAAAAAACCAGCGTTCATTTATTCATGGAATAATATGGCAGGTAATTTCATTTGGGCCTCTTAACATTAACTCTATATTCATATAATATATCATTAAATTGCATGTCTTATTTTTACACAACCTTTTTTGCCATTATTTTAACTTTCTTAAACATTGTATTATTTATGCAGAGAAAGAATACACATTGGTACAAACCCAAGAAAACCAAATGGCAAGTTCTAATTACAAGTCAGTTGTAAGGGTAAAGCTTAGAAAACATCAGGACTAATTGCCTTTTTATTTTTTTGAGATCAGTTCAGTTGTAGATGCTCCACATTTTGCATATCTGGGTGTATATGCATGATGTTGGCCTAAATTTCCTGGTTTTCCCTAACTTTACGATTTTCTATTGAAAAACTGGTGGTCTGGACTGAGCCTGTTCAGGGAGCACTTTTTAAAGTTTGCCCAACTTCTTTCTAAAAATGACTTTTAATATCTGTTTCAGTTTTCACTGCTGTAGATTGAGGGGCTCGTAGTACTTACTTATTTTTCAAGGGATAGTGGAAGAACTTGAAACAGAAATAAATACTGTGCTTGTGAGCTGCACTTCTGCAAACTAATGCACATTGAGTTGGATGATTTGCTAAAATTTGAAGTGTTTTGACATGGGAATTGTGAGTAGTGAACTCTGGTGGGTGTTATCAGAATAAAATGCAAAATAAATATTAGAAGCTCCTTTGCCTTGGTCAGCAGTTCAAGGTGTTTTGGGAAAATGGACATTTCCCAAGCTCTGCCTATCAAGCAGCATATTAGCAAGCAGAAAGGCTGATAAAAAGTGTGAGCAGCCACATCAATGTTGCCTTTATAAATCTGCCAGCACACAACTCCAGGTTCAAACCTATTCCCTATCATGCACATATTTTTATGCAAAGTAGGCCAGCAAAATACACCCAAACAAATGTATGAAGTTAGCAAATGCTCGTATACCTGTAAATAAAGATCTACAATAAAAAGAAAAACAAAGAACCAAAGGTTTTGCTCAGTATCTTAAAAGTGCTGAAAGAGTTATAGGTATCTCTTATCCACCTGACTCAATTGTTTGCATTGTTCTGAATGATGGTGGGATCATCATAATTCCCTGTGATTAACCAGCATGAAACTATTGTAGAGCAAATGGATGAGATTTTAATTCAAATAGATTTGTCTACAAATCAATCCATTCTTAGGAATGGGCTAGAGAAAGATTTCTTTTGTCTTACACTTGACAATTTTTTTTCAAAAAGGGTCTCCAAAAGCCTTCAGATTTGGTTGTTTTCTTTCTCAAGATATCATATCTTTGGAGAATGTAGAAAGATGTAAAGAAGTTGATCTCACAGTACTGAAAGAGGCTGTGACACCATCACCAGGATGTTTGAAGTCTCCGGTGTGTGATGAACTGGGAAAAGCTGGAAAATGCTAGTTCACTGTAGATTTTTAGAATTGCTGGTTTTGATCCATCCTTCCCTAACAGTAGAGTAAAATGAATCAAACAACACCAAACATTACAAAGGTCACACAGAACTCACAAGAAATAACATTTGCTGCTACCAGTTCAAGCTACTCTTAAGGGATAATTCAGAGAATATGGCAACAACTTTTTTCAAAATAGTCAGGAAACCTTGGAGCAATTCTGGTAACATTATGGTTCTATATGAAGATGCCAGCAAATAACCCACTCAGTGTTTTCCCTAGACCTCTTAAGACTCCATATTTTCAAACTTCTTAGGAAAAGGAAAAAAAGACTCTAATTCTAAACAAAACCCTAAACCTAGTATTTTCCATTTTTTTAATGGCTAAGGCTTTTTATTTTAAATTTCATTTGCATGCTTCAAGTTGAAAAAGTAGGCTAAAAACTTTCCCTGATGTTCTGCTGCTGTGTAATAGGCCTTGGTTAAGTTACATGACTATTAAGAAAACTGCAAATAAACAGTCAAAATATTAGTAAGAGAGGATCAAAAAAATCAATTTACAATATAAAGGTTCAATACATACTACAATTCCTTAAAATATAAAATAGGACTAGGAAAATTAAAAGCTATTGCAGGTTAGCATGGAAGGGTCAGAATTTGATTTTTGGTCTGTATCGTGTCCATGGATTTTAGAAAGGTGCATTAAAATTTATTAAAAGTGACCTGTAGCATTTTCCTTTAAAGGCCTGATGAGACCTCTGGGATACAAAGATAGTATCATTATCAATGGTCCAACTGACTTTTTACAACAGCCTTTGACAGTACATAAATAAAGAGAAATGAATACAATTACCTCTGCTTTAGATTTGCAAAGCAAGTAGAAGTACTTAGTGCTGGTGAATCTATTTATAGCAAATAGTTTGATTTTTGATTAATTTAGCCTTCCAGCTTGCTGATTGATTACTCTCAGATGAGCTCACGTGTATATTTTTATATATATATATATGTAATATGTATATGTATATATATGTATATATATGTATATATACATATACACACACACACACATATATATGTATATATTCATATGATACTGCTTGCTACTGGCTACTCTGGATGAAATATGGGATTTGTGACATGGATTTTTTCCCAAATTTACAGTCTTTACTCACATAGTCCTCAGATTTTTCCTTCTCAGGAAAAAGTCTTTGAATAAATAATTGTTTGTACAATTCTTCATGCAGAACAAAATTAAAGAGATCATGAATATTGATAGCAACAAATCTGTTTATTTTATTCCAACAATTGCCTGCAATTTTTGTTTTGCTTCACAATATTCATTCAGCTGCAGTAGACAGGAATATGGCACATTCCTTTTCTTGGCAAGACTGAGAGAATTGAGGGAAAGAAGCTTATCTGTCTCTGAAACATTTTAGGACCTTCAGCTAGTTTAAAGCTCAATCCAGGAGGTGCAGAATCCTTCCTGTGGAATGCTGAGTACAACACTGTCACTGGCTTTTGGGTCTATAGGTACTCAGTACCTTCCAGGAGACGCTTCATGGCAATTTGTTTTCTATTAACATTTACAAACAATCCGAGATTGCAGCGTTATCAGAATGTGAATGGCTTGTAAATACTTGTTGAAAGATATATGCTAGCATGGAGTTTTCCAGGCCCATGGAAATAGTGGCTTCTTAGTAAAATGCAGGATTAGACCCTGGCACCGCTCATTTTCAGCCAAGGTTTACAAACATGGATACAGAGAATGCATCCTTCACAAAGGGGACAAGAAAATCCATCCAAACTTTGTTACACAAACAACACTTTTGGATGTGAGAGGCAAAGAACTCCTCCCAAAATTAAAGGGATTTGATTATGAGGTAGGAAGTTGCTCTCCAGTCTCTGTTCCCTTAATATCAGTCTTTCCTACGATGGCTTACTATATTTGAGACAAGCCTATCACTGCTGTGTTTAGGATAAGGAAAGAAAAAAGCGATCTGTGAATATGAGACATCTCATTGTTGGGAGACATAGTAGATGGGAAAAAAATATTATTATGGAATCTGCTAGATGGTATCTATAAAGGTAAGTCTGTTTCTAATATTTTTGCATTAATGAGCATATTCTTCTTCAAATATACCTATTTAACTAATTTAATTTCATTTGTAAAAATGTAGCTCTCTGAAATTGTCAGTGATATGATAAAGCTAATTAAGACATGCATGGTGTTAACAGTTTCATTAGAGGAGATAATATTGCACAAGAAAAATAAGAAATCATTATGATGAATGCCTCAACATTACATTACATGTTAATGAAGTGTAAATGATCTAATTATTTTTGAAAGAATACAGATTCGATTAAACTGTCGGAATTAAATTGGAAAGGACAGCCTATTGTACTTTTTATGTACAGACAAGTTAGCGTTAATTAGGCACAATCTACAGGAACAAATGAGGCACAACCCTCGGTGAACAATCATGTATCCGTTGCTCAAGGCAGGTTTCATAAAGAAATATATTAGGGAAAAAATTGTAAGTCAATTAAATACAGTGCTTTAGCAGTGGGAGGGAAAATGAGCAAAATCTCTGTTCCCTCCCCCTACATTTTGAGTGTTTATAATGCAATCACTCTGCCTGTTCTGCTCCATCACTAATTTCATAAATACTAATTTTGCTGATGAGACATTTTGATTGGTTTGCCATCTACTTTCCACAAATGACTTTCTGGAGGCAGCATGGATTTTGGATTCAATTCTTTTTCTTTCGGCTCTGTTCTCTGCTCTGACCTGAGGTAAGATAAGGATAAAAAGGAGCTAGTAGGCCTTGCAGGTGAGGAAGAAAATATTACTCAACCACTGACTTCGCCTGGATGTTCCTAAGGGACTGATAGTTATCATGTGAAATTTAGCCTAAATCAAACCTAATTTTATTTTCTTTATTCTACTTTATGCTATGTTTTTTCCCTGCTTTAAGAGCCCTCTAAAGACCCACATGCAACTCTAAACATGGTATTAAATGCTTTGAAGAAACAAAATACCTACTTGATTGGTTCAAGCTGATTCAAAAGTCCTGGAGACTCTGGATGTATCAGTGAGGCTCCTATATAACTGGGTGTTTCATTCCAATGACGTTGAGCTTTAAGGTTTTCCAGCCTTGCACATTTAAGAACAGGAGGCACACCAGCCTACTGACTCTTCATCTAGTTAAGGGAGAATTAAAAAGAAAAAAATAAACCTGCTGATATTGTTATCAGTCAGCTATTCCCAAAATTCAGTAGGCCCCCATAAAGTCCAAGTGCATAGAGCAGAGCTGAACAAGCTGTTATTGCACATAAACTGATGCTGTTCTGTGCATTGTTACCTGTACAACTGGTTTGTGGCTTATTGACTAGGACTTCCTCAATGTGCAGAAAAGAAATCATAAGCCTACCCATCCTTATCCCCACACACTCCTTCCCTGCCTCCTTTTTCGAATGAATCTCCTTTTTCAATGCTTACACACAAAGCAACCTTCGTAATCCACAGTTTACAAAGCATTTGTGACAAGGAGTTCTAGAGCTCCACAAACTACATTTTTAGTAGTTACTTGCATGTATACATCCATGTGACATACACTAGAAGTAAGTTCATGTCAAAGGTTATTCAGAATAATTTTACTCCAAAAATTAACATAAGACAAATGAGATTATATTGTTGAACACACAATTATTTAGGCATTTTAATTCTATTTATAACACCCTATACAAATGAAATATTGGTTATTATACTTCCTGAGTTTTTCAGCTGGAACTCACTGCTGAGAAAGGATGAGATCTGTCTCCAGGGTACCAGGAGAGCACTGGACAGCTGCTGATGACCTGGAGCACCTATTTTGCAATATCCAAAGATACATGTCCTATGGAAGGAGAGAGCCAAGCAGACCCAGATGGATCACCCCTTGGCAGCTGTGTGGATGAGTGGCAAAGCACACTGGTGTGCTGAGATGTCATTCTGAACAGATCAGACACATCTTGGGGCTCTGGGCTCTGCTTGCTACATCAAGGCTAATCTCCTCAACCTGACCACATAAATAAAGGCAGGACCAAACTTTCTGCAGTTAAAATACTGCAGTGTTAATGACTGTTTCCATCTGGTTTCAGTTATTCCATAAAATAAAAAGCATAATAAATTCTATAAAATAAAATGCACCTAAAAGCATAATCAGGGATAAAACCCTATAGGCTGGGCAGCAGACATCTTTGTTGGAGCCCTCATAACTAATATGTATATAATCAGTACCATAAAACATAAAATACAGTATTTTGCCAGAAATTTATAAAGATATTGAGGATTATTCCCTTGTTACCTCAAGTAGACAAGAGGATAATAAATTTCAGGTAATATTTGTTAATCTTGTGTACTATATAGTCACACTTCAGCTTTTTGAAATTACTTTTGTCCATAATTATTTCTTCCTTCTCTTGCTATTCATGTCTTAAGGTTTGATATGCAATAGTTAATCACAATTTTTTTCTCACAGTTCCTACTGAGTCCACCCAAACTATGTCATTTTATTAATAGAGAACTGCACAGGCAGATCAGGGGATCACTTCCAGGGTGCAATATTCAGAAGGGCTGACAGTATCCATGCAATTGGTGGGAAACAAGCCACAGAACAAGGGCTGGATCCTGGGTTCAATGTAAACACCAGGGAAATCAACCCTTGCACACCAGTTCTGAGACAGCAGAAGGGCCAGAGACCTTTGCTCAGTGCTAGGAGGCAGATGGATTTAATCTGGTGCTCTCTTTTTACAAGCTGTCCTTCTGGATCACACAGAGCTGAGGAGGTACCTTTGTACCAGAATCCTGTGGGACTGGAGGTGGCTTCCTGCAGCACCTGCCTTTCAATGGCGTCATCCAGTCTTACATGTCATCCTGCTACCATGAAGGCAGATACCAAAAAAAGCTTTGTTTCTTTCTACCCGTGACACCAAGAGAAATCTGTTCCACCACAGCCTCACTTCTCTGATGTCTATGTCATCTGCTAGTTCCTGTTGCAAATGTAATCTTAGGAGGGATATGCCCATTGGTTCTGTGTCAACATTCTCCTTAAGCCTTAAGAACTGTTCTCGTGCTAGTGTTTATCTTTCTGATCCATTTCCAGAGACAATACTTTCCCTGCTCAGCTTTGTTTTGCCTGTCTTAGCATAGTTGGCTCTTCTATCTCTTTTCCTGAAGTGGGAATCTCCATTCTCCCAGTGACATAATGATCCTTCCAGGTACATCTTCTAGTCTGAGCTCATTTTTTTCAGACAGGGGTGATAACAACTGAACACAGCATGCTTGATGAATTCTTGGTCATACAATAAGAACTTTAAAAACCATTGCTAAATTTATTAACTTTGATTTTCCATTAATCTTTCTCATATCCAGTTTTGGACTTCTGTTGGATTAGCTTCTATTAGGTTACCCAAAGTAGTGCAAAAAAAGGGGAAGAACAGAGAAAAAAGCACAAAGCTGCAAAAGCACCCAACATGCTTATTGTCTGGATGTTAAAATCTTAGAATCAACTGCTCCTACTGTGCTTTACTGAACGCTAATGTAGATAATATAGCCTAAGACATCAAAAATTTAGCAATGGTTGAGAACTGAGATTATGTTTCCCTTTTGACTACTAGTTTCTAATGTGCTGGTTGCTGTAAAGCTTCTGCCCCATTCATCTTCATATTCTGCTGCAAATGCACAGATACTATAATAAACTATCATTTTTAGTATTTAATTTTGTTTCATTTTTCATGTATGATTGTCATGATGGTAATCAAATTTATTGTCATTATCATTTGAAATATAATATGGGCTAACTAACTCAAAAGAGTAAGTTACATTTTTCAGATTGGTTTTATTAATCCAACACATTCATTAATTCCCTGGATGAAACATAATATGTTAACTAAGCATTTATTTTATAAATATACAAATAAAATACTAAAAAAACATTACTCAAAACTACTTATCCTGAAATATCAGGATTCATCCAACAGCTTTTAAAACATTTTAAAATTTGATACAAATAATTAAAAATTAATATAATCCAACATTTTCAGGTTTCTAAGGGAGTATCATGTATCTGGGAGGACAGTTTGAGACCAACAGTACCACAAACATTATGCACATTGAAATGAAGAATAAAACACTTACTTTTTTTTTTTTCATGTAGTACTGTAAAAAATCTAGCAACATTAGGTCAACAAGATACACAGTTATTCAAATGGAGCTGTGAAAAGTCCTATATGTATTAGTTTCAGGCTACTAACAGAAACTACCAATAATTTAAGAAATAATTAACGTTCTACTTTTGTATACATGCCCACAAATTGATTTCAAATGAATAGTGTGAACATACTAAATGTAGCAGTGAAAATTAATTTTACGTCTTCTAGATATTGTCTTTATGCGGTGCAACATTTTTGAAGAGATCCAAATAATCTATCATTGCATTTAGATTTATTGTCAAATATGGCTTGTTTAATAGCAATGAAAATTGCAGAATTGGATATACAAGATTTCACCCATGTTTATGAAATAACTTGCTATATGAAATCAGGCCCAGCTAGATGTATCTTCCTCTGGATTTTAAGAGCATACGCTTAATTTAATAGGAATACTCAGGTTTCCTAGGTGATTTGAGGCTTTTCCATTTTTCCATTGCTTTGTTGGACGTTTGTACATTCCATAGCCAAAAACCAGTGTTTCTTGAAAAAGTATGAGGTTCCTTTAAAGCAGACTGAAAGAACCTACAGAGCAGAAGGTGAAGGGAATTGCAATAAATATGTATCTTTTGCTTACAAATACCCATAGAAGCATCAGGTTTCTTCACCCAGAGTAACTTTTTTGCTTCTGTATTCTAACTTTTGTATTCTAACACTCCTTGCTAATGAGACATGGAATCCACCAGCAATGTGATACGGAAGCGTCAGCCACTTAATGAATTGCAATGTATTTGATTAAACTATATGAGTAATTTGCATGTAGTAGGAAGTAATGACCATCCCATTTGATGTGCATTAGTGTTCCAATTTCTCCTCACTGCCTCTATTTTCTCTGCAGTAAAAGCCCAGCCACATTTTGCAGGGAACCAGCTCGCTTTCCCACCACATTTGTCAAAAGAGCCAAACTCCTGCAGGCCCTTTGCTAGAATGGACAATTTCAGGAGCTATAGTGACAATGAATAAAGAGGTCAAAGTACTTGACTGGATTTATGGTACATTAAGAGACTGCTGCAGCCATAGTGGTGGAATTAGGGCAGCCATTTAACTCAGCTACAGGGACCAAGATCCCAAGGTGAACATTTTGTGGTGAGTTGCAAAGTGTCTACAAAATATCTCTACAATCCACATGCCGTAATCTTTCTCAGCTTGGAGACTTCTAATAGGGTTAGTAGTAAAACTCTAATAAGATGATGGCCCTATATGGTAGGTACTTTGAATCCCTTGAGAGCTTTTTACTTATCTGTAAGACATTCCTGCAAGTTTAATTTTGAAAACCTCCACTGTGGTAATGATTCCTCATGAACTATGATACTATTATATATACTCTGTAAGCTTTTAATATAACAGTCTCCACCTAAATGGATTTTCTCAATGGAAAACAGATTTATTTTTAACTTTATGACTTCTTATACTGTAATTTGATAACTATAATGCCAATAGGTTAATCATATTGATGATTACCCAGAGAGACTGTATTTAACACCGCTTACCCTGTGGAAAAGTAACCTGATTTACTGGAAACCTTTTCACCTTTAGTGGCAAGGGAATAACTGCTAGTTTGGCCCTGTGTTCAAACATATAATTCCATAGGCTGGCATGTAACCCAAAGGCAATATTACCACTGAAGGATTGATCTGAATTAATAAGCTTTAAAAAGGGGGAGGGGAGAGAGTACATGGAGAGGGGAAAGCTGGGAGAGACAAAGAGAGCTCTATGGCAGGCGAGTACACACTTGGTATCTTTCTTTGTATATGAAATTCTCTTTCAGATTGTTGTTTGGGCAAATTATTTCTGCTATGGAATCAAGATAATTGCTAGCTCCTTTGTAAGTTTTCTGAATTCACATGGTGGATATTAGCTGAGATTTTTATTTGTAAAGACCTGCACAAGATGAATGAAATGTTACTTAGTGCATATGTGTAGACTAACAAACAATTTCCTTCAGGAAAATAAAGGATCACTAGTAAATTTCTTTCTTCTGAAACATACAGCTGCAAGCAATTTGTTCAGTAGTTTTACCGTGTATCTGGAGAACTTTTGGAGATCAAACAGAATGGAAAGGTGGCCTTCATTGCATCAGTCCCCTGTCTCTTTATGAATGCTCTTCCTTGCAGCAGAAGTCTTAAACTCAGCACTGCTCTTTGGTGTGCCCATGGTCACCAAAATACATGATTATAAGAGCTGTAATACCTGCATACTACCAGCCACTGGATTGTAGGATTGCCAAAAACTGAAAAGGGTAGTCTGAAGTATCTCCTCCTTGAAGCAAATCGTAGGTCAAAATAAATTTACTCTTCATTACCTAAGACATACTTTCTCTGGGAGATAGCCATCCTTGTAACACAGCCTGAACCTGAATTTTCAGACATTGGTGAAATAGGTACTCTATTAAATAATACTAAATAAAGTGGGCTGAAATAATGGGTGTAACTGAGACAGAGAAGAAAATTATAGTAAGCGCTTATAAAGAAATTACTCTAAAAATTGTTCTTAAGCTGCTTTTGTGTCTCATCTCTGTCTTTTGATGAGAAAATGAAAATCAACACAAATAAGACAGCAGACAACTTGGAAATTCTTCTTCAGAGGTGTACCAGACATCTAGATGTAGGGCAGATCTCCCAGAGGTGTTGGGAATGCAGGCAGCATGATGTCCGGGGTGACACCGCTGGTGCTCAGCACTACAGTGCTGTGGCCTGCAGTCCTCAGAAGGAATTAAACCTCATACTGCTGAACTTTACTTGCTACAAGCTGTAATGCTTTAGTTTGAGGCTTACTGAGGATTCAAAGGAAGGCAACCTGGACTGGAGAATGATAGGAATGTAAGGAGTTAACTTTTTTAAGCAGGTAGGCAAGAACAGTTTATAGTGCTGACGGATGGCTAAATGCCATAGCACCACTCTTGATTTATTTGCTTCTCTTATGCAGCCTTGAATTTCAGAGGGAGACATGAGGCTTAATTTAGCTAAAGGAAGAGCACATTTGGGACTTCTGCAGCTCAGTTGTTTCCTTGATCTGCAGAAAAAGGCAGAGGAGCTGTGGGGGGCAGCATTGTCAAGTGCACCCACCAGTGCTATCTGCAATTTTTATTTCAACATAATTGAAAGAAGACTTATTTTTGAAGACTCATAATTGAAATTATGACTCATTCAGTTAAATATAAGATAGGGAAAGGACAACGTAAATACATAATCATGGAGTATTGCATTTCAGATGAAAGAAGAGAGATGATCTATTGCCAACACTTATGATATGAATCATAAATTTTGCAATAGTTGACACTCATTTAGTAGCCTCTGTTATGGAAGTAATGCAAAAACACAGGGGATTTTCTGGTTTTGTTTCATCTCTAGCAGCTTTGCAGATTTATTATGGAAATGAACTTGGAAAATATGAGCCCTGCAGAAGGTAAACAATAAAAGAAATGAGGAAATTTATTCATTTTCCAAAGCTTATTACTGTTACTTCAGCCCTGGAATTCTGAAATTTGGCCTTGCAAATGTTTGGGAATGGACAAGCATTCTGATAAAGATAAGGAAAATAAAGGGTAAAGAATAGAAGACAAATAAAGAAAAGAAGACGCAGGTAGATGTCACACCCCTGAAGCCAACAAAGATATTTTAATATAACAGAGCATTTGAGGAATGTATTAGGCCTGGAGACCCTGGTGCTGTGTTTGCTGTCCACTGTACCAAACACTCTATTCTCAAGGAAAAAACCCCACAGTTTCCTCAGAGATTTTACCATCTAACTGTAGAACAAGAATCTAATATGTCAATGTAAGCAAAATAATGGGTTATGAAGCACAAAGGAATGCTGAGGTAGTCATGGACAGCATAAGCAATCATGGTTCAGAATGACTGTCAGGCACCTAATTCTTAGGGGTTTGGAATTTTACTCTGAATTGCATCAGCACTACTTTTGTTACAGTACCTCTTTCCTGACTCCTTTTGATTTTTTCAAGTAATGAACTGCAGTCCTTGCTGTATTTTAGGGGAAACAAACAAGAGTATATGTAAAATATGTTTGGAAATGGATTTGCAGTACTACTTGTGCTCTCACTGAGTTGAGTCCTTCATCAGAAGCTAATTTAGAGAAGTGATTACTACACATGTCCACTGGGGCCCTCAACATGGACCTATTCCTAATAATTAGCAGTAACAAAAGCTATATGTAGTAAAAAAGATCAGCATTCTACTTGCATAATGGATTAAGGTGTTCTTTTTCTAAACTAGCTTCAGATCCACATTTAATTTTTTTTCCTTTTTTTAATAATTTGATGGGGTAAAATGCAATATATATTTCTAGTGATTCTAAATATGATTCACTTTTCACCTGGGGCAGACAGGCACAGATTGTTTCATGCCTTTGCTGCCTGTTCTACAATGATCCTCTTGAAACTCCTGGTATTGTCTCTGTTATTTGCCAATATCAGTTCCCAAATCACAGAGAGCTTCAGGGTAAACAGCACACCCCAAGGGCAAGTCAGGACAGCACCAGAGAGGAGATATCAACTTTTTTGGATGTCTCAGGATGAACCTGAGTTCCTTTTCCAATATTTGGATTCAGTGTCATGGTTTTAGCCAGCAGCCCCTGTTCAGTCCACAAGACTGCCCTATTTTGCCTCTCAGTCATAACAGACACACTCAGTGTGCAAGGCTGAAGATGAATTTCCTTCTCTCCTGAGAGGATTTTTTGATTTCTGAGGAATCAGAGAGTGTTTTCATTCTGCTGAGTTTTTATTTAAAAACTATTAACGTCTGAGAAACAAATTCACAAAAGACTAGTGTTAATGGGGACTATAATGTCTGAAGCTGTGTTATTTTTAAAGATGGAAGAAGTGAACTGATAATGGCAAAGGTGAAAGAGGAAAGAATAAAATCTGTTTCAGGGTGAAAGGACAGAAATATCCAAAGTCACTAGTTTCTAGAAATCTCTAGACTCATCCTCTATGTCCAGTTCAACGGAGGCTGGTAAGTATAAGCTCTTGCTGCTATTAGAGAATATGTGACCAGGCAGATCTGCACTGTGTTTCTCTAGAATCTCTGCTCTAGGAAGGAGGCTTTCAATGCAGAAATTGGATGCAAAACTTGAGGTTTTTATTGCAGATGTAATAAAAGAGTGTTTGTTGAATAGTAACAACCCAGAAACATATGACCCAGAATTGCTGGTAGTACACTTAGAGAAGTACTTTAGGAAGTGTTTAATTCACTGTTTGACTGGTAGTTGGAAAAGTAGAATTTTTTTAAAAGGAGGAAATGTGCTGTGGTAAATTGCTCCATCCCTGCTGTGCTGATGGATACCTCTTCTCTTGCTATTGACTGTAGTGGTTGTGACTCTAGAATAGGGCTTGCCAAATTATTTACAGTGAAATAAAAAATCCCCTAAAATTCAAACACTTTGAATCCCATTTCAGCTTTATGAAATGGACTTATTTCACAAATAACAAAACGTTATTTATCTTTTAATGTTCAGAATTAACACCAAAACCCAAGTAAAAACTATGTGACACTCACAGGCCTCAGTACTCTTGCAGATGTATGCTTTGCAGTGGGAGATATTTGTGTTCTAAAATGCAAAAGTTCATTTAAATTTAAAATAATATAATGCAGGGATTTCAGTCCTAGTTTTCAAGTACCAATTAATGCAAAATCAGGTTTGTTAAATTAAATCGGCGCCGCAATGCCAACTGTATTCCATAACATTTCATATGTGCTTCTGGATGGCAGACAAGTTTGCTTCCTTCACTCACCTGCCCAATGTGACTTATAGCTTGTTTATGTGCAGATGCAGGCAGATGGTAGAGATATCAACCATTTGGGAAAGTTACAGGTTTTGGGAAATGCTGTGTCCTGGGGTCAGGCTAAGAGTACAGAAAGTGAAGAAGAAATAGGAGATGACATAATGTCGCATCAAAACTGTTTTGTTAACAGCAGTCTCATGGGAAGGCCCAGTGCTTTAAAAAAGCTCTAAGGGTTTGTTGAAGAGCATCTATTGGGCAAACACAGAAGGAAAAAGGAGCAGGAGGACCTGTCCCATACAGAGAAGGTACAAAACCACTGCAGAACAGCAGATGAAAATATCACGGTGCAACTATTCTGAAACAAATGTTTATTGTAACCCAGTAATGAAGTATAGCTGAATAAAAAGTGCTTGATGTTGCCTCTAGATCACTTTCATCCCATACTGCTGCCCTGTATGCTTTGAGTTCAACCAAATCACCTTTCTGCCATAAGATGTGCACAGACAGCTATAGATAGTGCCCCAGTGGCATCATGGTGAACACCCATGTGGTTTGCTGGACCTGTATGAGATCTTCATGCTACATTTTATATCCTTGAGTAAGTGGATTCAGTGTAATTAACTTTGGAAAGCATTTAAGGCATTATATAGCACCTGACAGTATATGATGAGGGGCATTCTTAATTTCCTCATTGGCTTATGGAGAATAAACCCCACTAACTGCTGTGGCTGCTGTCCTGTCAGACAGTGCTTCAGTACAATCCACAGAGGTGGAGTTACACCAGCAGTGATGCCGAAATCCTCTTGGCAACCTGGGCTGAAGGGCAGGAGTGGTAATGTTTTAGCACATCACCTTTTTCAACTGTGGGTACTTTATTCCCACTAATAATAATGCACAGAAGGCATCACTAACATTGAGTCAGGCAGCATTCTACACTGGTACAACAGCCATGCAGCTAGATATTGGGTGCAGAGAATGCTCATGTTGAAAAGAGAATGCTCATGTTGAAAAAGAGACTAAACACAAGGAATTCATGTTTCAATCTTTGCTCAATAATGGTTTTATTTACTCATTATGAAGCATGGATGGCTCTTCAAAGGACTGCGGCTGTTACCTGCAAATATCTAGAACACATTTCCCAGGGAAAATATTTATTGATGCCTCTTTTATCAGAAATGTCACAAGAATAAAATAATTTTCCACCACATGAGTTGGCTAAAATACAGGCATCATGACAGAAGCCAATAATTCAATGTAAGATATTGATGGTCACACACGCCGCTTTCCATTTTGAAGAGCAGCATCATTCTGTGAGGTGCATGAACAGCCCATCCATCATTCCTAGCACATTAGGGATCCCTGCTATGTCACAGAATCTCTTTTTGATGTGCTATCACTGTTGTTGGCTACATAGCAAATTACTATATTTAGTGTACTGCCTAACCAAATCAGCTGTTGCCGGTGTGAAAATTGGAATGTTATTTCCTCCTCAATCCCTGCTAGGTTACAGCTAAGTGTCTGGAGAGCACAACTGACAGAACAAAACAATTGCCCAGCATAACAGTACAGAACATGAACACTGAGATACATAAAGACCCACATGATGTGCTCCACAAGTTAACACACACTTAATTGCCTTTTAATTTCCTACTGAGTTTTCAGGTGTATCCAGCAGTGCCAGTTGCAGCATCTTATGAAGGCCACTCTAGAAGAGACAGCTATGCTCATAAGCACATCATTTTTATTCTGCAATTGCCTTTACTTCTCTTTTTATCCATTTTGCTAGCTGTGGCTCCAGCTATCTGCTGCGTTTGATTTGTGTTCTGGCATCCTCTCACTGAAGTGCAATAATCAATTTTTCTCACTCAAATGAAGTGGCTACTTATCTAACAGACTTAAATGTGCCTGTTCCAAATGGAAGCATCTGTTCTGATTCAGGCACAACGGTTCTGATTTATCAGAAGTGTTCAGCTATCCTTACCTTTACTTTTTATAAGCACATATATTAATCCACTTCCTCTGTTCTCCTCATGCCATACTCTTCCCAGCTGTTCAGCAGGTACAGGTACCATTTGAGCTTCTGGCATTCTTCATGGGCTGGATGTTCTTCCAGTTCATTAAACAAGCAGCACCTCTCTGCCAGTCACTGCAAGGACATGATGCAGCAGGAAAGAAACCTAAACATGGTGGAAAGTACAGACACCAAGGAGTGAAAAGGCCCCAGCCTTATTATACATGCTTAATATGGATACAAATAACAAATGAACTGGTATGTGATTGGGTACAGCAGAACTTCCTCCTTTTCTCTGTTTCAATGTGTTTCTTACGTTTACCTTTATTAGAACAGGTTGATCTTTTTTTCCCAGTATCTGTTTTCTTTTCAGAAAAGAAGGAATTTTCATCAAAGACTAATTTTGGGGTAGGTTTAGTAATTATCTTCCTGAAGGTGCTCTAAGTGTTTTTGTAGAAGATTAGGAACTGAATCAAAGATGTATTTAATTAAAAAATTTCCTCAGAAAATATTCAGTAAATGTCATCCATGAAGTTATTTGAGGGAAAACATTTCCTCATTCAACCCTAATACAGACATCTTGGTTTTTATCTCTTATCCGTCTGTTCTTTTCTGCTGGTGAAAAGGAAAAAAAATTATGGTGACTTTAAAATGTAGATATCTCTTTAGCAGCTGAGTACTTCATCTCATTAAATTCTCAGAGGGATAAAGTCAGAAACATATTTTCATTTTAATGTTTTTCTTCTTTACCCTTTCTGTAATTGTTTCGTTTGAAAAACTATGTCAGCCTTTGGTATTCAAACTCCAAGCCTTGAAGAAGAATCCTACAGTGGTGAATACTGGATGACTGCCTGCAGTGCAAGAATATGCAGTTATTAAGTTGAATATGAAGAACCTGCCTGATCCAGCAAACTTTTGTGTTACAAACTGAGATATATTTCAAATGGAGTTCTGTTAAAAATTGAACTGTTGAGCCTTTTACCTGCATAAAGTGAAAATAAAGATTATTCATAAATGTCACTTGAAACTCTCTAGGACAACAAAAGTAAGGAGATAAATTTTACATCACTGTAGCACTTATGGAAGGTAGCATAGTCCAGGGGCTCTGCAGTGATAACCCTCCTGTCCATCTGCAGTCATATAGAAGTAAAAGAGTCTTGGCCCTTTATTAAATTGGACCAGAATAAAAAAAGGATTGAATTAGTGCTTCATCATCATTGAATCCCCAAAGATTTACACTACATTACACATAAGGCACAGCTGGTTTCTTCTGTTAGTCAACAGTTAAGGAGCATACACATTACAAAGCACAGTTTCCAATCCATTATTAAGGCATAGGAATATGCAAAATCTTTATTTGGGTAAGAAAATACTCAGATGTTTAAGGATGATTCCTTTTACAGCATGATTAACCTGTGTCTTTTAGCTCACATGGCACAGAGCTAAATAGAAAGACCACAAAACAGGAACTGAACCATTGAAGTTGTCACTAAGGGCATGGCAACTTCAGAGGTACTTCAGTTATGCAGTGCTCTTCACACTGAGGCTCTTTCCCTGTGCTTCTTTTCTTTTCCACCTGGAGCAACACCAAGCAAACAACTGGAAGACTGCACAGTTGGCCAGGGGTGAAGCAGAGGTTCATGCAGGCTGTGTCTCTTCTCCAGCTGAACTGTGATCTTCATGGTGCTTTGGGGTAATGCTCTGGGGTATTTTTTGCACAGGGTAATGATATTTCCAAATAAGCAGGGGACATGATTCATAGCCTTCATGCAAATACAGTGTTCTCTGGGCTTAGAAGACATGCAGTAGTGAAACTTGAGGCAGGAAACTCCAATATTCCTTCTTGAAATACATGTTCTTCCTCTCCTAGTGTATGTCTTTCTTCCCAGACAGTGCTGTGACCCAGCATGGCAGAGAAGGGTTACTGAAAGGACAGAAAATATGTGAGTGTCTGATCCACCAAAGATTAGCAATGTGTTTCTTTTTCCTTCACGCAAAGGGAGACAAAAACAAAAAAAAGACAGAAAAAATTTATGCCATATTCTGACACAAGAGATACCAGCTGTTTGGAAGAAGATTTGAAAAAAATAAGGCAGCAAGACAAAAAATCATTGATGCATTTACCTACTTTAGTTTTATTTTTCAAGCACTCTGCTGATTATTTTAGTAGATGAACAAATTTTTAACCCCCCAAAAAGAAGAATCCTACACACGTTTCTTCACCCTGATTCCTTTGTCTTCCAAATGCACACTTTATTTCGTTAGGCATACTCTTTTCATTAGAACATATACAGAAACTAACACTGTCCAGAGATATTATCTTAATCTCGAGGTCAGCTCTGCCATGTTATTTCTTCAGGGCTTATTTTCCTGACTGTAGTGCCACTCTAATATTGCTACCTGGTATGCTGCAGCTGCATTAGATTCAAAAGCTTGTTTTGTTTCTCTCTCAATGTCAGCTCATGTCAGCATGCAACAGTTCTGCTTCTCCTCCCTCTTTTATCGTTCTTGTGAAAAACAGATAGCACTTTATTATCTCACTCTTTTTCTTTTTTCTTTTTTTTTTTTTGGTGTGGATAATACATCAAAAATTGTAAGATACCCATATTCTTCAACCTAAAAGCATACCCAAAGTAGGTAAACTATCCATGCAGCAAAACTATCATTTACACTACTCTACTTCAACAATATTTAGTCACAGATTTGCTGCTGTACAACAGGAAAAGAAAGGAAGACAGTTGTTTACACTGCCAGTCACCCCTGTGAAAACAACAGGCAGTGGGCAGGAAAGGGTTTCTAGCTATGATTGTGGGAGCACAGCCCTACCCAGACCATAATACTGCCAACACTCACATTCCCTTAGACAAAATATTCTTCCATTGGGGTTTTTTTTTGCCTCTTCTCTTTCCATCTCTGTTATATCTTCCTAAATTTTAACTACCTTATGAGTGAAGTCAGATTTGAAAGTGAATGAACAAGAAAAAATTTGACTCATGAGTTCATTCCTCTTTCCAAAAAGACATCATTGCTGGGTAACCAGACTTCTTGTATGCACAGTAGTACTGAATAAACATGGGTATTCTGACTTCTGTTAATGAATTTTGCAGTATTTGCTCAAAAATTCCTTTGGGAAAGGGAGGCACTTCCCTTTGCACCCCCACATACAAGTTATTCAAATCTAAATTTTTGTATCTGTACATTTCTGAAAAAATCCACTTGCATGATAGTATTATGATAGATGAAACTTCATATGAGATAATAATAGTAGTTTTGAAAAACTTCACATATGCAGCATGCTGACAGTATTACTGCTACAGGGTGTGTGGGAAGTTCCTGTATGTACACTATCAAAATTTTCTGGTTTCTGCGTCTGCATAAACATTCAGAGGACCAAATCAGAAATTACTGCCAAACAGTAAATGGCAGAGCAGAGAAATGAACTGTGCAGAAGAGGCACATGATGCAGAGCACTAGAGAAATGTGTTGGTTACACTACAATGGCAACTGTCCTGCCCTGAGGTTGTGTGATAAAAGAATTTGACTTCCTGAAAGTCACAGTTTAGATGAAAGGGATGCTAGGGAGAAGTGGGAAATTCTTAAAAATAGCACCAATGCAGACTAGGCTGCTTTGTCTGGTTCCATGTTGTGAAACATTGCTGATTTTGACTTCTTAGGTTTGATTGAATTTCCTCAAGAAATGCTTCATATGCTTGGACTTATTGGACTCTGTGCATCCATCCAACCGTTCCAGATCTTTCTGCAGAGCCCTTCTACCTTCCAACTGATTGACACATGGTCCCAGCTTAGAAGGGCAGCTATGGAGCAATGCCAGTTGGTGATCTGCTGAAAGGGAACAAGAGTTGGTGGAGGTTTTGGTTCTACAATGTACTGGAGAGAGGGTAGTGATGCCCTGTAAGAGTTTGTCAGCTGGTCTTCTTTCCCTTAGGCAAAGAGACATCACAGTAGTTCTGCCACGTCTGTAATTGCCTCCTAGCATGGAGAGGACAGCATGGCCCCTAAAGCAAATAAGGGCCTGCACTAACTATTAAAATAATGCAAATTTTGCAATGATTTACACAGTACATTCTTCAAAGATAAGAAAGCAACTAAGCCTATTGGTGGTATAAATATTGAATGACATTAATGTTCCTTTCCTATCCATTTTTTCCAATAATTCTCTGCCAGAAAAGGTAAAAAGGTAGGGTCTAATTAGATCTCACTTCTGTCTGAAGAAAAAGCCAAAAAGGCTTTGTCTTAAACCACTTGTATATGATTCTCTTCTCACACCCTTGAAAAATGTTGTTTTGGGAGCTGTAGTTGAAGCTCCTCATGTCTTTTGCTACCAGCTGGAAGATCGGCCTGCACTGCACCACTGTCTTTGTCTTTTGCATAAAGCTCACACCACTGTTTGTCTGGGAAGTTCATTTATTAGAAGATACTGAAGGCAGAAGGTATTCAAACTATGATTAAACTGCTACCATACACTGAGATTCCCAAACCAGTCATTTTTGTTATTTTAATATAGCACCTTGATCTAGGGTCAAAAGCTTTTGCTTTCCAAGTATTTGGTTTTCACACAAAATACAAGATTTATTGACGGGAAAAGATATTTTTCCAGTGACATGTTGTCCAGTAGTGAAACAATTTTTCAACCTCAAAGTAAAACATGCCTGGAAAATTTTTAATAAAACCCTAACCAACAGCAATGTGTCTTTGCTGGGATGTTCACCTTGGTCTAGCCTAAGGGACACTATTACAGAGTGGAATTCCTTCCAGCTTAGATAGATGAGGAAGTTGTGGACCAGGGTGTGTAACTTGCCCTCTTTTTTCTTCCTTCCTTTCTTCAAAGACCTACTGGGAATGCAGGGAATGCAGTTGTCTGCACCTTCCAATTTTGCTGAATGGTGGTAGAACAGCTTTGGCTCTCCTAGCAGGAGTCGTAATAGGACCGGGGGACAGACCTGGGACTTTCTGACTGCCTTTCTTTGCTGAGAGCTCTTGTGGATCTGGCTGGGGCCACAGTACATTGCTTGCTAAGGTGAAATTCTGGCTCTGTGAAAGCAAATGGCAAAATTCCAGTAACTTCACTCCAGCCAGGACTTCATCCTGTGCATCTAGCCCACAGCTTAGCAGAGAGCAACTTTACCTATGCCAGTGCGTGTCCTCCCCATCCCAATCGGATGTTTAACATGTAGAACCTGGCATTTCCTTCTGCTGCTGTGTTTGTTATCAGAAACACTTCAGTATTTTGGCAGCTGGGGTCAGTTTTGTTTCTAGTTTACTGCTTAGCAGGCAGCCTGAGCCTGCCAGAAAGGTGTGCTTTATTAGGATTTTGTAACCAGGTACATCTTGTGATTTAGCATGAGTTTGGTCGTTTGGATCAGTGTTCCTACACAGACCTACACCCACCAAATGGTGCATCTGCAAGTCCATCTCTTGTGGCTCAGGTCACAGGCTATCTCCCCACGCCAGAAAGGACAAGCACCATTGCATAGGGACGCTCAAAAATGATGATGCAAGGGTAAAAGAACAACAACTTGATCAGAGCTAAGCACAAGAAGTATGTTATCAAGGCCACAAACTCCCAAATAGCTTTGAAATGAAGTTTCCTAAAGTCATTAAAGACTAAAGTACCCAGAGCTTCTTTTGTTGGAGTCCTGAATCAAAAAGCAAAGAAAAGAAAAAAACAAAACAAAAACCCCAACAACAACTCCCTCCCCACAAAGTTCAGAGTAGAAAAATTAACCCTGGGAAAATCTGGAAAGCCTGAGATTATACCAGACATTCATCCTCAAGCTGATTTTTTTGTACAATCCTGTGTTGTGCTCAAAACAAAAATCTGAGAATACTCCTTAAAGCGGAAAACAAAGCTCTGCTCCAGCCATACATCTGTGAGTTTTGAAACAAAGGTTTGTTTGTGTGCCTCAATCACTCTTGCCTATGAAAGCAGACACTTACTTGAAAAACTTTTCAGGGAAACACTCTAAACCAACATCCTGGTATAAATTTGCAAAATGCAATACAGGCCTGATTGTCTTTGGAGAGGATGCAGGCCGCATACGAATAGCTCTTTCTGAAACGTAATGTTCTTTGCATGGCTCAGTGGCTAATGTACAATAAATCAACAAAAGAGCGCTTCAAGAAAGCTATTGGGCAGCAGCAAGGCCACTGTTATTTTATCTTTTTACAGTATTTAATTGGAAGTTTTTTCCTGAAACTTTACCCAACCTTCAAATTACTAGACTCTGTATAAGAAGAGATTGATAAGATGAATTTTTTTTTCACGTTTTTTTTTTCCATCTCCTTACAAGAGAGCAAGTTTTTGCCGAGGGAGAATAAAGTTACAAGTGTCTAGCATTTTGCTGAGGGAGAATGAAATTAGATGCTGAATGGAGCGGATAGGAAAGGCTGGGAAAATGCAAAGTTGGCAGTCATACCAGGTCAGTCTAGAGCTCCCACTGTCCTTCTACTGCACCAGGTGTCCGCTGCATTCAAATGATACTATTATTCATAGACTGAAGCAGAGTATTAAAACTCCCCCCAAAAATAATTTGCAACTGAATAAAGATATAATCCTGGAAATATAACTCTCCATTAAGGGTCCCCATTAGCAACACAAGAGCCCCATTGTAAAGGAGTTATGTATATTTATCAAGTTAAAAAAAAACACAACAACAACAAAAAAAACTTCTCTCAGTGCTTACATGTTAATAGAAAACTTTTATAGCCCTAGTCTCGGAACTAGTAATGCATAAAATGTAAAGCATCTATTATTCTTTGGCAAACTATTTAACATTTGACAGGGAATTGCTAAAACTTGAATAGTGTTCTAGCAAAGGATCGGATAATGTGATCTCTGCTAACTAAGGGGCTGCCATGGAGCAGGCGAGGGAAGTGAGACTTCATATTTTAATAGTTTGCATTTTAGCAAGCTGCTTTAAAGAAGGTTTTTGCTGACTTCTCCTTTCTCTTGTAGAAAAATGGGTCCTTTCCTTTGCAGATGGTATCTGGTGCATAGGAGCTTACTATGCTCTGCTAGAAATAGGAATGCTGGAGGTCCAGGGAGATTTCTCCCCCTGCCACCGGGTTCCTTGTCTAGCCCCCGCCCCCCTAAATCTTAAGTCCTGTTCTCACCCTCCCACCCCAGCCCTCCCTTCAGATGTCTCACTCTGCAGAGGGGCGTGATTTGAATTACCCTTCCTAAGGAAATGAATGCTGAGAGGTAAACTCCTTAATGAAGCGCACATGAAGCCTTTGCTTATCGCTCTAAGGGAAATGAACCCTTAAAAAGCAGAAGTTAACCACCTGATAGATTCAGGAGGAAGATTTCCTACCTACAAGCTTTCCTTCACTGTGAAAAAACATACCTTCAGTGGAAACAACAGAGAAACTAACAGCAGTCAGGGCAGAGGAAAAATTCAGCATTTTACTTATCCTGTTGGGAAGTACAAAAATCATAAGAAGCCCCTTTCAAACCATGCCTGACAACAGGTTATTTCAAGAGAGAAATGCATTCAAATAAGCCTCCATCACCTGATGGTTGTATGGTAGTGCCTTATTTGAATTTTATAAATTCTGGAAGATTTTACAGAAACATGAAGAAATATACAGATAAGAACAAAATGTTAAAATGAGAATTCAAGTCTGCTTTACCCAGGAAACTCTTCCTCTCTCTCACTAGCTCTTTTTTAGTTACCTATGATTCCTTTTTAGTATTGGTATGAGTCTGGCAGCATAAAACCACCACCATATAAGAGCTGAAAACCCTTACATATCAATAATTGCTTCTAATACACAGGAATACACAAACATATTCAATTTTTAGAGTTACACTCTGTAAATTGCCATTCTATCAGGAACAGAGGAGAAAGCATAGAAAGCAGACAGACTAACATGGAATCAATGTTTTAAAAACAGAAAAAAAAATGCATGTTTTGCTTCTAGCCTCCTAATTGAAAAAAATAAAGCTCTGTTCTTTTCACATACATGGGCTTAGCATTCTTGGGAGAGAGACAAGCAGAACTTTCGGAAGACCAAAAAAAAAAAAAGCCAAAATTCTATGTAAGTGGACACAATCATGGCCCTTAACATTTGAATAGTGCGAACAGCAGAGCCTGAAACACAGGGTGTGTAAGTGCATATTAATTTACTTATTTAATGTTGTTGTTGCAGCTGGGCATGAAATAGACCCCTCATTCCTCACAAGGCACAATGCTTTCAAGGATAAGCAGAGGGTACACTCACCTTGGGGAGACTTGCCTAGTTTTTGGATTCTCTGCTGAACTTTGCAGTAAAATAAGAAAATGTCATCCTTTAGTAAGAGAATAAACCACTGTTGTTTTTTCAGTCTAGATTCAATCCTGTTGTACTATCCTGCTGAGGATAACTGTCCCTCACTGTCAGTGCATCATTTTCTACTAGAGCTGTTATTTTGTGGCCATTCCCATCCCTTGTCCATGGAGTGTCTTACAATTTTGTATGGACAAAAAGTGTTTTGTTGAAGCAAAGGTTGAAAGTGTTGGTGATTCAGTTGTTTAAGCAGGGTTGAGAATTTAGACATGAAATCTCAGCATTGTGACACACTGGTTCCTTTTGGAAAACAGGGACCACAGCAATATTGGCCGTGTATATGTTAAAGGGGTATGGGGGAAGAAGAAAAGGAAGAAAGAGGGGACGAAGGAGGTGGGAGGCCCAGACCATCAGGCTTTACAATGTACTTATATTTTCAAATATATTTAATTGCAATTAATATATAAAGAAGTCTGTGTCGGGCTGAGCTAGCAATGCTGCTCCTTTAATTCAGCCAGTGCATTTGTACATATTAAAAACATTACACAGCAGGGGCTATAATTTCACATGCTGCCATCTCTAGACCACGACAGCAAAACACAAAAGAGACAGCATGTATGCTGTACCCCTGCATGTCATGTAAAACAAGGAGACTGCCTGTAGTATGTGTGTGTGCACTAAGAGAGATCCAAATGCAGCTCTTCTGAAATTTTAATGCTCTCATAAAAATAAACAAACTTCAGCAATATACAACATGATTCCAATTAGTAGCTCGATCAGAATAACTTGGCATTGTCTACTGGCTTTATACCAGGCAGGCAGTGAGATGTCAGACGGAGGAGTCCATTCTCCTCTCTGTGTGTGATCAACTCCCATTACTGGTAATGGAAGCCACATACACATAAGGGAATAATATACCCCTTCATGAGAAAAGCTCTCCTCGGTGAATTGAAGGTGTATAATGTTGTGGGTGTTTTTCATTCCCTGTCTCTACTATTGTGTTTCTCCTCAGCCCATTCAAATTATTTCATATGGACAAGTGGCACACAGTGTTTGGTCCTGTTTTCATTAAATCAATAGCAGAACTCAGTTTTGCCTCGATGTAAGCCGAGCTGGGTCCAGAAGTATCCTTTGCTTCATTTTTCAGAATTATTCCTTACTTTCAGAAATAATTATCAGCCTTTTACCCTCTTCTTTGCCTTTAGCTGCAGATTTAAATATATTTTAACTCTTAGGTCAGATTTCTTCTTGTGTAAATAAGACCAAGAGGGTTCCAGATATACAGAAATGCTACTCACGGAAGACATTAGCACTGTGTATGAACTTCCTCTGTAAACATTTTGGGCATTCCTAATTATCTCTAACCTCCAGATTTCTTCTGTCACAGTGTTTTGATAAATTTACTAAGCAGAGGATAAGTAGGGAAGAAAAGAACATAAAATCCAAAAGACAAGACAAGTGATGAGACAGGTAGAATCTTTCTGGTTGACCGGACAGATGTACTAGAGAAAGACAGGAACCAAAACACATAGTCATGAGTGTCATCAAAGCTACATGGTTCATTATTTCAAGCATTTCCTGCTTGCTTTCCATACAACATACACTTTAAGCATATTGAGGACAGCCATGAACAATATTATATCTTATTTGCAAGTTGTCTCAAAACCTATGTGACACAAAAGTTGATTTAAAAACTGTGAAATAACCTACTGATATCCTTTAATTCTCTAAAACTGCAAGGCTTTGTTTAAAGGCAATAGCATATCTGCAGAGCAACAGAGCTGATGGTGAGGAACGTGTATTTGTGGGACTTTTTTCAGAGTAACTCTAACTTGGTCCCAGAGACAAAAAGCCCATTAATCTACCCTGAGATGGTCTGATAGATAATTATAGTTCTCTAATAAAGTGGTTTAGGTACAAAATTTTTTTCCTTGCATCCAATAGCAGTTTCTATGGTTATAATTCTTTACCTAATAGATTTCGGTGCTCTTTGTATCTTCTTTAGCATGTGCAATTGCTGTTTTCAATGTATCTTTCTTTCCTTGATTTTTGTTTCCTCAGCTTCCAGTTACCTGTAGGCCTTTACAACGGCTGGGGAACTCAGATTCTTCCAGGCTTGCTGGCCCAAGGTGGATCTTCCAGAACAGAAAGGTATTTTAATTTTTGTACTATTGTGATAGGGTAAAACATTCAATTAAGGTCACACTACTGATATAAAAGAGAGCTCGATGTGCATTCCATATTGACTTTGTCAAAAACACTAGTTTTGCTTACTAAAACATCAGCAGAAAAATCAGGCAAGCAAATCAGGTTCCTAGTTTCATGGAATGACAGTATTTTAAATACTCTTTTTAAAAACCAAAATTCATCAGCATGGAAAAAGTAGTACTCATTATCCCCTTTTATCATATACATTGTCATACACACTGAACCCTTTTGAAATTTTATTCATAGCACTAGAGCTATCAGATCACACCAACCTTCTTTGAAAAGCAGAGCTGAAACTGCATCATACCTGATGTGAAAAATATGGCTTTTCCCTGTCAGCCACTTCTGAATCCTCTCAGCAGGCCTGCCTCTGACCATAACTAAAATGGGCCACCTGAAATAGAGTATATAGTTAGTTCAAACTACATTGGGGTTAAGGGGAATTTGCAAGTGGTATTCCTACCAAAGGTCAAGCTCTCCTGTCTCCACCTGCCAATTAGTTTTCCAAAAGCACTGAAGATGTGTAAGTCTCGCTTCAGAAGAGCAAAATTCCCATGGCACAAACAGCAAAGCAATGATCAAAAGTCACGCTGGATGCTGCAAAACCAAATGTGTGTATTTTAGAGATAGAAGGAAGCATCTTCTGAGCCCTGTTTCATGAGTGCAACCAGAATCTGGTTATAACAATCTAGCTGATGTCTGCTTTTTCACACAGTGGCAGATTTCATGAACTGAAGGGAAATAAATTTATGTGTAGAAGATTTTGAGCATAGTTCACATTTTTTGAATAGTACCTGTGAAAGTTTGGCATTTGACTTGAAATGCATTCAGAAAAATTATTCCAACATTGATTTTTCTGTCCAGAAAACTGAAATCTTGAATGTGTGTGTGTGTGTGCGTAAAGTAATTTTTAAAAGTCTTTCACGAGTAGCATATTCCTATTTCAGTGTTTCCCCACATACATAAAAAAGCCCCAAATATTTTCTGGTTCACACTCCTAAAGCTTAAAATGTACATGGAACATCTTGAGACAACTCTTAGACAAGGATGCATAAAATCAGTGAGAACTAGAGTCGCTAGTACAAGCACTTTACTTGTTCAGTGGACATCAGGCAGATGTGGGGATAAAACTGTCAAGTCTGAAAACACAAAGAGAAATATTGCTATTTTCTATTATTCACATTCTTCCCATGAGCTGTTTGCTCAGTTGCCATGGCATAGGCGGTGAGATTTTATAATTTTTCCCCTGTCTGCCATGTGCTCATACAACAATGTGAATTTAATCAGTCCAGACAGTTGGTTGTGTTTTGTCCATGTGAGTGGAATAAAACTTTTCTCACCAGCTAAACCCACAAAGTATCTAAAAGCCATAAATAATCAGTAACTCCTATGACTTGCACCTGCTTGCTTTATTTGACCAAGGATACAGAAAGGCTCATATAATGAACAGTGTTCCCAAGCATTAATCACCTCTGATTGCTTATAAAAATCAAAGTAGATGTTACATTTAAAATATCAGATGCATTTTTTTAGTTTCTTTCCTGTACCTAGATTTTAGTCAGGTCAATGTTGCAGCCTTATCTCCCTCAGTGAAATTACGCTTGTTTCAAAAATAATTGACAGGGAAAAGGACAAGGTCTGGGTAGAAATAAATTTCTAGTCACCTATTAATCATAACAGATGTATTCTTGTAGTACATCCTAATCAGCAAAAGGAAGTGGGAAAGATTAAAAAAAAAAGGCTGGAGAGAAACTATAAAGCACTGCGCTGTAAGAGAGATCTCTGCCAAGCTAATGCAGAACCAAGTACAAGTATGTGCCAGCTTGTACAAAACAATACAACTTTATTTTGTATAGCGTCTTTCATCCAAAGTGTATCCCAAAACCACTTTACAGGAGTTAAACAATACAGTTACAGAGATAAATAATAGCAGAGGGAGAACAAAATTAACAGATATGTGCAAGTCAGAAAAGATATATTTTCAACAGAGATTTGGAATGAGAGCTTTATAGGAACATTGGAGTGTTTTAGTTTTAGCATTTTTCTAAACAGAGCTTAACAATGTCTATAGAGATACAAATCAGAGCGAAAGTGGTAAATGCCAGGAAATTCAAAGGTACGACTTCATTAAGTCCTGCAGGTTCAAAATTAAATTAAGCCAAAATCAAAAGCCAACAGAACAGTTTAAAAATTAAGGCAGCCTCTCAATCTCTACACTTTTGGCTTTATGCCATTCGTTTAGCACTATAATATTTGTAGTTAGTTGGCTTCCTTAAATGGAAAAAAAATAGAGGAAACGTAAAATAATGGAGCCAAGAACTGACTACTCTGTGCTGTAAATATGGTGCAGCTTCACGAATAATGAAAAGTGTACATTGGAGAGCAAAATTTGACCCAAAGTATCTTTTGTGGAACCTGGCAAGAAAATGATGTTGTCTGTCTGGTAACCAGGGCTCTAATCCTCTGGGGGAGCCCTGGCGGGTACAGAACTTGCCTATTCAGTTCTTCTGAATTAATCAGAGCCTTGCTTGCCCACCAGTTCTGATTTTTTATGCTTAATAACTGCAGGAGAAGGATACTGCGGGGAAGGCAGAGTGCATCGACCTCATGGAGGGTCTGCAGGGCACAGAAGTACATGGGCACTTGTCTCTTGGTGGGGCTGGGGTTGATGTGGCAGTTCCCTTTGGGGTTAGATGGGAAGCCTTTTAAGGAATGGGCAAAATTCAAAGATTTAAAAAGAAAAAAGACAAATTACCTCCTGAGTAGACCAAACCAACATCAATCTACAAGAGAGCCTGAAAAGTATTATGGTTTCAGTTGCTGTCTTGAAAACCTAAGAGAAATTTTTCTTCTGACTGAAACAGGCATTCTGTGATGTACCTGAGAACATGGATGTTTGTAAAGGGTGCTGATTCTACAATGTCCTGAAAGTATTCTCAGTAAGACCAATGTTTTAAATAATAGTGCTCAATTCATCAGTGACATAAGCGATGAGTGCAAGTGAGCCAGAAGAGCCAAACCTACGCCTCAAAGTGCATTGACATCCCCCCAAGTCGCATGCAGTGACCATGCAGGGGTAGCTTGCAGTATGTGCATGAAAAACTGACCTGCAGCTGTAAAGAAAAGGATATAGCCATTTCAGAGGATACCAGCAGAGGAAAAAAATCACAACACAAACCAACTTCATTTTTTTATTGATTGCTGCCTTACTGAACACCAGTTTTAACAGGAATTGCCAAATTTGCTATCATCACAGTATCAAAAGGTCTTTGTCTATATGTTAATACTCACGCCTGTTTTCTAGTCTCTTGAGAGCAGGTCGTTTGGCACTATTATTTTTGCCTCGGTAAATATTTTAAAAATGTGGTCACTTATTTCTTGAGACAATATCCCAGAGTTCTTCACTCATCCTGTAGTCAAGGCTTAATATTTGTTCATATTCCAACTCCCCACTTTTTCTGAGAGCCTTTTCCTTTATCCATATGCTTCTTGTAGGTTTTCAGTGAATGATGACTTTGAGCATAAATCATTGTGCTGCTTCACATGTAAAACTCTTATTTGCTGAGCTCATGACATTTTCTGCATGTAGCAGTGGGAGCCAGCTGCTGTTGAGAACTGTATACAAAGGGCACATAAATTGTTGGGTGTCATGGAAAAATTTATGCACAGGCTACATGTTTTTCCATGCAAGTTTCTAAGTGTTTTGTAGGGATGCAGAAAACAAGCAAGTGTCTGTATCAATCTCCACCTTAGTCGTTGCTCCTCTTGGAGCAGCAATAGGGATGAAGACCATCTTCATGAAGCTTTGTACAGCTTCCCAGTTTTACAGGATGGGTTTATAACATGCTTGGGAAAAACGTGTCTCTTTCTGTATCTAGAGTTTTACATCTTCAATGTCATTTGAAATTGTATTCTCTGAAAATTAATATATCTGAAATTAAAATAGTCCTTAAAAAAATCAGACAAAACCTCTAACAATCTACTAATATGGAGAGCAGGACAATTCCACCGTGACATTGTGCAAAACAATTCAGGGTACAAAATACAGTTGAAGTCCTATGAATCCCAGCAACTTTGTCTCCTCTGAGAACTTTTGCAAATTTTCCTTACATGACCAGACTTCACCTTTTTTTTTCATTGTAAACTTGCCATTTGTGCAACCTTTATTTTTGTAGCTTTGCTACTCAATGTAATAAATGATCTTATTCTCTTTTGGCTCTGCTCTTGGTTGTAACTTCTCAGATAACTCCTTTTTCTTCAAGGGAAGTGCCAGAGTTAAAATCAGCCAGGAGTAAAATAGCTTTTTGATGAAACGTGAGTGAAACATGAGTAGATCTGATGTCTTATTTACGTTGGGTTCTAAAGTACTGGTGTTTGGCTGTATGGATCCCAACATGCAGCATGATTACCAGCAAAACTGTTGTAAGCAACATCACAGTGACTGCTGCAGCTTCTTTACTGATTCAGCCAGCCCATCTGTCTGAAAAAGGTGTGATGCTGTGCCCTTGGGGTAGGTGAGGAGTTCATATTGTGGGCAAGAACTTTGCCCAAGTAAGTAACTCAGCTGTATCAAAGTTTAAAAAAAGTCATGTACTGAACAAGTCCAGTAATGGAACAGAGGAGGTTTTATTATGAGCCAGGGTAGCCCGGTTATACGTAACGTTCTCCAAGCATCGATTATAAACCTTAATTCAGCCTTAATTCTGTCATCATACAGCAACCTTTCCTTTGAGGTAGCCTTAGCATTTAACTGGAAAGGATAATAAATAAAAAGTTATTCATTTTTTTCTCCCTCTCTCTATGCATTCATGCATCTGTGCATATATCTACATGAAAGGTATCGTATAAGAGTTAGCCTCAGAGTATTTGTCAAGACAGGATGTGAGTAAAGATAATTCTGTCACTTTAAAGGTTTCTTGAAATGAGCAAGTCAAGATTAAAAGAAAACCATCAACTTTAACCTTCATCATGCTTTGGTCTTGCTTTTGAAAGTACCTAATATTTTCTGGCCATACCCCCTATGTTATTTAAATGCTGGTAATCTTGTTCATGGCAATTTCAATAAGCCACAGCAGACATATAATGCTTCCTCTTTTAATAGGTGCAAAGTGAGTTATTGTCACAAAGCATATATATGAAAAAAAGGATGTGAAAAGAGAATCCTGCCTAATCTCTGTAATAAGGGCTTGTGAGGGTGCTAACATGGTCACCTGAATTATGCATGTCTATTGTGTTCAAATATCATAAATCGATGCATGAATACCCTCCAAATCATTTTCAGTTCATGAACATTTATATACAGAGCTCTTGAGCACTGCAAAGACAATTAGTCATATTTGTATGCCGGAATTAATTGAGAGTGAGATGCGGGAGGCAGAAAGAGAGAACAAAGAATGCTTTTTGTCAGTTCTTCCAACTGACAGGGATAATTAGATATATGAAATTGAAATTCCTCAGCAGGGGGTTTCTGTTGACAATGAATTTTCTTTTGATTCCATTCTGTTATTCTTTTATGCTGTCATCTGTGGCAATTTGTTATTCAGCTTGAAGCTTAAAAAAGCAAAGCATTCCGCTTTTATGAGTAGATGATGTCAGTTTGTACACTGCTGGGAAATAGATATTAAATGTAATCTTTAAACTAAAAAAAAAAAAGAAAGAGGAAAATAAAATCAGTTAAAGAGACAGTGCTCTGTTTACACAGTTCTTAGAGTAAAACTTTTGTGAGAGACAGAACTTGCTTTGATGTTTTTTAAAGTTGCTCAGGCTATGTTAATGTCTCAGCTGCAGTGCAAGTCTGAGCCCTGGTGTGTGGTGGAATAAGGATCCATGGCTGGAAATGCTTCCTTAGTACTATTTTCAAAATGCTGGACTTTGTATTGGCAGACATCCCTGGAGTATATTAAGTCCAGTACTTTAGGCCAGATGCAGGACTATTTGTTCACTTCCCCAAACCCAAGTCCTGACCAAAAGGAAATGACAAATAAGAAATATTCTTCCTCACCAGCACCAGTGCTTCTGGTCCTGATTTGATATTTGGGACCCGATTTTTGCACAGTGACAGCAACTAGGACAGATGCAGAATCTAGCCCTTGGCTTTAAAAATAAACATGGCAATAAGGAAATCACTTTTTCCCCTGCTTGAGGCAGCATCTCATCCTCTCACCTTCTTCAGCTCATGAAGATGAACTGAATGCATGAGCATCATGAAAGCTTTACAAAAAGGTTACCTGAAGTATCTGCCCACAAAATATTTGTCTTTATGGTCAGAAATTTGCATGTTCGCTTATTGTCTCCTCTCTTTGATTTGGCAGCACACATTCATGCAAGAAACTTATCACACGGGCACACTCTGCTTTATAAGCCTGGCACATACATATAGCCTTAATATATATAGAAACACATATAGAATCTTGTCTAGTTTTTTGGCAAGGTTTGTTACAAGCATTGCACAGAATCTAGAGTATGAAAAGCCCATACTGTTCTGCTTTCACCCTCCCCTTTTCACTTGTGCTCTCCTGGCTTTCTTTTGCCTCTTTCCCTCCTCCAAAACCCCATGTTATTTGGCATTTGTTATATTTCAGACTGCAATTTCTCCTTTAACAGGCATCTTGGTGACTGTGGCTTTATTATATTTTATTCTTTTTTTTGTTGTTGTTGGTTTTTGTTACTAAAGCAAAAAAGCATGCAGAGTCTTATGATGTAGTATATATTCCAGTGAACCACTGTGAGTAACTATACCATACGGCATATCATTAAACATAGCAATATTTAACACATGTGCATTATCGCCTCTGCACCCTCAGAGCATTCTTTGCAGTTGCATTTTATCTCCTACTTTATGGAAGAAGGCCCTGTTTAAGAAGTTCCACAATCTTACAATTGAAAATAGCTGAGAATATGGTTTGAGGCACTTCTCACAGAGGCATGAATGTCCCCACAGCATCCCAGCAGTGACCTAGAAGATGCACCCCATATAAAAATATTAGGCTCTATTCAGTCTTTTGCTCTCTCTGTTGAGACTCATTAAGGATGCTGTTTGTGATGGCAGTTTCTGTAACCTGGCACATTTCCACTGGGAAATGCATTGATGCCATCAAGTGACTTCATGAAGATAAATTTATTTAGTCACTACTGACCTTTGATGAATTTGAACTGGTTACTCAGACTTTAAAGACTCTATTCTTTTGCTGTCTTCCTACCATCTAAATAGCAGTGCAAGCACTGCATTTGCAAGCTTTTTAGCCTGTTGTTCATCTCAGGCTCAGTTATGTTTGGTATATCTTCTACCTTCAGACAGGTTTAAAAAAAGGCAGACAGAATCATCTACGGTGTTTTACAGGAAAGTTTTTGTTCAGTTCAGTGAGCCAGAGGGAAGAAATTTCTACCACGCAGAGGACACCATGTACCTCAACCTTCTTGTTCAGGTTTGTTCACTAAGGACATATTTAATATGCAGTGAAGTGCAGAGGATTTGTCTCTTTTTCATGTCCTTGAGGCCTGCTCCATGCAGGCCCAAGATCTTTTGGGATTCAGTAGGAGTGTGTGAAGGTGGACTGGTGGAGTCAAGAAGAATTCCTCTGGAGTGTCATGGGGCAACTAGGTGAGAGCCAGAGGCTGCCTCCAGTATTTACATGCTTTACTGGTCTAAGCTCAAAATTATTATTCTTTTTTCTCTTGAGTAAGAAAATTAGGTAGAGCACAAGATCAGGCCTCAAGAGTACCTTTTAGCATTGACAGAAGACTTACCTTCCCAATGAACATTTCTTAAAATAAGACATGTTTTTAGGGGATGAACAAGAACCAGACGTGTTAATATTTGTTGGTGTTCAAAGATCATCAGTGACCACCAAAGCAGTAAACCTCCACTATACTCTGAAGAGCTAAACATAAAATATACTTATTTCATAACTAAGATTTTCAAATTTTTTTAAAAATTAAATCAGTGTATGAAGCAGAAGTAAATTTTCAAAGAAGACATAAAGAAACTAATTCCATTGCCCAAAATAGTGTATATGGCTTATTCTGAAAAACATCTGCACATCAGCTACTCTGAAGACTGCAAGTTTGTCAAACACATCTTGAAGCATTGGTGAAACTTATGGATTTCAGAATTTTTCCCAGTATCTTGCTGGCAATTTTGCTTTCCAAAAATATTAGCCCTTTGTACGAAAAAGGTTTGGTAGGGGTCCTAACATGGTTTAATTTCTTGCTTTTTAAAGGCTTTCCTTCTTTTAAGTTAGCTGGAGAGAGTCACTGCAAAAGAATGGCCTAGATTTCAGTTAAGAGCATGTTTGTGATTACTGATAGACAGATATCTGTTTTACCTGTATATAATGTAATTCAGTCCATAACTCGATTGATAACTGTGGCCAGTGCTTGGGATTAAAAAAACCCTTTCTCTCTTGTTCAGAGAAGATTCAGTCTATCAGGACTGTACTCTTTCATCTGTGTTTTGCTTTGTAAAATGAACTATGTAGTCAGAATAGATGCTCATATGATCTTTCTCAAGAGCAAATTAAATTACTATTGCATGGCTGATCTGCCACAAAAGAAGGGAAGTTATTATTTGAAGCCTTCCTTCTCACAACCAAATATCATTTTGTAAGTCAATTGGTAAAGTACACAGCATTATATGATACTCTAGCTTATCAAAAGAAAAGGGTCACACAGATTTTCCATCTACATTTTCTAAAAGGTACATGTCTACGACTAAAAATAAACTGGTGAAGCTTGCTCCTGAAGTTATTTTATAGAAAAAAAGCACCATATGAAAAGCTAAATCAGTGTCTCCCCTTTTTGCTTTTCCTGTGGATGTAGTGAGAAACCCTGATCGCAGCTGCGAATACTGAATTACTTTAAGTTCAGGAAAGTGATTGCCTCTATGCCTTTTGCCAGATAAATAATCCCATCTCTTTTAGATGGCCAGCTTCATTCCTAAACTGCTTTCCTCTCTCATTCTCATTCTTGTCGCAGCACGTTTCCCTGGCTGGGAAGAGAAGCAGTGCCTGACTGGGCACTGGCAAGAGCTCAAGAGCTGAGGCTCATCCCCTTCAGAGAGTTTCTCACACTGCATCGGCCCAACACTGCAGCAAGTGCCTTGGGGTGCAAAATCAAGGGGTTTTGAACCTCTTCAGCTTTTCAGCAGGTGCTGGGGTGATTGTTTTGGTAAGGATTAAGGGATGCTCTCTTCTGATCTCCCCTTGTCAGCCTGAATGCACACAGTGCAGTTAGGGTGCCATCATCATTACCAGGATTCCTCATTTCCTGTTGGGACTCTTTGGGGAGAAGGATGTCATCTACTTTAGCTTTTCTCATTGAGTCCTGTGCCCAACTTAAATGAGGTGATGATAATGATTAATGTCTTTCCCCCAGAGAAGCTGAGGAGACTTCAGAGGAATGAACACTGGCTCTTAGGATAGCACCAACACATGTTGACCACTCTGGCAGAATTACAGTGGCACTGTACCTGCATGACCTGTTTGTGAGAGAAAAGGGTTAATTTGCCACTCTATCAGTCCCTTCAGCTTTCATTAGCAATGCACCTATTTCGACTAATTCTGGGATTATTTAAATCATTTCACCTTAAAGTTTGTGTTTCTTTGTATGAGCACTGTGAGATAACCCTCATCTGAATGTTTTTCTCTAAGATAAACGTCTGTGTTTAGCTTCATTATTGCAACCATTTTCATAGCTCTGAATTTAGTCCTTACATTGGCAGATAAGTGCAGGTTAACCCTCTTCCCATGTCTCTTTTAGCTAAATTCTAACTGCTTGCCCTTTCTCTGTATGATCTACCAATCCTCGTTAGGACAAATCATGTCTCTCCAGTATGAACTGTGAAACACATTGAACACTTTTAACAAAAGGTGGGCTGGGGGGAAGGGTGCAAGGGCCTTATTTTCCTTTCATCCTGATGAGATTTGTGCCAGATGCTGTGTTTCATAAAGTAAACACCCAGGCATGTCTTCTAACTTCATAATTATGTGCATATATTCTCCACATAATAAAACTAGAATAAAATCACTACTCACCCACAAGTAGTAAATCAAGCAAATGGTGAATTAAGTTTGTTTGATGAATGTTGCTCTTTATAAAATTAAGCTGTTTACAATGCGTGGTTCATCTTCCTTTACATGTTTAATGATTTTATTGCTTAGTATTTGTTCTATTATTCCATTATTGTTCTATTATTGTGCAAGGAAGAAAGAAGTTATGTTTCTGTGCTGTGGCTGTTAAAATAACTCTTCTTTCTGTTTCTTTTAACCATAGGCATTTGCTAGTTTCCCCTCAATTACAAGTGCAAAATTCATGAAATGACACTCTTATATGGCCATTGTACTTTTTCCTCTAAAGCAGATGTAAATGGATGGGTTCTGATACACTGCTTTTTGCTCTCCAAAGAAAATTTTGTTATGGGAAATGTGGGATGAGGAAAATTTTGCTTTTTTTTTCCTTTTTATTTTTTTTCCCCAATAACAACCAGCCAAAGTATTTACAGAAAAGTACTGTGGTATTTTTCTATTTCAAACTTTTCTTCTTTGAAACACCTGAATGACACCCACAGCTTCAAGAACAGCTGAGATATATTGCCTCAAATTTAAAATAGACAATTTCAATTATACTTTTTCTACTTCTCCTTGGCTCAGAGCCTTGCTCAGTCAGTGGAGCATGCCTGCAGAGTGGAGTGTGCATGAAGCACCCTACACTTAATAGGAGTATCTGGAACCAAGAGTGAAAGGAGAGGTTTCTGCCTCGTGGGATGAGCAAAATTTCTGCTGGACAAGGAACTGGCACTCATAAATCAGAGGAAAGAAAAGTAATTAATGAAGGCTAACAAAATAGGTGGTGACTTTTGCTGGTGGAAGGAGGAGAGGAAGTCTTGTGAGAGCTGGGATGAACACACTGGTGTGTCTGAAAATTCCAGATGGAAAAGTGAAGACAGTTCCTGGACAGCGAGGAGATGTGAGCTTGGGAGAAAACAGGATAGTAGTCCAGGCAAGACAGAGACTCCAGGATTGCTAGGAGATGAAACCCACAACCTAAAAGGTGCTGCCACTGGGATGAACAAGAGGGCCCGTGGGATGAGAGGATGACAGAACAGCAGTGACACGTCCCCCTTTGAGATCTCTTTTTGGAGCTGTATGCGCAGCCCCTCCCTACCACTCTCTTTTTTCTGGCCAGAGTCTGGCTACAGTGGGTTGATGATGGCTTTCAGATAAATGAAAGCAAAGTTGTGACAGCTGGCAATTTTTTGCCCTTCAGTTTGTGGTGTCTGTTAGTAACTCACCCTTAGGCCTCTTTTTTTTTTTTCACTTCACCTAGTGGAATTTTACACACAGCATCAAGTGCAGTCCTGTGCAAAAGGCAGGGTAAAATACAAGTTTCTAACATTTTTAAGTTTTATGTGCCATCCATATATTGCTGCATTTCACCTCATCAAAAAGGAGAGACTTTAAAAGTTGAAGAGAATCAGAACTGAAATCTATTGCAGAAGTTCCTGAGTTTCTTCTGTGACCAAAACCTATTATACTTCCTACAAAAGCACAGTGTTTATATATTAGCAAGCAATTATGCTGCTTTTAAAAATGCCTGGAAACATTTTTAGAAACAGAAAATATGCAAGTTATGGTAGCCTACGGCTGGCATTAACTTGCACAATGATAATTTATATTTTATGCGTGTTTTATTTTTATACACCTGCTTTTCTTTGCAATTCATAAAGAAACCATATTGATATCAAAGGAAATGCACTGTCACAGAATTTATAATCCTAACTGAGAGGTTCCCATCAGCGCCTTCTAATCTTTTAATCTTCTGTGATGTCAAAGTTAATTTCAAGGGGGAGGGAAATATAAAAATGAAAGTTTTATGATGGGACAGCAGCAGGCTGGCAAACCTGAATAAGAGCTGAATAACAGCCAAGAAATGGCAGTGTTTGGGCTTTTCCTTGCTTTGGTTCTTCATTTGTATTGTCAGGTTGAGAAGTCCATAAGGGCTCCTCAATCAGGTGAACCACTGTTTCCCTCAGCGCTCTCGCTGGAGGCTGGTTCTTGCTGCGGTCTCTGTCCCTCTGGGCATGTTTGATTTTTCTCTGGTGTAACCCCCATGCAACTTGGAGGTGCCATTTTGGGGAAGCCCTTTGCAGCTCTCCTCACAACCCTGAGGACAGCCAATGGTGTGTGCCAGGGGGATGGAGGGAGATGGGAATCAAGAGTCGATCATCAAACGCTCCCAGGCACAGCTGGGGAACCTCTGGATTTCTTCACTTCCATTAGGGAGCGGAGCCTGTTGCCTGTTTACACAGAGGCTTTACAGGGTGCCTGAGCTGACCTGTGGGTCCCTGCCCTACTGGGGTCTGTACAGCAGGGCAGGGCTGGGGGCTCTCCCAGCCGCTGCCCCAGGGTGATCTGGCGGGGCAGGTGCCAGCAGATGTTAATTTTCAGGTGCCCTGGCACGGCCGGCCCCGCTCGCCCAGGCAGCAGCGCTGCGCTCTCAGTTCCCTCATGTGTGACCCAGCAGCCTGTATCATCTTACAGCGAGTGAATGGGAGACTGAAGGGCAGGCTGTGTGGTCACTGTTTTCAATATCCCTCCTGCTAGCCATTACATCATCCAGCTACTCTCTAAGAGGATTTTCAGCAGGCTTGGCTTCGTTATTAAAATAGTAATTAATTTTTTCCTCTTCACAAAACCTGAGGACCTTCAAATGGAGGCCTCGGGAGCGAGGGCAGCTTCCTTTTGAAAGTGGCCTTTCTGGAAGCCGTAATCGGCTCTCCAACTTTACAGTACACATGTTCCCCAGTAAATGTGATTAAAGAGCCACACAAAAAACCCCTTGCAGAAAATTAATTCAGTTTCCAGAATAAAAAGTTTGATAAAGTTGTGCAATGCTCCAATGACAACACATAATAGAAGTGCAGAGTTTTATCCTCTTGAAGGATAAATGAGCGGCCAGAAAGGTCTGGTAGTTCCCAGAGTAAAAACATCTGCTACAGCTAATTCACTTTAGCTTTTGATTGTAAAATTCATTAGCCATATCAGGCAGCTGTAGTTTCAAACATGTTGCTAGGAAGTACAGTTTTATAGGCTGGGATGCCGTTTGTTCTCCCCAGCAGCGGCGAGGTAGCCGGAGTGCCCGGCGAAACGCGACCTCCTGCCACCCCAAAAGAAGGGATAAGGGCTGGAGTGGTGGGGGAGAGGGGGAGGGAGGCTGGGCAGGAAGCGCAGGGCTGGAGGCAAAGAGGTGCCAAGTGCTGCCAGGGCCGCGCTGGCTGCTCCTCCACGTCACCAGAGCAGCAGCAGCTGAAGGCTCCAGCCTTCCAGCAGGACTGGGAAGGAGATGGCTTTGTGAGTTAGGAAGGGAACATGGATTTTACTGCTGTCTTCTATGACACCTCTGAGCAGACCTTATGAAGCGTACATTTTGAGGTGTGTGTCATGGAAAAGTGTTTTAACATGCTTAGATGAAGAGAGAAATCCCAAGGGGATTTAAAAATGCACATGGACACATGCATATATACTTGTGCATATGTCTGTGTTTTTTCTGAATTTTAAAGTGCCTATTTATTCCTATTCCTCTAATGATCAATTTCTATTATTTATACTTCTATCACATATATTTATTTAGAGTAAGCAGGGAAAAAAAGGATAAAACTGCGTTTTCTAGGTATTTTACTCTTCCAAGTAAATCCTGGTAGAAGATTATTTTGAACTGGTCTCTAAATCTGAAAATGAAGTTATAATATTAAGTATGTCACTCCAGGCATCTGACCTCCATCCTGTAAGGTTTTTTTGGTGCACACTGATCATATTTGTAACTCATATGGAATATCCCCTGTTACTTGGGTTGAGTTTAAGAAAGCAGCTAAAATGAAGTGGGAGTCGGGGACAGAGAAATTGTGCTTTTATGTCCATTAAAAAATTATTAAACTGATGAACTTTGCAATTCCTTGAGGGATGGAAAAAAAATTTGAGATGATTAGACCCACAAGACTTGTGATGGCCAACAAGTGTTGGTTTTTGATGGGCAGAAAGATTTCCCAAACCCCTGTGAAACCATGCCTGATGTTATTTCTGCAAAAATACTGTCCCTCAAGTAAGATGAGCAAATTGGCATCTATGTACCCACTGCTCCATTTGCACAGGTCACAATGAATTGTGCAGGCCTGTCCCCTTCAACACGTAAGGGTGCAGGCATAGTCAGCTTGGTGATGATATATTCACTTTGATTAAAGCTGATTCCAGCACAACAATTTTTGTTAACTGAGAAGGATAGATGTTGATACTTTTCTCCACTGTAACATGAATATAGAGGAATTGTTCTAAATAATCTTTCTCTAATCGTTCCTTCTCATGAAGTCATGATGTTTTCTCATTATTGGAAACCTTCAAAGCTTCACTGATAAACAAGGGTCCAACAAGGACCAATATTTCCTACTGGAAGATGCTGATACTGGTGTAAATACACCATCCAGATGCACACCTTATAGCGGAGAAGCCTAAAACTTTAGTGCTGCCTCTTTCTTCCTGTCATATTGTACCTACCTTTGATTTCTAGAACATCACAGAAAAGTTTCAAAGATGTCTAGATGACAGATAGCTGCTGCCTCTTAATTTGTTCTATTCATGTGATTGGCAATGTGTGCTCAAATTAACTGACAACTTCATCATTGCTCTCAAAAATTGCAGGATGCATTACAACTGAACCAGAGAGGCACATTTATAGCTAATCTACATTGACATTTCTTCACTGCAGAAATATCAATGAAGAAATATCAATGAAGCCATACCAATTAATAGCTACTCAGTGCATGTCCTAAGGTTTGCAAAACATTTCTTTTTGGTTAATTTTGAAACAAATAATTAAAAATGCAGGGTTATTTTCCTTGCAGTCTTCTACTAGAATATTACTTCTAAACAAGGACATAAAGGCTTTCACAGAAATATAGGTTTCTTTCCTTTTCTACTCCATCTGTCCAACCACACCTCGTCCTCCAAGACAAAGCAGAACATTGCATATATTTGGATAGGCTGGTGTGACACACATTTTTTGCAGTCTGCATTGTCAGATCCGTCCTGTGCACCACTCAAGCCACTCTTGGTGACTCTTTACAAGATCATGCAGCAGATGGTCTGAGAAGCTTTGCTGTGGTACTTAAAAGACAAGTGGCTGATGCCAGAATGGCATTACTAAAGGCAAATGGCTCCAGATCAGTCCAGTGGCTGCCTGAGACAGAGTGAAAGCAATGGTCCCAGACATGAGCAGAAACTGGGAGAAGTCTTTCAGAGCAGCCCTGTAGACAAAAACCTGGGAATTCCTGTGGGTGAAAAGCTGGCCATGAGCAACCAGTGTGCACTTGCAGCCTGGAAATTTAGCTGCATCCTGGGTTGCATCCAAAGCCATGTGTGCAGCAGAGTGAGGGAGGGGATTCTGTCCCTTTTCTCTTCTCTGGTGACACCCCACCTGGAGTACTTCATTCAGGAACTTTATACACAAGCAGCTAGAGACAGGATAAGGGGCAGCAATGATTTAAACTGAAGGAAGGCAGGTTTGGATTTGGTGTTAGGAAGAAATTCTTTCCTGTGAAGGTGGTGAGACACAGGAACAGGTTGCCCAGAGAGGTGGTGGCTGCACCATCCCTGGAAGTGTTCAAGGCCAAGTTGGATGGGGCCCTGAGCAACCTGCTCTGGTGAGCGACATCCGTGCCCATGGCAGGTGGGCTGGATGTAGGTGATCTTTAAATTCCCTTCAAACCCAAACCATTCTATGGTTCTATGATTCTACAATCAGGTGGCATGGGCATCCACAAAAGTTTTGTTGTCGCATGGGAATCACAGCATGGAAATGAACAGATGTTGTGAGGCACTTCTTATGACTTATTATTCATATTGCAGCAATTCCAAGAGACCATATTCCAATGGGGCTGGATGGAGAACATCCAGTCACTAAATACTTCCCTAGAGTGCAATGGAAGAGCAGTAAGTATCTATGTAAAATGAAGTCTGCTGTATTCAGCACACCTTGAGAGTGTTTATGTATTCTGGAGCACATCTCTGCCTTTGGAAGTATCACTAAGAGAGACACTAACTCTAGTCCTATTTTCTGTGAATTGTTCTTTTAAAAAGCTACATTGGAAAGTGCTCTTGTGATGAGCCTACCAAAGCTGATTTTTTTTTTTCCAAGCAAGTGGCAACCTCTTCCCACATGCTGCTGCAGTTTTCCTGGCCAGGGTGGAGGGCTGCACTTTGCTTATTCCTACAGAATTATATAGACTTTGACTCCTGATCCTATGGCTCTGAAAATCCACTGAATGTTAAAGTAAGAAGAGGTTATGTTAGGAATAGCACCAGAAGAAAAGCAAATAAATGAACTTGATCCTTTCACAAGCTTGTGAATTTAAAGAAAGACCATAGAAAGACTAATTCTTATTTTACAGACTGAGCAAGTTTGGAAGAAGTTCTTTTGGACACAAAGTGTATTCATTTTAGAAGAAAAATAATAATGAAAATAATAATGAATAATATTCAGAATGTTGGCTGGGATTCCTTTATTTTATTCCAGTTCTCCCCCTTTTACAGGATACAAATATTTTGAATTGGACCAGGTTGTGGTCTCAAAACTGAGGGTCAGCCTAATATAAGTGAACAGTGAGATTGTGCTGATGACAGAAGGAGTTTCCTGCTGAATTTATTTAATCAGCTAGGTCCCTTAAAATAATGCATATACCTGCTCCCTGCAATTAACTGCATGCTATTATTGAAGATGATTCTTCTTTTTCCCCTGACAATTTGAGAAAATATACATGATGATGAGCATCAGAAAAATGTCAAACAGAACAATAACCTGCACAGAGCAAAACCAGACTTTCAGACCAAGTGGATTACAAAATGAATAATCCATCTAATTCTTATGAAATCTTTGTCTAAAAATACTCAGGCATTGAAATGAAAACCAAAATAAGTTTGTGATATTTATAATTGAAAAGCAGGGGAAACTGTGATTTATAACATGAATCTGCATTCGTTTTTGTTATCTATTTGAATTTAGAAATCCAAATTTGAATTATTTATCACCATAGAAATAAAATTTTCAATTTCAGATCTATGTAGGTTTAACAGTGAGAAGCTGCAAAGATTTTGCATCTCATTTGCAAAGAAAAAAAAGAATTTAACAAAAATAAACTTTATCTTTAATAATAAATATTGGGCTCTTTAATAATTAAATATTTGGGCTCTGAAGAAAGCTGAGGGGTGATAATATCAATGACCCACTATACATTTCTCTGTAACATAAACACCTTCATACGCTCACAATTTCTTTGAAAAGCATATTGCATCATGCCTACAACAAACACATCTCTTGCTAAGTAAAAACAAGCTTATGTCTGCAAATAAATGTATGTGTAAAAATAACATCACACTTGAGTATAATAATTAAAAGAGTAACACATTTTTTTCCCTACAGTATCTAACTGAAAGTATCAATTTTCTTTTTTCAAAGCTTTTTCCATAGGGTACCACAGCATTATGGCCCAAACCCCTTAGCTTAATTTTACTTGCTGAGAGTAAACAGAAAATCTTCCCCATCCTGACTCTTTTTTGTCCCTGATGATTTTAAAGAGCGCACTTTTTCTTCTTAAATACGATATAAAGTCTGTATTATTTACTGTGGAAGTTTCCACTATTGAAATAATGATTGCTAATATAATTGAGTGAGAACATTCTGTTTCCTAATAGACAGAGGTCCTGTGCAACCTTGCACATTTAAACAAAATGATTACCAGCAATCACCTACTTGAAATTCCTCCAAGGGTTTTTGTGTGGAGTGTATGAATACACGGGAACAAAGAAAAAATACACATTTTATTCTATTTTAGTAGTTCTACTTAGATTTGAACTGGGAAGCTGCAGAACTGGGAACGATCATTTTGTTCCATTTTTCTGAGTTTGACTAAATAAGTTAATTGCCCTAAGATGGAGATCTTGGGACTTACTTGCATGAACTGTGGCAACACAGTACGTGAGTTGCACACAGAAGTAACTACAGAATCTTTGTGAGACACACAGACAAAATTAAACAACAGTTTGGGAATAATTATGCAGGAATATCTAAGCATTTTAAAAGTCTCTTTTTACTTGGGAGACTAATGCATGCCCAGGTGGCTAGAATGGGCACCATCCAAATACTCTAGGGCTTCAGAACTGTTGCCTGGGCAGGGACTGCAGAGCTTGCTATGGTGCATTTGGGTGACCAGAAATGAAATAAGGAATTATGGTATTGGCAGAGTCTGCTGAAAACAGAATGTAATCCTTTGAGTAGACCCCTCAAATTGCAAGGGGTTAGGGTAGTTTACGAATGCTTTCATAACCACATATGCCAGCTGGAAGTAAAATTATGAGTTATAATAGCAGTGTCTTCAGTTATTATTGTTTCATTCCTTTGCTTCCATCATGTACTTTCAACAGCAATACATTTAAGCAAAGATTTAACTTTGATTGATGGTGCTGGAATCTGAGCATATGTTTAAGCCAATAACTCATGTTAAATCAAGGTAAATTTTCTCTTTGCTTGGAGGCTGCCTAATCCTGTTCTTTCTGTAAACCCTTTACCAACAGCTGATAGCACCCCTGTTCCTGCTGCTTTAGCCTAAGAGAGATAATTGTGCTCCTGAAAGTTGTACCTATGTAGAACATTTTGAAGCAAGCTATTTTTGCATTTAGTTTTTGTTTGGTTGTTGTTGGTGTTTTGTTGCTTTTTTTTCCTTTTAATTGATTGGTGATACATTTTAATTTCCACATCTGGGAAAAGTACCCCTACTTGCATTGTATCCTTTATTCCTGCATGTGCTTATCCCTTTGGTTCTCCCATAAGTAGCTAGTATTCAGCCTGTCACAGGTACATGAGGCTAATAGTTCAATCACTGGGGAGAAGGGGGGGAGGAAGATGAAAGGGCAGGAAATGGCTGTCATGGCCCCAAAGGAAATATTTGTAGGAAAAGGAGCACAACAGCAAATAAAGTGCTAATTAATGTCCAATTCCAGCACTGATATACAGACCACAGCAGTAGGCAAAACCCAGCCTTCTGTTCCGCTGCCTGCTGAAGAGCTTTTGTGTTGTAGCTCTATGCAAGCATGCATCTGCAAGTTTTGAATTTATAAAATTTTCCAGTGCCCTCCTCTCTATAAGTTTTGTGTTTAACCGAGCTTTCATTTTCACTTTTTTAATGGATTTCAGAAAAAATTCAGTTTGTCTATGCTGGTGCTGACTTGTTCTGTACATCCTGAATTTATAGTAGCAAACACTCTAACTGGAAACACTCTGGGAGGTGGAACAAGGGCTTATCTGATAAGATGAATAACAGAAAAAAAAGAAAGGATATGAGAAGATTACACCCTCCCAGGGTTCATGAGCCTTTCATGGGAAAAATTGGACTTCACTCTAGAATTTGGGGATCTGAAAAATACAGTGGCACTTACGGTACTAATTTACTGGCTTTGTCCAGCAAAAGGCATTGAGAGTGAACCTTCTGTTGGGGAGCATAATAGCAAAAGCAGCACTGTTTTAATGAAACACAGCAACTGGTACTTGGAACTGGCTAAATCTGTTGTTAAAAGAACAAACATGAAAGACGAAATTCACAAAGGAATGTCACGATGATCAATTATTTCTGGTGTTTAGTATCTGAGAATCACATCTTAAGGTAAAATGTTACCTGCTGATGACTGAATGCCAGAAATAATAATCTGACATTCAGCTTTTGTGAATCTGACCAAGTGAAAGCCTAAAAAAAGGGAATTTATGGAGCAGAATACATTTGTTTCAGTGATGCACAGCTTTTAGAATATAAATGACTGAAATATTACTCATTATCCCATAATCATAAAAAGAACACAATAGTTATTAAAAAAAAAAAGAAAAAAGCCCTAAAACAACCCCACAGTGAAATACAGTTAAGAATATTTCATCAACTGAGAGAAAACAAGAAACTTTAGAACCAGAATGGAAAGAAGTGTTTGGCTTTCCAACGTTTCCCATGGCAGCTTTACAAGGACACAGGGTGGGACATTACTTACAGCACAGCACATATTGTAACTCCTAGGTTGAAGGCAGTTGGAATATCAGCTGTCCACACTGGCTCATGATAGGGGGACAAGGGAGAGGCTCTCAACGAGAGATGCTTTGTACAGGGGAGTAATTTTTGCAATTATAAATCTCAGCAAAGATCAAAAGACAGCTATGGAAATAATTTTCATTCCACAAGTATTCGGAGGCTTTATGTGTCCCTGATCCACACTATCAGACTGGGCTGAGATCAAATTGCTTGATGTGAGCCAAAACCTGTGCATTGTTCTGGCATGCCATGCCAGCATCCAACAGGCAGAGCCCGTGTCTCTCCCTTTGATTGCTGGCCTTGCCAAGTGCCGTGTTGGCATGGTTGGAGGTCCCTGCTCTCACTGGCACAATCCCTCTGTTCCCACCCCTGTACTTGTGTTCCTGCTGGAAAATGTCTGCCTGGGAGCCAGCTATGATCCGTGGCTCTTGCCTCTGCTATATTGGTAGAAAATGAAGCCAATGCAGGATGCAGCTGTTGGAGTCTTAATGGGGTTCTGTGATAACTTAGCTTTGCTATGCTAAGTTTCTTTCTCAAGAAAGTGTCTTTGGCAGAATGGTAACAACAACCTTTTTCCCAGTTTTTGCTGTGCATGATGAAGATGGCAAGTTTTAAATCTAGATCTTCTGTAGTTGCATACCTATAAAGATATTTTTTTCATGCAGCACAATATGTTTATAATCTTGCTCTTAGTTGATAGTTGAAAACATTCTTGCAGATCTGATTTTTCCCAGTCTTGTATATTAAGTCACAACTTTTTCCTGCCTGTATGATGCAGTTATTTTTACCCTTTTTTTTTTCAGATGTGAAGGACTGCAAAACTTCAAATCCCTTGGGACCAATTACATTACATGCTGTAAATCTTACCTATCCAAAATCATACTATTACATTCTGGACTTTGAATACTGTTTATCAGGTTGCTTTGCATAAACACCTTCCACGTTCCCACAGCTCTGGAAAATTAAAATTTTTATTTATTCTCTTACTATTTCCTGAAGTCAATATCCAGTTCTTTCAGGTAAGTGACACTTTCATGGATGTAACCAATGGGAGAAACTGGACCTTTGTATTTGTAACAACATAAAAAAGATGCAGAATTTAGTGCATAGCCTTCTACACCTCCCCCAGCCTCCAAAGAAAAGGGCTCTATCTTTAAGATCAGGAGTATAATTAAGAACATTTGATCCTTTCCCTCCTTTGAAGAGACAAGCTACTTTCTTTTTTTTCTGTTTTAATCTTGTAGGTTAAAAAAAGAAAGATCTGCATAGCACTCTGGTAAAGTAGATGAGGATTTCCACCTTTGAAGAATGACTGCAATTCTAGCGAGGAACCTTTTGAAATTGTCTCCTTTTGAATTATTGCTTTGACACTGGGAGGGGCTTTTCAAAGGATAAATACAGAGGTTCAATAAACTTCATTTCCCAATGTCAAATGTATTGATGAAATTGAATTGAAAGTCATGGGAGATATGAAATTGCTTTCTCAGACTATGGACATGTCTCTGATGGTTCCTCCTCAAATAAGAATTCCCACAAGCTGGGTAAATACACATATGTTCAGCTTAGCTGGGCTGGTAAAAACAGCACCCATGTGAATGCTCTCATATTGCATCAGGCAGTGGCAAAGCATTTGGACAAACACATCACTAGACAAGATAGCTGTGATGAAGAAGAGCACATTTTCTTTTAGAGCATCAAGCAAAATTTACAGGCTTCAAAGGATTTAGACCAATTACAAAACAGAGTTTATTTATTTCTGCAAGTGGAATTTGCTCAGTGGTACATGAAATGTTTGTTACTTGAGCAGACTCAAAAAAGTAGGACAATAGATGTATATTTGATGTAACATACCACTGAAGCTGGTCTGTTTCCAGAGCCTGACTGGACCTTGGCAAGCCACATATCTTCAGTGACTCAAAGCATTCAGGACAGGCATAGGAAACAAGAGATTTCCTGTTTTCCCAATGAGATTTAATTGTTTCTTTGCTTGTGCTGAATTCACTTTTACTTTTTTTTTTTTTTGCATAATTTTTGCATAAGAGCTGAGATTTGTCTATTTTAACAAGAATTTTGACAAGGCTGAACTTAATTTGGCTGCACTGTAAACACTGAGGATTTGGCAGAGAAAGATGGCAATGTGATAGTTTTAAATAATTCAGCCAAATAATTTTTTCACATACAGTTTTTCTGCACTTAAAAATGCAAAAGCAAAGTAGAAAACGTCTTCATATTTAAGGAATTTTTTTTCCATAGTATGATTGATTTTTTACATTATTATTATTCCCCATTATAAAATTATTTCTACTTACTGAATTATTATGAAATTTAATCTTTACATTGTTGTTCATTATAGCACTCAGAGGCTTCAATTAGGTTCAGGGTACCATGTGGCTTAATGGCTCAGCAAGCTTTCATGCTCCCAGTATTGGACCTTTTTACAACATTGACAATAAAAGGTAATTTAAAGAACAGGGGTTACAAAAGCCTTTCAAGCACAGAGAGAAAGCAAGAGATATGGGGTCTGAATACTTAGTCCAGGTTTACTTTATTTTTAAATGATGTCTGAATCAGTTATCTCATAACAACAAATAGATTATCATAAAGGATAGATACCTGCCCAAAGACTGGAATAGCATTATTCTAGCATTTGAAAACATCAAAACTCCCACAAAGTTACAGTATCTCATCCCAAAGAGTTGTGGAAACATAGGCAGAGAGAGAGAGAAGACTGAACAGCAGATACAAAACAGAATTAGGGCAGATTCCAAGTCCCCCAGTCCCAGGCTATGCCTATTTTGCCCCTCTCCTCACTGCATGTAGAGAGAAGATGACAGGAGCAGTCATTAGTGTGAGATGCAATCAAACAAGTCATTTCAGGAGAGTGAGATTATGCTGCTTTTAGTATGGAAGTACCATGTAAATGATTATGTCTTATGTGGCAAAAGAAGGAGCATGTCATACAATAGAATATTTCTGATGTCTTAAACAAACAAAATCTTTTACATCTACATTTTTCTCTTTTATCACCATTATAAAGGTGTGAATTACCCATTGATATTCATGCTATTGTCAGAATATAAATTCACCATAGAAAGGAATGTTTTTATACAGCTTTACTTCTCTGAGATGTGTCTTCATCAGCATAATTGGATGGCATTTTTATGTGGTGTATCTGAACTGTACTGTGTCATGTAGTCTTTTGAAGGAACAGAGACTCATTTACTTGGTTTCATTTCCTGAGGGTAATGTTTCTGAAATTATATGTGACTCTCAAGGCATGCATCCTCACTGGAGGTGAAGGCACAACGTGGACTTTCTGTGGGATCGTGCTCCATTGCCTACCTGCAACTTGCTCCAGCAAACTGCCTAATCCAGGGCTGGACTCCAGCAGATCAGGCTATCTCTTTGGACCAAGTCTAAACTCCTGGCTCTCTGCAAAGCAGTGGTGGGAACCCTGCTGCCTCTGGAGAGTCTAGTGCACTTGCTAGTTTAATACCTTTCTTAGGTGAGGAAGTATTATCAGTTATGTCACAGATGGGAAAAAAAAGCGCAGGATGCAGAGTCTTAATTCCATGACAATTTAAATATTTTTAACTCTCTTAAGCCATTTCAATATTGACTACATAACTCAGTTTGTGTTTGGTACCCCACTGTATCAGCAAATGTATACAGACAGATGTGTGTGGATGTGTACTGTTTAATAGTTGCTGAGCCAGCAGTTCTCAAGGTACTGCCTAATTCTTCACATGTCCTCATACATCTTTGAATGGTAGTAAGGTTTCCTTCCTCCCCAACAGATGTACCTCTTCCATAAGGCATAAAAAGCGATTTTAGATGCTATTAAAATTGTTGGACAGTCTTTTTTTTACTCTCAGATATCCTAGATGGTAAAAACATATGAAGCATCACTTGCTTTATCTGTGGGAAGTTGGTCTAATGCTACAAGCCATTTTTCCATCAAGTTCAACCTACAGTAGAACCTGTTTCTTTTCCCATTGAATGCTCTGTTTCAACAACTGTTTGTGAAGGCAGGAGTGTGGTGCATGGTGAATAATTTAAAGAGCTAATATGAAATGTATGTTCAATCATTTGATTCTGAGAATATGGGAGAAAACTGGAAGTTGTTCCTTTACAAATCGATTTACACCGTGAATTATCTACATTTAAAATTTTGTTTCTTGTGGTGGGAAAAAAAATAAATTGGGAAACACTCAAGTAAGATGCATTCCAGATTTAAAAAAAGCTTTAAAATATTGTGGCATTTGTTGCACTTTTTAATTATGCAGAAAAAATGGCATTATAAAGGAGAATATGATGGCAAGTTCGAGCATTGCAAAGTTACAAGTGATAATATAATGGCTACTATTTTATTTTAGTGCCCTCACATGGTGTAGCCCGTTCATCCAAATGAATATCACACCACCATAGGTTCTTCACTTCAGAACAGTGCACAGACCCAAATGAGTCAGGCTGGATGATGGAGGGGTTGCGAAAAACTGGATCCCTGAACCACTAGCTGCAGAAGTTGGAAGGCTTGTATGCATTGCAGGATTTTGTGAAGTGACTCCCTTTGGGTGCAGCTAAGGTAAGAAATTCAGTCTTTTATTTATGATGGTGAGGAAGGGATATGTAGGAAGAAGGTATCTGAGGGCTGTCTTGAGATTTAGACTTTTTCCTGCCTCTGTTGCAGAGTTCCTAAGGGCTCAAAGCATTTCAGTGCTCACTAAGAATAAGTTTTTTATGTATGACTTGTGAGGTTTGGGATCCCGTTAATGAAAGACCCACCCCAGCTGCTACAGGTTATAACACATCTTAATAACTGTCTGATGAAACTGGATGGTATTCCAGAGGAAAGTAGGTAATACACAACAAAGATTTGTAGATGAAGAGGTGAGGAACTAATAAGCTCATCCAAAACAGGATTGCCACCTGAATTGAAACTGGAAAAGGTTCAGCAAAGGACTGTATCTCTTCATGAGAGAAAGGAAGGATAGTAAATGGAAGCAAAACGAGAGAAAAGAATTTTTGGTAAAGTAAAGCCACAGACTAGATGACCAAAAAATTTATGTGGGAAAAGCAAACAAGTTGTCTAGCAAAGCAAATAAATGTCTAATTTTTTCTACATTGATTGCACTATTGTGTGTTTAGAGAAATGAAACATATGAATGCTATCAATCTACTGGGAGAAATTCTACAAATTGTACAAAGTGTACAAAGTGTACAAAGTACTTTAGACTGGCAAGTTAGATGCACGGTTTTTGAGATCAAAGACCCAGAAGTGAGAAGACACACAGAAGAACCTGATTTCAACTTCGGTAAATTCAACAAAATTTTTAAAGATGATGAGCATAACTTAGAGAAGGTTTGACATTTTGGAAAAGAAACAAGGCAGGCAGAAAGAGATCAGCAAACCAAAGGAGCAAACACAGAGAAACATGTAGAAGATTCTTAACTGCAGAACTACAAACATAAATGTTTGGGCTTCAGGAATGCCTTAGTTTTAGACACATATGTGTAAGTGACAAAACCATCCTCCAAATAATTCTAGAAAACCCCAAACATTGCTAAAAAGAAACAAGATACATATACATGCATGTTGAAGAAATAAAAGTCAATGAAATCCTTTAAATGAGAGAAACCTGAAAATGAGAGAGAGACATGAATGTTGCTTTCCCCTGGCCAGAAAACCAGTGATGAAGAAGCTGATGTTTCAGGCAATGCTGTTGACAATTTGGAGAGTTACGAGACAATAGAGATGATTTAAGAAGTTGCTGCTGTCTTTTTATTTATAAGTTGTTCTTATTTTAGTTCATGTTCTTGTAGCTCTCATCCCAGAGCTTTCCTTAAGCACCACCCAAGTAGTGATAAGATGATAACATTTACCCTCTTTCATTGGGTTAACTATTGCACATACATCTTTGGATCTATAATCAGTTGGATTATTTGTCTCCCCTGTTCTACAAGAAAGCCAGTGCAGATTCTTACTCATCTGCTTAGAAACTTTCTTTCAATTTTCTGCTATTTCTTTTTCTCTCCAACCACTTCAATCTATCTTCACACCAACGTTTCTTTGCATTCATTGTTCTTCCCTCTACCATCAGTCTTTCCCTTTGTGTGGTTTATAAATGTTTTGATTTATTAAATGATATTTATTGTTGTAACCACACTAATAAATAAATAATCTAGCATCTGAACATCTGTTCCAAACAAAAGGTTTTTCCCAAATCCAGGGCACAAAATTCCAGCTCCAGCACTGGAGTTGTGACAGGAACAATTAAGTTACAGTGAAATTTTTTGCAACTGCTGTTTTTTCCCTGTTGGCTGTAACTAAAAAATCTAATATTTTTCGTAAGTGATCTGCATAGGAATAGAAGTGGTCACAGCACCAAGCCTGCCTCCTGTGGGAGGCATACCAAAGACCTTACAGAAGTCTAGATAGGTGACATCTATAGCCCTCCCCTCGTCCCCTGATGTAGTCACTCCATCATCAAAAGCCACTAGGTTAGTAAGGCAGGACTTGCCCTTAGTAAAGCTGTGCTGGCTGTCCCAAATCATCTTCCTGTCCTCCATGGGCATAACTTCTAGGAGGATCTCTATCATACTGTACCACTGACATGGCCATGAGATTTGAGCATATCAGTGGATAAACTGCAACTCCAAAATCACAGTTGACCAACAGCTTAGAAATGAATGTTCTGGCAGTAGTTGTATGTGGGTAAGTGAATTCCAAAATCCAGAAGGAATCTCACAGGGACAGCCATTTTAATCTCTGCTCCCAAAATGACACTGCTAACTTATTAAAAATGAGATGACCAAGCACACCTCTCTTTCTTGGTCCCACTATTGTCCTGTAGGATAATTTTTGACAAAATACGTTTCTCATTAAGCTTTGTTTACTGCTGTAAAGCTGTGTGCATTGATGTCTGGAATGCTAGTCACAGAAAAAAATTATTACCAGGACTGCAGGACAGGGTTGTTTTTATTTTTTTTCCTCATCATGTGGCTATAAATGCCAGTTAGACTTTGGCAATTGAGAACCTTCATTGTGGCTTTTCCTCATCTGCATGCAAATTAGCTTCTTAAATATAATGTTCCTCCAATTTCCTCTCTAGACCTCTTAAGGGAAGCTTGTTATGATGCTTTTAATGCAAGTGTTATCATGTATTGGTTTCTCAGAAAATCCATCCTCTATTCTTGTCCTCCTCTTTCTGCCACTCCCCAAGATGAACTCATCCATAAAAGTGTAGATTGTGGTTTAAAAGATAAATGGAAAGCTGTGGGTGTCCGGGGCAGCCAACTTCATCTATAGGAATGTGATTAGACTCAGCCAGTGGAAAGTGCAACTACTTAATGCTTCCTAACCTATGAAAGGATAGTGAGCTCCTAGGAGACGTCAATCATGTTTGGAGTAGGTTAAAAAAAAAAGAAAAAAAAAGATTACAATTCAAAGGGTTAAAAAAAGGTTGACTTCTGAATCCTTTCTTCCTTTTCCCTGGGTTAATGACAGTGGGGACTGTATAAGTTATGACTTATGGCATCACTTCAGCTTGTTTTCACAGTCTGCCAGTGGCCAGGAAAGTATGGAGCAATAATATTGCAGTATTTATTCGAAGACAATAAGCAGTCATTGCTGAGCTAGGGAAGCTGGGCCATGTTTATCTTCATGGATTTAGTCAGCTGGGAGATGAATAAGAGCCAAACTTGAACAAGCAAACATTTGCCTTCTTCTCCACAATGCAGCTATTTCACTTTACATGGCTGAAGACATAAATCTTTCTTCAGTGGCAAGCAAACAGCTTCAGATACATGGCACTAGCTAGGCATCACAGGACATCAGCTGAATACTTGCAACCCTGAGTGTTCATGAAAACAACCACAATCCATCTTAAAACAAAAAATGGCAACAATCTCATAGCGCTTCAGCAGCAAACAATAAAAAGCTGTAATTCCTTCTGTGAACTGGTCTCTGACTAAATATCAGCTGTAAAAATGACTTCCTATCTATTGTTCTGCTCACAAAAGGAATTATAGGAAATTATTGATTGTTGCAACCAATTGTTGCGGTGCAAATAAAGAAATAAGTGTCTCAAGCAGGTATAAAGCAATTTAACTTCTATTGATGCCTTCATGGGGTGACAGGGAATGTTTAAAAAAATACCTACTATAGATGCTAAAAATAGAATGATTTCATTGATATTTTCTTGGTGCAAGAATTGAAAATTCTTTGCCTTCTTTTATATCCAGACAGTCTCATGTCATAAAGGATGGTGCTTGGGAATAATATTCTGTAACCTTTAAGTTTTGCACTATGATGCAGGGAGTGTAAAGCTGTTGCATTTCCTCATGCAGTTCCTTGCTCCTGGAGCTGCAGGAAGGTGTATTGTCATTCATTTGTTTTAATCCTACTATCTCCTAAAAGTCTTTCACACAAAGCCCTAGGTGCAGCTGCACAGAGATGCCTCCCTCTCTCTGCTCACTGCATGAATCCACAGTTTGGCGAGAGCTGAGGCAGACTTTCCCCTCTCACCTCTTGGCTCTGCTCAATGCACACATGGGCACTTCAGTGTCATTTGCCCAAGGCAAACTGGGCACCCACCTATGTGACTCACTTCACAAACTCTATGGGAAAGAAAATGGGGTGCATGAGTCAGAAATTAAACTATGCCCCACTAGAGGGTCCCGAGCTGCAGACTGTGTATGTACCAAGCAGTCAGCCCATTTATCCAGGGATTAAAACACTGGCTCATGCAATGCTTTTTGACTGGAACTGAATGAAGAAGGAAGGGGGTAAAGCAGACCTACTAATGTTGTTGCTGTCCCAAAGCTTTGTGGTGGGATGCATTCATATTTTGGTAAGCAGGTCCTGTGCTCCCTTAAGTATTGTTTTCCTCAACAAGAGATGTGAATGGCAGGAGGTAGTTTCTGAATGACGACAGTGTGGAGTAGGTCACTGAGTGGTGGTGTGAACATAAGAGCTTCACATGGAGGTGCCATCCCCAAGCAGCTCCATAAACTCTGAGAACACAGAGATGTGCGCTCGGTTTGAGGGGCTCAAAACACCCAGAGGGATCTCTCATTAAACTGACAATCCAGGCGTTGTTTGTCTCCCTGAATGGACATTTCAAGGCTTCTGCTATTGACTCCTTACTGTCAATGGCAGTGGGTGAAGGGGGAAGGGCTGGGGGCTGTGTGCAGGAACGAGGGCTTTGGCTGTGCACAAGAATAAATGGCATTGCCACCGTATTCCTTGTGGCATTTTTCTGCATACCTTCCCATCTCTCCCAGTACTATGAAGAGAAAAATTGAGGTGAAGTTATAAAACCAGAACACACCAAAAATTACATTGCATCTTATTTTTTTCTTAAATCAAAACAGAAGTCATTTGGAAGCCATGCAGAAATGTTTTAACTAGAGCAGGATGGTTTCTGCTACTTGCTCCTTTTAACTTTCACTCATTTACAAGACTCTCATTGCAAAAGATCTGCCTTAAGCAGCCAGACCCTCTGTTGCTGTAAACAGTCGGTTGCAAAAATGTCCAGGAGGAGAAGGCAGATGGCACGTCCAGGAGTATAACACAATATATACTGAGATCTGCCTACTGTGTCTTCCCAAACTGTAGGTGAGATATTGTGTGAGCAGCTGTTAGAGATGTGGGAGGGGAGACAGCATGAAATGAAATGGATTAATAAAAACACAGGGAAAAGTACACAGAAATGCTTTCTAGTAATGAGAGTATAAAAACCTCAGCAGCTCCCCTGTACCAAACATAATGCTCCCCCTCATATGCACAGTACATAAAATAGCTCTCCCCAGCCTGTGGGGCTTCCTGCTGCCAGAGACACAAGCTAAAGTGCTGTGCTTTCACATCAGGAAAGAACAAGTGGCCCAGAGCCATTACTGGGCTGTTGTATCCAGGCCTGGCACATATATTAGGCCATATACTCCTCCTGTATTTTCAAAGAGTTTGTATTTGGAGGGGTCAAATGCTGGAAAAAGAAAGTTGTTCCTAGGTAAAGAAAGTACTTTTTCTCATCCTGTGTGTTAGCAGAACTGAAGGATAGTCTCATTCTTCCTTCTCCTCCATAGAGAAAAGTCTTCTTTGCAACTTCATCAACAACTCTAAAGACTGGACCTGCCACAGAGATATGTCTGGTTTTCATGGCCAAAGCTTATGGAAAAGTGCCTGATGGTGTCCAAAAGAGCCTGAATCCAGCTCTTTGGCCTCTGAAATATTTGCTCTGCAAGACAAGTAAGACTGGGAAGGTAGACAAAGTATAAAAATATGTCCGCTCATGCAACTGGTAAATGTGTCTTAGAGGTGAGAGAAGTGAAGGAAGTAATGTTATGCTAATTATTTTTGACATTGATTTGCCCTTCAAGATGAACTTAAGCAAGCAGACAGATTCAGAGAAAGACCAAAGTTTCAGGGGTGTGTGAAACCTTCACCTGTCTGCTCAGAGTCATTAACTTACGGCTCACAATTTGATTATGTGATTTCTTATTATTTCCTATTGTACCCAGAGTGAAGTCAACAGAAATAGGCCCTAATCACCCCTCTAGTCAAATTATGAACTGCTTAACCACCATTCTCTCATAATTGATCAAGAAATAGGGCACAATATGTTGAAAGTTAACAGTCAGTGCACATTACTATATTCAGTGGGTAAAACTATACATAAGGTCATAACAACCCAAGTAATTTATAGTGTATTTGCATGTCTAACTTTTATTAATTCCTCATTTAAAAAAAAAAAAAAAGTAGGTCTCAGAATAAATGTTGCGCAGTTCAAAATAGGTTTCAGGTCTTGAAATTTTTAGCTGATATAGTTTTCAAAAGATAAGTTCTGCCCATGGACAGAAATTAACTCAGAGTTAAGTATAAAAATTGAGTTCATTACTATCTTGTTACAGGTAGGGTGTCCTCATACTTTCTTCTAAAACACGTCAGTTTAAAAAGGGATATATGATCTGTGTCTTGACTTGTTGTCAAGGCAAAATTCAGAGCCTACTTTTGGGAAGAGGTAGGTCAAATTCATTTTAGTAAAGAAAATGTCACAGAATATAAAATAATAAGGTGTCCCAGATATTCGAAATCCATATCAAGGAAATACTTCATTGCTCTTGGTGTATGTATTTTCAGTCGTGGGTTCAAATAACTCAGGTGCTAGAAATGCAGTGTTTCAGTTGCCTACTTTAACCTCTCTGGTTCTAGCAACCTTATCAGCTTTAGTGCACAAGTCTGATCTGCAATGGAACTGCAGAGGGTAGACAAGATTACTTTCCCTCCCCACCTCCTTTCTTAAGCAGGTGTTTTCTCATTAGAAATTGACTGATCTGTTTCACAAAAATGGTCATATTTGGTTACTGTGGTGACACCTGAATTTAAACCAGCTCTAAAGGAAACCAGCTTTTATTATACACAGTTGATTTCTTTTTAACATGCCAACTAAACAAAACCACAGTTACAAAAACCAGGAGTGTAGTCTACTTCACCACAGTATGTTGCAGCAAAAGTGTCAGATACAGTAGGTGGGATGAGATCTGTGAGGAGCAATATAGATTCATTACACATTGGCATAGATTCACTCAAGACACACCAATTAAGACCCAGTGAAGTGAGGTTCTGATTCAATATATTTATTTATTTCATCACTACTATTGAGTAGTTATAGGGGAGAAAATTAATGGAAATAGTTTTTAAAAAACTACTCTTGCTCTGACGAGGGAGCCATTCAATAGTTCCCAGGCCATCCAAGCTCTATGGGGAGGGATGTAGGGCCAATTAATATACGCTCTTTGGTAGTGCCAGGGTGGCATTTGCAGCAACACTTAAAAAGTGCTCAGGTGGAAAGGAGTTGTCTTCACCCTTAATACTCTGAGGAATGGCAGCAAAGATGACTAAATGAAGTGGGAGTGGGATGAGATTTCAGCAGGCCACTCGCTGTCTCAAAGTAAAATAATGAAACAAGTAGGAAGGTAGGGTTAGGAACAAGGAGGAAAAGCGTGAAAGTAATGGATGGAAAGTAAACTTTACTTGTAGGAATAGTAAGAACATTTAATTAAATCAATTAACTAATGCTATTAGTGAAGATAGGCATATGCATATTCACATGAGTGGGGTGCAATTATGTAATTGCTATATCAGATGCTGTATCACTGCATACTTCAGGATCAGATTACACGTATTTTGTCTGTTTCAATGATCAAAGCTTGTGCAATTTAACTCCTAACGCGGGTACAATCCTCAGCAGCAGCAGTTACACAAACGCCTTTCATCAACTTCCTTGGCCCTCTGTTTTCACAGGAAGATTTCTGCTGTGCCATAGGAAACATGTGAGATATTTCAAATGTAGGATTTCTGCCAGCTGGTGATTTATCCCATTGATTACGTTGTCATGTAACGGGAAGAGGCAAACCATTTTAACTGCTCACATAAACTGCAGTGGCATGCTGGATTCTTATTTAATACAATAAATTTAGTTGCAGCTTTGTGCAAGTTGCCTGATTCACTCCACACATCGCTGCTACAGTACATGATATCTACTTTGGTCCCATACAGTAGGTTTCTACAAGAGTAGTGCCCACTAACTTGTATCTGTCCTAATAATTCAGGGGGAGCGAAGCACATACAATTTGCTGCTGAGAGGTTTTGCTTACCCATTCCAATTCAATGGAATTTAGATTCTTGCATATTTAAAATGAAAGTAAACCTAATTTTTCAATCTTGTGTTACACAAGTTGTGCTTTTTGATGGTTACTTTTTCAATTTTCCAGTCACTTAGGTTTTATTACGTTCTCAAATAAGTCTTTTATAAACAATATTATTTAGTAAGTAGCTCTATGCTGATTAATATAGTATAATATTACCATATATTTCTTATATTGTGCAGATGTCAAAGAACTTGTGTCAAGGCTTCTCTGTACATCTAAGCACAGACTGTCAGAAAGATACCTCTGGAAGGCCCATTAGTGTTGGAAGTGCGAAAACAGTAAAACAACTCCAGAATATTTATTTTTATTATTCTGAAATTCAATATTCTAAGAGACCAGGATAAATCACCAAGACCACTGATCGAAATCTATGAGCTAACATAGATTGGTAAATGACAAGCTATCAAATTACTAACCTGTCAATTCCACTCTTGCTTGAATGCTTTTACGCTGTTGTTTTTTGCAAAGTAAAATTGTTTAACTGAGGAATTGTCACTCACTTTCTCAATGCAAGCCTGTAACTTCTTCAGAGTGAAAGCCCTGAAACAGACCAAGGAGATGTGCGACCAAAAACCTTAAAACTTGAGTATTCTTGGTTGTTTGGACTCTTGTTTGTAACAACAATCTTGATTCAGTTGGTTCAGTTTGGTCTACAGTAGGGCTCCTGAGTTATTTTCAACTGCTGGGAGACAGACTGGTGAAATCTTGGACCTGTTCTCTAAGTTATCCAAAAATTTTCTGAAGCTCTAAGAAAAGGTCCCATCTATGAGAGGGTCAGGAAAGAAGAAAATAGGAGGCACTGGGTTTTTTGTATTTTTCTGTAGATATTCCCTGTCCAATCTTTTTTTATTGATACAGAGCAAGGAGCCTAGTGAGTCTGTAGAACACACTTAGGTTCTCTAAAGAAAAAAAAAAAAAGAAAAACAAGAAAGGAAAACAAGTAGGATTAAAAAAAAAAAGAATAAAAACTTGGACTATTCTCTATTCCTGGGCACCATTCCTCTGGTAAGTATTGACCCTACAAAAGATTGGGGCTCTGGAGTCAGACACCAGCCAACCTTGAGAACGCTTGGCTTCAAATGCTTTTTTTTTCTTTCTTTCTTTTTAATCTAAACAAGGCAATTTCCCTCCTCCTCCCCTTTGTCTGATACTTTACTGCACATTACATTATTTAGAAAAATGTCACTGGAGGAACACTCTGTGTGGTCTCATAAAATATTAACGACTCCTGAAAGAAAACTTGAAATCAAGATGCTCTTTCATGCTGGGGTATGTACTCTCTTTTGTTGGCTTTTTTTCTTCCTTTTCCCTTCATAGAATCTGAATTGCTTGTCTGTCTTTCCCTTGATATGACCTGCTCCTTACATTTATCATATTCCTCTGAAAGAGGGGAATTCAGGGAACAAATAGTGTGATGCTGATGCTGATGCTGATGCTGATGCTGATGCTAACCAAGAAGTGACCTGTCTCTGCAACAACAGCTTCTGCAGATAATGAACTAAAGTCCTGTGCATTTTTAGGCTAATGTCGATGAACAAGAAAAGTGTAGGAGTGGAACGAAATAAAAAAGCCAGAACAAGCTGATTTCTCAATCAAACACAGATTTCTGGCAATAACTGATATACTGTTTTAAAACATATCTGAAGACACAACAACTGTTTGCAATTCTTTTAAGGAACAGGAAAAAAAAAAGAAAAAAGTTCCCACCAAAAAAACTTCCATGTAAATTGAAAAGCAGTCTACATGGGGGAAAAATAATCTGACTGAAAACTAAAGGAAAGTAAATCTTCCCATAGTAAAGGCCTATAAATTCAGAGGTGGACAGCAGTCCTGAGTAAAGAATACCGACATTTTAAGTGAAACATTTGCTGGCAAAGTGGCCGTCGAAAGTGGTTATTGAACGTCTTGTGAGAGAGCAAATTGCAGACTAGAGGTCTTTCTTATATTTTGTAGCAAAGCCAACTTCCATTGATACCACCTCGATGTCAGCCCCTTTCTGCAGCCATTTGTAAAAAGGCTTGTGATGTGAGATTGACGACTTAAATACTTCATCAATCAATGCTTTAGCCAATGTGTTGTTCAGTGATTGGTGGAAAATTCAAGTAATCCATCTTACCCCATCACCCTTGTTCTTTATTCTCTTCAGGTATTTTCATTTTTTCCCCCCCACCCCGCCTTTATTTGTTCACTTTCACTACAATCTGAAAGAGAAGCTGGGCTGGGAGGGAAGGGCCTGCTGCTATCTTTGAAAACCTAATCATTGCAGTGAAACTCTCCAGTGCAAAGTGCTACTGAATTAACTGAACTTTTAATGATCCTAGAGGTGGTCCTGGTGCATACGGACTAGCAAAGCGCAGGGTCAGGCTGCAATTTGTGCCATTCTGTCAAATTAAATATGTCAAACATCCTGAATCATTTATATAATCAACAATAAGGCGCTTATTTCTGCTGAATTAATCTGCTAAGTAGCTTTAAGGAAAGAAATAGGTATGACACAAAGCTAAACAGCGAGTGTAAAGAAACAAAAAAGGGTTTAGGTTATTCATTTTGGCATAATGGAAGGACATCCTTTGCTCAGAGAGAGAATATCCTTTGCTTGTGAGTGAATATTTATGTTGATATCTGGTACTCCTAATTTTAATCTCAATAAGGATTTAAAATCTTAACTGCTTACTTGAAATTTTGGTACAGATTATACAGCCACAGCATAGGCTTTATAGCAATCCAGATGAATAGGCTTTGTTCACCTAGATTTTGCTTTTGTATCTAGGAAAAAAATATTCTAGCACAAAGGAGCATCTTAAATTTTTTTATACATATGTAATGTATTTCTTTGTGCATTGTTTTTGTATGGCTCTTAACAAATTCACAAATAAATACTGGTCCAGAGGCATATGTTTTTAAAGATCTGAGGTACCAAAATATTTATGTATCCACTTAGTTTAGGCAGGTGTGCAGATTATTTCTGTTTGTTAGATCTAATAAGATTATTGGCTTTTTGTGTTTGCTTTTGCAAGAGATAGGAACTAAGTTATCTTTAGGATAGTCCTGCCATAAAATTTTTTTGATTTGTAATGAAAAGAGTTTATAAATATTTTATAAAACATATACTTGTCTGCAAATGTGGGAAAAAGTGGCAGATGTCTCAAAACCTGCCATTTCAGTGGGAAATTCTAGCACACATTTTTAAAGGATTTTTCACTGTACATTTATTCAGATACTACTGAGCAATGTGAAAGAAGAGAGTCATAAGTTTCTAAAATTGCTGTCTGATTTATTTTGAGTTTCATGTTTATTTTTTTGTTGAGCATAATCTTAAGCACATCTGTTTGAATCAGGGCTGTTGTGAAAAAGGAGAGAGCAAGAGCAAGAGTCTAAACTGCACTGGTCACTGCAGAGGCAATCCACTCATCCCTCATTATGCAGTTTCTCAATCAACATAACAAAGTCTCCAGAGAGTAAAGTGAATTTTGTGATACCATTCTTTCATTCTAGTAGTTTATCTATTTTTCACTTTCAGGAATTTGTGCCTCCAAGACATTTGGGTATAGTGGTTTGGGATATTCTTGTTCTACAAAATCCCAGAGAGAGAACACAATCTGGACAAAATACTCTCCATGTTTGTCTAGCAGAAAAAAAAAATAGTGAGAAGATAACATAGGTCTAGATTATGACTATGTTTATATCATGATTTTGTTAGTTTTACACAAGACAGACCAAAGTCTGCAAAATGGATTCAAGATAGTGCTGCCCACAGTGTACATAAAAGAATTAAGAAAAATAAAAGAGAGTGGGGAGAGAGAGAGAAAACTAATAAAGAACTAAGAACTACAAAACCAAGAGATCGTGAGAACTAACAGAAAAATCTTTTATCCAGTTCCACATTAAAATGCTGTACAGACTCTGTATTCAGCAGGACATTATTGCATTATTAAGCAAACCTCTTTGAAAAAGATATCTGTGTTGGCATGTCAATTAATTAAAAGAAGTTCAAAACAAAAAATCAGAATAAGAATTTTCATTTCTTGTCTCTACCCATTACCAGGAGAGTAACAAAATTTGGCCCAGGAGGGCAGTGGCTGTTCTTCCATAAATTTTACCTTTTATTTCAAAGTTCCTGATGCAGTGTATTGCTAAATTCATATTTAAAGGACATTTGATACTCTTTCACCTGAATAAAAGCAGATTTCTTTGTGTGCATTTGTGTGTTCATAAATGAGCTGCTCAGTGAATCATTCCTGTCATTAGAAGGTAGATAAACTGCAGGGAGGGAACAAAGTCATCATTTCTACCTCTGTGAAAATGATGGGGGTTTTTTAATTATTAAAATGCAATTATTTCCATTATTGATGAGCGTGATACCCAGGACAGCATCAATACAAACTGTCCAGGACTCACACTCACTTGGATCTCAGGCTGGTCTGGCTGCAATAGAGTATTGATGCCAGTGTTTGTTTCACTTCTAATTCACATAATGGATGAGGACTTAAATACAATCCATGGCAAATTAGTACCTAGGAGATTGGGTTTATTTATTTATTTATTTAATGTGTTTATTTTTGTTACATGTGAGCCCTTCAATGATACCAAAGTAGGAGACTTTCTGTATTAAGGCAATTGAAGAACACTAGAATTTGAAACATAAAAGCTGATTAATATTTGAGATATCTTATCTAGGCTGTAAGAAACTAGCCACCAGTAAAGGTGTCAAGTTGCTTTCTAGCCTCTGCACATTGCTTTAATTTTTCTCTATAATGTATGCACTCATACATATTTGCATGCATTGCCTTCATTCATATGTACATTTGAATAAAAAAAGAAAGAGGCAATTATTTTCATTTCCCAAAAGTCACTTGCTGCTTGTTTCATATACCCACTGAGAGACTGACATTCCTCATATTTTGGCTTTGGGAATGGATATGTCATTCCATTCTTTTGGACCTGGATCGTGAACATAGGTGGGTCTTAAAATGATCAAGGCTGAAGGAGCCTTTCTCTACAGTCCTAGGTGGAGGAAGAGGGATGATGGTGTCCCCTGCTGCCCCTCCCCACTCGGTACATTCTCAGAGCTTGCTCCTTCCCTGCTGCTCCCTGTTTGAACATTTACTGTTAAACATTTACTGTTTGAAATGAAATGCCCATAAATGTAATTTATTCCTCAGGCCCACAGCAGTTCACAGATATGCAGGTACCTCCAAAGTCTGGATGTCCTTGTGAAACCCTCTGTGCCCTGTTCAGCAGTGATCTAGGTGAGAGGCATGCAGGAGCCCTGACCTGAGAGCTCAGAGCCCTGCCCTGCAGTGGGTGAGATCTGAGGGTACCGTGGTGTCCAGGCCCCATTGCTTCATTCCCATGGGAATCAAACCTGGGCTTTTAGAGCAACAAAAGGACTGATCCGAACTCCCCATTCCAAAGTCACTGTGAGAAACAGACCCCCCCATTTTGTGACAAAACTTAGCCCTTCTGCTTGTCTGTCCCTCCACAAAATGCTAGTGGTGACTCATACAATACTTCAGTACAGCCATACCTACCTACTCTTACCAAAAGGAAACTAAAGATGCATCTTCCAGTAAAACAAGGTCCATTTTTCCTCTATCTATACACAAATCTGATATAGGTCGTCCCTTTTCTGAATTCTGTTAAAGGTTGAAAGCACCATCTGTACAAAAGCAATGACAAAGGCTGTGTTTGACCAAAACCCTGAGCTAGGCAGGTTTTCTTATAGACAGGGGATTTGGTTAAATGCACAAAAGCAACTGTGCAAAACAACCAATACAATACTGTATATCAAGAGTAATTAAAAACCTTCATTAAAAATCTGACAACCAAATCATTTTATATTAGACAGAGAAACCACTATCGACATTTGAAAATAATGAATAAACAGAATGTCAATTCACTAACATTTGCTATTTAGACTTTGATGCATACTCTTAGCTCTAAAATCTGCTCCTGGATACACACAGGAAACTCCTATTGAAGTCACTTGGAGTTGTTTATGTGTAGTTGGCAGCGAATTTTGGCCCTCAGACATTTTTTTGTGTTCATTTAAGAGAGTACAGGCTAGCATAACCCTTGGTTTAACCCTCTGTTTGAAGGCACTGCTCTCACTGAAACCAAATGTCATGGCTGTGGACATTCTCAGATCAGACTAGCTCCTATGCAGCTTGGGCAAAAGTGGCAGCAAAAGTGGATTTTCTAGCATAGGAATTGACCACTGATATAGACAGATAAGCCAGAGTGGGTTGAATATTTCCTCTGTTATTGCAAAATCTGATCTCTAGCACTGAGCAATAAACTCCAAATTGTACAATTGTTATGGCAGCCCTTAAGGTCCCCTGTCCATGATGTACGGCATTGCAATGGACACAGCAGTGACATGCCACCTCCCTTATGACACTCTGGCTGAGAGTCAGCTGACAAGGAGTGGCAGTGCCTGCAGATCAGAGGGACTCTGCTATTCGTGTAAATGATCAAAATAATGCAGTGTGTAGAAATGGAGCTGCAGTCCCACATTTACATGGGAACAAAGAGGACAGCAGGTTGTGTTTAGTTCTGCCTTTTCTCTGTGCTCACCTCACTTCAAATGGTGCCTTGTTTTTTCCACCTTCAGTCAGCAAGCACTTAAGTGCATTTAGTGCCACACGTTTTCCTTTACACCTCTCCCTGATGCATTTCCAACAAACACTGGCTCTCTGTGCTTGGCACAGGGAGAGCCTCAGGAACCCGCCAGACACTTTTGTGCACGATCAGCAATCATCACTTTTCCTTATGAAGCAATAGGGATTATCCCAGCCAGAAAACCCACAGGCATTTTTTTTTCCCTGTGCTTGGCAGCTTTAGTCTACCTAAGCCTCCCAAGTCTGATATTTGATGTTGATGAGCCATAACAGGTGTAAACATATGTCCATGGCTCATGGTTTGCCTGAACATCACTGCGGTAGGATGCGGTACAGTCCTTGCAGCACTGCTGGACATAAGAGGTGTTAAGAGAAAGTGAGGGCTGCTTCATGTTTACTTCCATAGCAGCCTCCTGAGTGCTTTTCCTTCTTCAGTTACGGTCCAAGATTTTACACGTGCAAGTGAATAATTATTTACTCACTAAAATCAGTGTCGCAATTGTAGTGGAAGGGGTTAATACCATTTTTTAAAGATGCCTTTAACTTTAACCATATTTTTAGATACAAGAAGGAACTCTATTTCTCTCTGTGTGGGATATTAAACATTAAGATTTTCTTTTAAATAATTCTTTGATGTAAAATCGTATAGTTTTCATGGCAATACTTCCATTGGTGTTAATTGCTATACATTTAAGGCAACTCCCCCCAAAAATTTAAATGCTAATTTTATGTCATCATCTAATTTTTCCTTCTTCTTTCATTTCACAAAAAAAAATTGTAATAAATATTAGCCAATAATAATTTTTCTATTAGATTTAACAGTTAAATGTACAGTTTTAAATGTTTTTTATGACATCCAAGTGTACCAAGGTGACAAGCCTACTGGTAAAATAACAATTTAAGCACTCTTTTACAGTCAAAAACATTTTTTGTCATTCCTCAATTGACAAATTTCAGCTGCTCTGTATTGTTAAAAACAATTTTTTAAAATTACACAGTGAGAACATAACAGTCTCTGTCACTGTGTAATTAAGTCCCTAGAACTGTTTGCTATATATAGAAATACTGTATTATAAAGTGTTAGTTACTGTTAAAAAAATACCAATTACATTTATAGTGAAAACCATTACATTGATTTATCACAAAACAGTTAATTCACTGTGTTTGTGCATAAAACTGCTAGCAATGTGACACAAAATGTAGTTTCCATTTTGAACTCTGAAAACTTAGGAAAATTATAAGCAGGAAGATACAATAAAGCTAATGAACATCTGAAAAGCTTATATTCAATAAATTGCTTTCTACTTAGAAAATACTTCTGCTGGAGAGACAGTTCACTGGTTTCCATCACAGTGCAATTCTTCGGTGTAATGAGAAATTTTGAAAAGAATTAAGAAGGGCCCAACTCTTCCTGCAAGGGTCCAGCTCAATTATGGGCTGAAATAAATCTTTATTTCCAACTTAGTTCCAAGTGTATTCCAGTGCTTTGCCAATATTGGTCTCATAAGTGTGGAACACAGGTGGTGTGTATCAGTGTTAGATACATTCACCTTCAGCATATTTTATCTTTTGATATGTCTTCTTTCATAGGTAATAATTAATAATAATGTCTTGATCAATGTTTGTTCTGAAGTTTAGATGTCACTATTAAGTATATAGATGCTATTTCAAGGTTCATTTGAAATGTAAAAGAATTATTTTTCATTTTATCTCTTGTCAATATGCTATAATAATCAAGTAGATATTTACCAGCTTGTCCACACTGCATGCACAGAAACAAAGCCATCTGGCTTATAAATTTTGCTCATGGAATAATGAAACTAAGTACAGTCAAAATAGCACCATAGCATAGCAAAGTAAATCCATACATCCCTTCATTTTAAGCATTTTGTTTTCTTTTAACAGCCTTTCAGATTTTTTTTTATTTAGAGGAAAAGGTTCCTAAATCTTGTTGCAACCAAACCCTCATTACATTCAAAGGGAAAGACAACTTTATTTTAGCCTTACCGAGAGTGATTTGAAATCATTATGTTCCTGAAATACACCATTTTGCAGCTGCTCTTGTAATAATATTTAGGGCATCAGTGGCCATACTAGAAAAAAAGATATGTGAATTGGTATCTGAATATATGTTTTTTTTTTATTAATAGACATTATTCCCATTGCTTACAGTGATGGCTTCTTGCTTCCTTACAAGTAGGAAAAAGAATCTTCCTCCTCTCTAATAAGAATATAGCATGACTTCAGTATTTGCAGACACTACAGATGATAGAATAATGTTCAAGAAATACTTTGCTGCCTTTATACAAATATTGAGAAAAAATACTAAAAATAATGAGGTATTACCACTATGCTCTCTTTCTAATTTAAAAAGGACGCTTTAGTTTTTGAAGCATTTGCTTTATCAACTTGAACTGCAGAAGACAATAAAGAAATTTGCTGAATTAACCTCTTCCCACTAGTCGAAATAATTCACCAGAACAAGAAAAAACTCAGTGATTTACCTATTTCCCTTTTGATTTCTGAATTGACATTGTTTGTCTCTTATAACACTGGATACCAGGTAATAAAAACCAATTAAAGACCAACCCATAAGTACAACTTTTGCTTGGAGGAATAATAAAAAAAAAAAAGTAGCAATTTTGTCCCACACTAGCAATGTACCCCACAAACTGTTAAGTGCAGGGCACAGAAATGCTGAGAATTATCATCTCTTTCTCAAGCAGCAAGGCATAAACCTCCGCTGCTCTGAGAGGCTGCTGTCCTACAGGCGATTTGAGACTGAAGTAAGTGATTCATTTGGAATCCAGATATTTCTCAACAAAACCTTCAATACTCTGGGACAGAAAGGGTGATTACGGGGAGAGTGATAGGGACTAACAAGGCCAATACTGCAGCTCATTTCCTTTGGCAATCTCCAGTTTTCAAAATGATTGTCCTAACTAAGGAAAAGCACGTTGTGGTTGACTTTTTGTTATCAGCCATTTTCTTTTAAATATGAGATGGGTTATATATACTATGTTTTGTGTATCAGGATCATTAATACAGCCAAGCTGGTTGAAAGTGTCTATACTAAGATGGAAATAAAAACATTATGCTCAGAAGGAGATTAAACCCCAAAGACAATGCAAATTATTACTTTCAGTCAAAATTTGGAATGAATTTTACTAGCTCTGGAATGGTGCAGCATTCTGATTTTTAATTAAAATGAAATCAAGTAATTTCACTTACTTAAAAACTGAGACTGGCAGTAATATAACAAGAATGTCAGGAGTTTATGTTGGACTTGGCGTAAATCATGCCCGTTTTAAAGTGATGCTTGAGACATGATTGTCTTGTGTAATTCAGCTGTTGCAGATTGCAGCTCAACGAGCACCACACAATCACCTGTTTCTCTTACATTTTCTAGGTACAAACCATAATTTCACAAAATAATTTTATTTTTAGCAAAAGAGGAACCAGGCCCCCAATATTTTACTATATTGGAAATACATTTTTTCATGTAATCTCATCTTTAAGGCATGATGTGCATTGGTCTCTGGCTTAAATGATGCATGCAGTTTCAACAATATAAATAAATATCAGTGTCTCTAGCTATATAAAGTATGGAAAGGGTTACATTTCAGCAAGCTTTATCATATCAATTAATGAGCCTTTTCATGCCTTCTTAACTCTTATTTTACGATAAAGTTTTAAACGAGAAATCACTGTGACAAGTTAATGACCCCGAGTTTAATGTTTAAACTGGGACGTTACTTAGGTCACAGCATGAATGAAAACAAAAATCTTTTTATAAACTTCCTCCCTTTCGGTGCATGCAGCCTTTCCCATTCTGTGCCTCCATGGGTGTCAGCTGGTCCTTGGCAGGAGAAGACATGTTTTTACATTCTCGGACACCATGGTCGTCACCTAGAGCGAGCAGAGTGCTTTTAACACAGCACAGCAGCACTGAGCCCTTCACTACCCAGATTTGTTGGTATGCTGCCCCAATGGGCTTGTGATTTCACTCATCAATTTTACAGTAAAAAAAATGGAATTCTTTCAGGTACTATAAATGCCAGCTCTAACAGAAGCACAAGAGCTCCAAAGTGGATCAGAGCTAACTTTGCTGGCTTCTGGTCTCCCTCACAAAATCCTTGATTTGTGTATGTATCAATGAGCAAAAAACTGGAAGACATAAGATTGAACAAAAATTTTTAACTATTTAGTTTCAGTGAGGGGGAAAAAAAGGTGGCTGAAAAGCTAAGGTCTATCCCATGAAGACCAACAGTTCAGTCCCAGAGTCTCATGAGTTCAGGGATTTTTACCTGCATACATAGTTTTCTGTTCAGTATTTTATTTTAAATGGTAATTTAGATGAAATAAGGAGATTTTCCTCTTCCCAATATCTGGATTCTCCAAGAATGTTGTGGTTTCAAAGTGCGATTGTTCACTAGTAATTTTCTTTTTTTTTTCAGTTACAACCAAGTTGGAGCATCAGCAACACGGCATCCTCTTCAGATACTGGTGTGTTTATTAGCTTTGGCTCATGCTGCTGTGCCTTGGATGATATCTCCCTGTGCTGAGCTGTAGCTGTTAGCTGTTGACCCTTGGCAGAGAATGCCTGGTAGTCCATGAGGCAGCCCTGAAGCCCTGCACATGTCCTCTTCCTGAATCCGTGTGAATGGAGGATGTAGTGAAAGGGGTCTGCACAGCATCACTTCTGAGAAATCACCTTCTCCCATGCTTTCTGAGCCTGAGTCAAACGAGGGGGATGCTCCAATCACACTGATTTCTACACCCATGCTGACCGGCTCCTTTTTGATCTTTGCGCATTTTACTTGCAATCTAATGTCAGATAATATTAACAGACTTAATTAACTGAGGAGGTGAACTTACTCTCATTCCAGTCAAGAGGAATTTGGCTTTGAGTGAAAAGGGAGGGGATATGATGAGGTAGGGTCAGAGGTCACCCAGTTTAAAGAAGTTTATCTAGGTTCACTTTACAACCCACATAAATCTTTCTCTCTTCACTTTGGAGATAGACAGCTAGAGGAAGTAAAAAACATGGCAAAAGATTTGTAGAACCCTTGTCATTTGGAGGCAAAGGTAAAAAGAGCGGAAGCCCCCCCACTGTAAGATTTTTCACATTTCCATCACTTTCTGTTTTTCTATTCCCCAGTAAGGTGTAGAAGGGAAGAAAAAGCAGCCTGTGTTCATGCTATAATTAGTGCAAACTTGCAAAGTTGAGAAATGCCCAACAGACAGTAGGGACCCTCTTGACAAGTATATCATGGTCACACTGTGGGATACTCATTCATCACACAGCAAACAGCCAAGTGGTCACAGTTGGCTGTGCCAGGTGCCCATCACAAAGGCACACCTGCACTTTAGACAGGTTATCATGGCACACCTATCCCTACTGCTTTGGCCCAGGGGGATCTAGTACCTGTATCTCCACCCCCATCATGTGGATGGAAGCACAGCTGCCTCGCAATGGGGACACACAACACCTTTTTCTGGTAGGACAGATGGACATCCGGCCAACGGTGGGAGAAGATCACACACCCTAAAGGATACAGTATGGAGGGATCTTCTGAAAATGATGGCTAGCACAGAACCCATGCCATCCCAGTGCCATGAAGGAGCACAGGAGGAGTACACGCAGCATGCAGTGCCTCCAGCAATCTGCAGACATGAACACTCATGTAGTAGTTTGATCAGATATAATGTTAGGAGGGAAAAAACCAAACAACTAAGAATTTATATCCTGTAACAGAAAGGATGAAAGACTAGTGAAAAACTTACCTGTTTTAAACCAATCTACTACTACAGCACAAGATTGTCTAGTTTATACCCAAAGACAGAAATGTTGTAGGAAAGGGGGTTGCTTTCATTTATTCTCTCATACTCCCTGCACCTTCGAAGGTATGTACAGTTTATGGAGGGCAAAGTTTATAATTTATATAATAATATATTGTTTAATATTCACATAGTAACATTATTTTCAAAATAAGAATATTACTACCCCATTGCTCAAAATATCTATCATATTTTGTCCTCACAACTAACACCTTTCCAATGATTGGAAGCCAAAACACTGCAGCAGGAAAGATAAAGCCCATGATGTGAATGCAGAGGCAATTTGCCTATCGAGCATTTATGAGTACATAGAATTTGGCATTTGAAGAATCTTTTGGCATACTATTCACAGAAAAAAAAAAAAACAAACTCAGAAACTTGAGAGATGAAAGTTAAAAATTATGTGAAAAAGACCGGATTTATCACTCCAGGCTGGTTTCTGAATACTGCTCAATTTACAGCTATTTAGTGATAAATTTAATTGCTATGACTAAAATAATAATATGGAAAAACTACAGGAGATTAACTTTTTCTTGTAGATATCCATGGATAAACTCTATATGAAACAGCAAGAGCATGCCATTTACTGTGAAAATAATATTATGGTGATAAGACTGCTATAACTTTTTTGTTTTGATTTTGGCTTTAGAACTTGACTAGAGATGCAATCCCTTTTCCAAAACACACTCCTATTTGCACCAAGTATATTTATGCCCATGAGCATTTGGCAGTGCTAGTGGTCAAGGAGCTGTGGAAACTGCTGCTGTCTGTGAAATCTTTCCTCAGAATTTCTTGTCGCTTAAAAAAGTTTCAGCCTTGTCACATGTTTTCAAGGCCACTGCAGGACAGCATCAGTAGGTACTTCTGAAGCCTGCCAGGGGAAGATGCTGATTACTGTAAAAGGGAGATGTTTTCTTGCTATGGGAGTGATGTGGAGGGGAGAGGGAGCTAAGGGTCATGGTTTAGCACTAAAATGGCTGCCAGGCTTGCAATGGCAAGTACTGAGGAGCTCCTGGGTGCAATCACATTGGCATTTTTTTTTTTCTGACAGGATGGCTATGATGTAATTACACTTCCTTTGACACTTGCTCTTTTATTGGAACTGGAATTTTACCTTTTACTGGAATTTTACTCCTTCTGATTTAACTAATAAACTTGTTGCTAACAATCACTTACTTTTTTTAAAGGAAAGAATAAGTAATCTAAAGGTCAAATCTCTTTAACCAGGGAGAGTGAGCTGCTCAGGCACTGTTTCTCCATTTTCTGCTACTACAAGTAAAGACAAAAGCCCGACCCAAACAGAGGGAAATGCTTATTCCTGGCTTCCTCCCCTCCACCTTTAAAACATACAATCCTTTTGTAGTGTGGAAAGAAAATATTGTACTTTGTCAATAAGCAGTTATGAAGGAAAATAGCCAATTATTTATATTTATTCTGGGAGATTCAGCTCTGAGTCAGAAGCAACACATTCCAAAATATTAACTGCTGCACCTATGTAGGTCTAGCAAGCACTCAAAATGCTAAGAAAAAGCAACACTTACTTGTTCATGGAAATTTGTGCCTTCTGTCTTACAGATTGTCTTAGGTTGCAATGTAAGGTAGAACCAAAAGTATTCTACTACCATCTACATGAGCTGTTAGAATGGGTGGAGGAGCAGTGCTCTTTATCTTCTCCATGGCTCTGCCCTGATTACTCCCTGGGGAAGCAGCAGCCACCCTGGGGGGACCATCTCTGCTAAGGGGCCACCAAGGTCTCCCAGCATCACTCACAGAATAACATCATCCCCTTGTGAGATGCCCTGCCCTGTGGGAGGAACCAAACATAACCTGTATATAATCTGAGGCTTGGATTCCCAGAGGACAGGAGCTCTCAATAACCACTGCTGGACCTCCAGAGAAGGACCAAACCCTTCTACAGGATCCCTGCTTTGACAGAGACACATGCACCACTCCAACAGGACTATAGTTACCCTTTAATTGGACTGCTACCATCATCCTGCCCAACAGGGTGTCAGGTTGTATTCTGACTTTGTCAGTTTTAGCCAGTGTTTCTGTACTTTTGCCTGTATCGTAATTTTCCTATTAAATTGTAGTTCTGACTTGGAATCTCCCGCAAAATGTTTGTGTGTAGTTAATTCTTCATACTGGTTTGCCTTCAAACCAATCCACAGACATATCAACTGGACCTGAAATTAGGAAAACAGATCCTTTTGCAGACCTGACAGGAGGAAAGAATCTGCAGTGCAAAGGGAGCACCGCAGCACTGACAGGAAATGTTCAAGGTTGGCAACTTCACTTTTTATCCCTTTGGAAAATTTGTATTGTCTGTTTTGAACTTCTCTACTTGTTGATCTAGGCCCCACTGCCATCAGAGAAATGCAAGAGAAATTACTCTAAAACTGGCAGGAGGGTGCTTTGGAGATAACTGCAAGTTTTTCATAAAAGCGGTCCTGTTTCTCCTCAGCTGAGATGCAATTCCTAATCCATACATACATGGTAAGAACATATGGCAGAAATTTTTCAGGTAAAGTGGGCCAGCACCATAAATGTGGAACAGAAAAAGGAAAGACTGTCTCTCTCACCTTGCATGAACAATGGCACTTCTGTCATTTTCCCTCTGCCCTAAATAGAATGGATTCAGTAGCTTTGAATTCATGACATTCCTTCTCACACTGATCTCCAGCTCATAATAAGCTAGTAGCTTAGCAGTCTTTTTTTTTTCCTTTTTCTTTTTTTTTTTTTTTAAATTGGCTAGGAAGGCAGGCAAGCTTTACAACCAAAACAATCAATTTCAAGCTGCCGAACCCAATCAGGCCGATTTGAGAGTGACCCTTTAAATTGAGTGTGAAATTGGGAGATGGAGCTCCCCTTTCCTACTCCAGAGCTGGTGGAGAAACCATCACTTCCTTTTGTAAGTGGGTGCATTAATAGTTGTGCTGTTCTTGCAGACATTATGTGCTAACAAAACTATGTGTGCCTGGTTCTGTAGCAGGTTACAGGGGAAAAACAAAGAGAAGGCCATCTGGCTCCACCAGTTTGTATGTATAATGTCCAGATACTAATGCTTAATGCACTTGTAAACCTAAGTTGTCTCTCTCTCTCGGGGTCTGATTTTAATTTGGGTAATATTCCCGTTAATAATAACATCTAATTACAACATCCATTAAAAGTTAGTAACATTAATTTAACAGGGAGAAAATCTAATAGAGTTCTTAGAGCCGTATTGGCATTTTTCCATTAAATTAATGTTACAAACTTTTAAAAGGATGTCTTAAATAGGCATCGTTAGTGGTGGGAATATTAAACAAATTAAACTCAGGCCTTTAATATGAGGTGGGAGCCTATTTATGAATCCAAGCAAAGGTGTCTGCTATGCCTTTCAACCCATTTAAAATGTTCAACAGGAAGCATAAGGCTGTGCAAAATTTGCAGTACCTAAGTTTTCTTCTAGTAAAGGCTCAAATGAATGACTTTTTTTTTTACAGTATCTCTTTGGCTGGCCGTGTGGTCCACACATTCTTGCTTGGCTGCTGTTCTTTCTTTCCAACAATGATGTTCGGGCCTAATTATTTCCCTCCTTTTGGTTATTTTGGTTTGTTTGTTAGGTTGGTTTGTTTGTTCCTTTGTTCAAAGAAGGTGATCATGAAATTAATGGATGACCAGTTCTCCTGCTACTCAGGCAGAGGCCTTGGTAGTTTTGAAAGAGATTGACATATTTGTCTAAAGAGGGAGAAATTGTATCAGAGATGTATAGGTTTTCTAAAGGCATGCTTTTTGTCTAAATCCAGACCTCATCTGCAGTAGGCAGCATCTACAGTTTAAACATGAGCCTGCTCAGATGGTCAGACAGAACTGTAAGGGGATTCATTTTTAAAGATGATTCGTAGTTTACAGGCTGACTAGGGACAGAACTTTTTATAAGGCAAACATTGGATTAGACAGATTATATTCCCCTTGGGGTAAGGACAAAAGGAAGAGCTACGTGTCAGAGAAGTTAGTCAGATGCTTAATGTAATACTGGAAGAGGATCAGCAGGGACTGGGCTCATTTTGTGCCCCATGTAAAACACAAGCTTCCAGCACAGTCTATTGTTAATGCTTCAATAATACAACAAAATTTAATAAAGCAGCAGTGACAGCAAAACCAGCAGAGCAGTGCAGAGTGGTCAGACTCAGCAGGCTTTAATAATGCATGGCTTCAAATTTTCAACCAGCACTTTGCTGCTTCAAGACTTTCCAAGCAAGCATCAGCAAACACACCATATTCAGAGTAACTGGAATAGATACCAGGATGGGATCTAGATATGAGCAGGTTGTGTTTGACACAAGTCTCTGGACTTGTGAAGCCCTTCTGACTACACGCTGTTGAAACTTATTAAATCCCTTTTCAGAAGGATCTGATCTAATGTAAATACTGAAATAGGAATGCATTCAAGCTTACAGATCCCCACAATTCCTTGTATCATTAATTAGGCAAAATTCTAAATTTGTAAAATCTTTTTTTTTTTTGTTTACTTTGCTCTATGGACACCCTTCTCCTACTCATAGGTTTGCCCGCCTCACCAGATTTCAGCCTGTGATGGCCAGCTGCTACTGGCCAGCAAAGCCCATTGGCTCCTTCGGTCTCCTGTCTGGGCACCAGAACCATTTTCCCATCATGTGTTAACCCTAGGCTAACAAATAGCTCACAGTCTTCCCAAAAGAGGCACGCTGGGTGGCCCCATGGTAAAAAGCTACCCTGGCTAGTTATTAGCCCTCTCTGGGCTGGTGTGGGCAGTATGGTAGGATCCTTTCCCAGAGCTGAACTGTGCAGACCCCAGAGACAGGATGTGAGCCTCCTTGCACCACTATCATCAGCCTTAAGGGCTCATTATCACTACTTAACAGTATATCTGAATTTTGGTCTTTTTCAGGCAGTCCCAGGGTGATCTCCTGCAGGCACACAGGGCTGGCACACAGAGCTTTCCAGCTCACAAGTAGTTCTTGCCTAGAAACTCAGTCCTTATGAGGCAGAGGCAGCTTTTCATTATCACTCTGAGTGCATTTTGCTTGTGAATTCCACCCATCAAACATAAAAAAAATCCCGAAGAAAACAACAGCCTCCGAACCCTGTTGACTTCAGGGTTTATTGCAATAAATAATGGTGATGGGAGAGTGGACTGCAATTTGAATGGCCATTTCTGGGAGTCAAGTAGTTCATGTCTCAGACAGCAACAGCATTTTGACTAGTTATAAATAATTTTTAAAAGAATAACTTATATTACTGTTTTATTATTGATTATTAGCTATTATTTTTATATTATTATTCTTAAAGGAGTATCAAAATGCTATTTTCAGGCTGAAATATGACAGCCAGAAAAATGTAGGAAAAAACAAATAGCAATAAAATCATATTTTGATTCTGGGTGGCAAATCGAATGACGAATTGTAACTAACAAGCTTGGTCTTTTTTGGGTTGGTTTGGTTTCTTTGTTGTTTTTATTGTTTGCTTTTTTTTTTTTTAATTTTTGGGTATCTATTTAGCTACACTTCTGAGCTCAGATAAGAGAAGAGGTTTTACATTATCCAAATGCTAAAATACTCTAGCATCCAAGTAGTTTAGTGATAGTGTTTGAAAGGAGAAAAAAGTCTAGTATGCCATTAAGCAGATTGGTTTTCCTCTTTTGTTCCACAATAAGCTGTTAGTTGGGAAATATACAGCTATTTGTATCATCCTACAGCCAGTAGTGCAGGTTGCAATAACATAGTGTAAATTTATAACCAATGCAGACTTACAAGCAGACTTTAGAGATGTATGTTGCCTAAAGCAATTAGATTATTATTGTAGTGGTATTAGAATAAATTCAATTAAAATGTTATGTTGGTTTTTTTAAACAAGAATACTTTGCTTTCTTCTAATAATTCCCAATATATTTTACTTAGAATATATTAGCTAAACTAAATCATTAGATGATTTTATGCTAACAATTTTAAATATTCAAGACTAAAAAAGAAAAGCATGTAGAGCCATTGTAAGGGCTGCTGTTTACTTTCATACTTTTCCCTTTCTCCCTAGTGAGACATCCAGACACTAACTAAAAATGATTCAGCAAAGGATAGGTCTATGTCCATGTTTACATACCTTCACATATGGCTTCAACATACCCGTGAAACATAAAGAATGGAGGATAAAATCCTTAAGACCAATTAGTAAACAACCAGCTCTACTGTCCTCCCTAACACAGGTTTTTCACAACGAAGTAGAGGCATTCTTACAGCACCTCCACAACGGGGATTGGTTCAATCAATAGGGATAAGCTACTGTTAATTAGTCTGATCTACTTTAATAACTTTATTCAGAAGGAAGGATGGGGGGGAGGCTTGGGGAAACTTCCCTGCTGTCAGTATTATACCCTGTAGAGGGGCCTTATATCAGCAATTCAGTGGGAGGAAGTCATGTGGAAGCATTTCTGTATTGTTCCCATGAGCATTCATCTCCTAATTTGCATTAAACCAGTAGGCAGTCGACACTGGTTTGGGTCCATACCTGTAAATCTTCTATTATGAGATGAAAGTATTAAAGTGTGGCTCTCAGACAAACTTGCTTCCTCCTCAGGTTGAACAAAAGCAGCGATATTGAATGCTAATAAGATTAGCTGTGGTGTTTGGGAGGGGGAGGGCAGATGCTCTTGGTGCGTTTCTGTTTTTAAACTGAAATTTGTTTTGTGCAAAATTATCCATACACCTTCGGTGTTTACCTAAGCACTTCAGTGGCCCCACCCCCTTTGCCAAAAGAAGCCCCAAAACCGCTGAATCCCCCTCCACTGCACCCACCAACCCACAACACCACTGCACACACCCCTGACCGGCAGCAGAGCAGCATTCCCACAAACATTTCCACTGATGGGGCAGATTTGCCATTTGTGTAACTTGCTGCCCTGCTGATTTCTAGAGGCTTACTCTTACTCAGTGTGCAGTGCTGGCCCAAATGCTCCCCTGTCAGAGAAGTGTTTGGCTTCCCCAGCCAGACTTACACCTGTATATTCCTCAGAAAGGAACCAGTCCCACCAAATCAACTGTCTTGTTTTCTCTGTTTCTTGTGGTGCTATCTCTGTCTGTGTTTGTGCATTTTCTATCCCCATCTATCTATAATTATACAACTAGAGCTTGGCTTGGAGGGCAATAGCAGTAAACTATTGTTCAAAGGAGATTGAAATTGCTTGGAGCGGGGAACTGTCTTCTTAATTAGTCTGGAAAACATCATGCACACTGATGGCACTATAGGAATAATAAATAATAATAAAAATAGTTCCCAAATGTGGGTTCATATTGCCCAAAGGCAAAGGCTGGGCAGCTGTTGGAAAGATGATGGTTCCCAGCAATAAATATGGGTGGATTAAGCATCAGCTCCAGGAAGGATCTTGTCAAGCTGTGGATTCCTTCCCAACCTGATACCTGACAGTGCATCTACTTGAGGGATATTCACTGGAGATATTTTCTCTGATAGGGTATAAAGTTCACTCTGCTTTTAAATGACAAGGTAAAAAGAGAGAAGTAATAAGGTAACTTCCCAGGGTGAGATGAGCAGCCTGTTTCAGAAGTGTCCTTGCTCTGACCTTTATAGGCTTTTTTTTTTAAGGCTGAGAGTTTGTAAAGACAATCCAGCAAGACTGCTCTTCAAGCCCAGCAATACAGTGACAGCCTTTGGAAACAGCTGTGCAAGGAGACTGACAGATTCATCAGGTGCAGTGTGGCCCTGCTGCAGGTCTGCCTCACTGAAATGGTTTCAGCTTTTTTACAGCTGCTTAACCTAGGGGAGAAAGGGAGGGGACACAGAGAGGCTGGAGATTTTGCTATCAGGGGCTGCAACACTCTGCTCTGCTGTCCCGTGAGACCACTCCTGGAGTCCGATCTGTTTAGTAATGCAAGAGATAGCCTGCCTATTAAGGGCAAACAAAGGCTATAGAAAAAAATATCCTGCCTGAATACAGCTTATTTGGTGGAATCTACACTTTTCTGTAAATGAATTAAATTGCTGGATAGTGATGTATCTCAGCAAGACCCATTCATTGGAAACCAGCAACAAATGTAAACTTAAGAGTCAAATCCTGCAGACAATATTTAGTGGTTACTGAGGCAAAGCTCCCAGCAACTTAAATGGAAGTTTTGCCTGAGGAAAAATTGTTAGATTTGGTACCCCATGAGATGGTAAAGTGCGCATTCAAATATATACAGTTTTCTTGCTTTTTGTTTCTATCTGGAAGTATTCCATAAGTGCTTTTGGAGGAAAAAAAAAAAAAGTTTTATTTCTCAATTGAGGTAAATTCATGTAAGATACCTGACTCATTTGACAATTCCCCATGGCCCAGGGAAGCTGACAAGAAACAATTCTTGTTTGACCTTTGCAAGGTACCATGACCAAGAGCACTAGCCAAAATACTGGCAGGCACACTGCTGCCAGGAGGACACAGAGCTGGGACCGTACTAGTCTTTAATCTTCACAGGACATAACACAATTTTTTTTTTCTTAGATTTTGTTCTTTTACTGTTGGTTTTCCCCCATCTATACCTCTTTTTTTTTTTTCCACCCCCCAATGCTATGGGAAATACAGTGCCTTTATGGCAGCCAAAGCTTACCTTTTTGGGTACAAATGCAAGTTCCTTTCGTCTAGATCCACAGATATTAAGATTTCGATCATGGTATTTTTTCCTAGTGTTACTGAACAGCCACAAGGCCTTCCAAGGAAATTTCCTCAATTTTACCAGTATCCTTTTCCCCCCCATCTATATCTGAATCACTGCAGGCTTGCTACAGAAGCCTGTATGAATTAAAAGGATTGAAAACTGAGGGGGGTGGAAGAAAAATTCAGAAGTAACATAAGGAAAATATATTCTTTCAAATGTCCACAGTTATTCTTCTGGAAGGTGTTAGCTTAGATCCTAATCAAAAAGGGAAAAAGAGAAAATATTACAACAGTCAAGATCTGGAGGATGCAAAGTACACTCAAATAAACAAAAGGCAATTTCAGTCCACAATGCATCTCACGAACAGTATGATTATCCTTACTGCAAAGGGTTTTTAACTGCTTTACAAGAAGCGGAACAAGTGACTGAAGACGGAGATCTGGGAGACAAGAGTTTTTTAATCTCTGGCTTTCTCAATGGGGTGAAAAATCTTCCATGTGAGAGTAACCTTTGTTCAAAAGCACCTTACCTTCATGTAAGTAGTTTGAAGGCAAAACTGCAAAGTGAAGAATCCCATCACTTCTTCACAGCATCCTAGAAATGGAAAGCAAGCAAGAAATGGGATGTAAAAATTCCAGAGCCTCTGTGAGACACATCACTTGTTCAGGCTGCTGTAGACTGCTAAAGACTGAATTCTAATACTAAAATCTGGATCGACAGCAGATGTACTAACATATAGCACAACCAGTAATTAATACAGTTATTATGCTTACTATTTTGACTGCAGCCTTTTCTGTACAGAAAACACTAACTGTTTATCTGTGCTTATATTAAGGCAGCAAAATTCCTGTCAATCTTACTGCTGTTATTAAGGAATAATTTCTCACAGCAGTTTCTGTAGGGTGTTTTCAGAGGTAAACACCCTACAGAAACTGCTGTGAGAATTTATTACACTATATTATGACAGAATAAACTGAATACTAATACTAATAATAACAAAAATAATAATAAAATTCAAGAATAACAATACTAAATATTATCATAATGATAATCATCATCTATACAATATACTGATTAAAGTCATAATAGCAATAAATATAACATATTGGTAAAAAGAAGAAGCCAGTAGCCTGACTGAACACTAAGAGTGAGGTACAGACTTGTACTTTTTTTAATACTCAGAAATGAATTTTTAAAATAAGCACTCTATTTGAATGAGGGATGGATACAGGGCATCACCAAGTAAGATCTACAAAAGTTCAGCAAGCTACATCAAGATAAACCTAGAAGTTTTGTGACTGCATTGTAAAATTCAGTATATTCAGAGCGCCTTTTCTGAAAAATAACTTCTTTATCTGGAAACTAAAGAAGGAAACAGAGCATCAAAACAGATTTCTCAATCAATATTGGAAATCAGTACCATGAGTATGATACAAGCTAAAATACTAGTTTCTTGTTACCAATATCTTATACTCAGTGGTGTTTAATTTTTTATTTTCTGAACAGCCAGATTATTGTCACTTATTTGTTGAAAAATCAAGATATGTTCTCAGCCCTTTTTAGTAATACTGAAGACAGTGCCACCCTTCCTTGCCACCTTGCTTCAAATATTACATGTTTTATATGACATCAACTACTCACTCCACATTATAACGCTTTTTCTTTCAAAAGAGAGGGAATACATGTCACATAAGTTATGTAAACATTTCTTGTCCTGTATACTGGAAAATAGGTATATGCATTATATATTTGCATGTTAGCCCTTCAAACAAAATTCTTTGAAATTACCATTTTTAAAATCTAGAAATAGGCTTCAGAGCCAATTTCAGTTGAGACTGATTTTTGCAAGAAAAAACCAGCGAATGTGGCCAACTTTGCAACAATCATTAGTACTGTCCTTCTTCTACATAAATGCATAGAGCCAAGCGCTCTGCTGAGTGGTCTCAGAAAGGTCATTGAGGGCAAAGGATGATATAAACAGTACCTAAAAGCATGGCAAATCAATCATAATTAACACTTGGAGGTACTTCCTGCACACAAAGACCCTTGAGGGAAAGATCACAGGCAGGGCTCACAAGACAATGTGCAGATATAGGAGCAAACAGGTTTCCTCACTACAGGCTTGACTTTTGGTTGATGAGTTTGTGCTCTCCCTACAGCGAGAGGGATGTGGGAAACCCCACCTTGCACATATAAAAGGGTTCAGGTCTGAGGCAGAGCTGAGAAGGCGCAATGGATAGGCAACCTTCAGAAAAAGAGTTTTCAAGCACTTCGCACATAAGCAACATAAATACCACTTGAGTACCTATGTCCCTTTTCAAGGCCCTGGCCACCTCTCCTGATATTGCACAGGCAGTTGTCATTACAAAAACAACCCTGAAGCTAACTGGAGTGTCCAAGGAAAAAGCTGTGTGTTAGAGACAATTTCTAAAGTATTTAGGCACAGAAGGTGAAAGGTGTAGGCATTTACTGATCACAAAATCTACAGCTTTGAAACACCTGCAGAGGGCACCTAAGCCAGTCTTTAATTCATGTATTAGTATCTTTACCTGAAACAGAAAGAATTGCAGGCTAAGGAACTGAATTCCCCTCTCTTGTACACTGTGCAGTGAGAGTTATTTAATGAGAGAAGAAAAAGTTGACATCCTTTCTCTCTTTTCCCTCTTTTCTAGTCCAGGAAGAATGTCTTCTAGACTAAGCCCTGTGGTACAATGCCCAGGGCATCTTGTGCATCCTCCCAGTCTCACAAAACAGAGAAACATGCACAATATCTAAAGCTGTCAACAGCTGTGTGTGCCCAGACACAGACACTTCAGCACATGGCATGTGTTTTTGGCATCCCCAAGGTCATATGATAGTCAGACTTGGTGTAAGGGAAGACTTAATTTGGATGAAACATTTGCTTACACAAAGAATGCAACACAAATGCCTGAAATCCAGACATTTGAATACATGAAGGTCTTCCATTGCAGATCATCAACGAAGATTTATTGCAGGCCCAAAACCAATTTTTTAGACAAAATCAACTGTTTCTGTGTAGAATAGACAAGAGAGAAAAGCATACCCAATGCTACAGAGCTAGTTTTAAATTTGTGGTCACTATAGGTCAACTATTTCAAACTTTTACAGAAAAAATTAATGAGTGTCTGATATTAAACATTCAAATGCAGAACATGTGATACATGGTGTGCTATTATTGCTAGAAGCAGTAGTCCAGGGCCCTGTTGCAGTGAGCACACCAAACTTAGTGACAGATAGTCTGTGTCTACTTCCTCCCACTGTCCTGAGTGTTGAAATGATAGTGAGCAGTTTGGCACTACAGCCCCTGAGGCAGTGGTGTCACTGGTATATCCTTTAACCTTCATCCTCCCCCACTCAAATCCACCACAAGCTGTATTGAAGTTGTTGACAGAATCTGCATCCCTGTCTCTGCATCAGGAGTTTCATTAGTGAAAAGGTAGTGAGGCAAATAGCTGGAGTATCCCTGTTGCAGAAGAAAACAGCAGCTGTGCCAGTGGATAGCTGGAGTTGCCCCTTCACCTGAAAGAGACCCGCTGTGATGATGGCCAGCATTACTTCAAAACTGTGGATTTCCATGAGCTATATTTCAGCGCTCTCAGTGCCATTGTGCAACAAAGATTTTGCTTCAACAAAGTTTACGCTAATGTGAATATTTTTTTCATCGCTGCAGCAATAATGCATCATAGCAAACAAACAAACAGAGTGTTTGGCAGAATAGAATTAACATTCCTCTCATAGAAGTTACCATAGTATAAACTCCTAATTCTGGTGGAACTTTTTTCTATGAGCTCCACTTTGAACATAATGATGGCACTGAGTATATCTCACAAATGAAGCCCAGCTCCACTTAGATTCTGAACAAGAATGCGTTTACTATGCAACAAACCCAATGCATGCATAACCAATTTAAATGCAATTTAAATACTATTATGGGGGTGAAGCACAATTAATTTTAAAATCATATTTAAGTGTTTTTTAGTTTGTGATCTCCTGCCTCATTTAACGTGAAGAGAGCACCACTAAATCATTTACTTTGCATATAGGGGAAGCTTACTTTCTGCTCAAGTGTTTAACATTTTTATTCCTTTTTGTTCTCTTTTTTAAACCAGAAGATTTTCTGCTATTGCCATGATTACATTGTAAACTGTTTAAAAGCCTCTGTTCACAAAAGAATCATGCAGGAATGCTGAATTCCCTCACTTCAATTTAGCAGGTTTGTCAAATTTTTCTAGTTTAAAACATGATGAGACAAATAAGTTTCCCATTCAGTGTTCTACTCTTATAAGGCCTATAAACACTTTGGTTTGTACATATAACAGCAGATCTCAGGCAATCGAAATAAATCCAGCCAGTGAGTTGAAAGGAGGTTTTACAGTCATGAATGGTAACAGATCATGGTGCATGGTGGTCTCAGGTATGTGATGATGCATCATTGCAGCACAAACACCTAAATGGAGTTAGTGGCTGTAAACAAGTAGGAGATGAAAGATCACAATTACAGAGAAGAAGCCTTAACATGCATTATGCAAGTGTGTAGCATAGCACCACCCATTACTTAAGATTGATAAAAAAACCCAGAAGAATATATATAATTTTCCATCTAAGTTAGTGTTCAACTATGAAGAAAATCAAGCACAAACATTAAGGTTTACTTAGAACAATATAAGGTCTTTTCTGCTTTGGTTTCCTGAGGTTGAAAAGCAAGGGACAGATTAAAAAAATACTGTAGATGATGAGCAGTTGCTAGTTTTTGTTGTATTGCAGTTCACATCTCTCTCAAAAATTTATCAGACACGATTTTTTTTAATGAAAACATCTGAACTTACAATCAGACATAAAAAATAATGTAGGACTTTGTCATACTTGGAGGACATGCTGGGACGAGGGCCTCATAGTGCACAGGGTGAGTATATAGGTTCATATGGATGATTGAATGTAGTCTTAGAGAGGGATGCTTGTGCCAACCCTGAACAAAGAATTTTTCAGGTGGATAAACTACTGCAAAAAAAAAATGCCATTCAAATATAATTATACCCAAACTAGATCTGATAGCTCACATTGCAATGTTCAATGCAGCAGACATTAAATACACGCTTTTACAGTGGTTAGTACAAAAACAGCCAAGCAAGCTTCAGTGGCAGACATCTTGCAAATGAGAACAGAATCTCAGAATTTGTACTGCAGTTTTCTTGCAGGATACATACTCAGAGTAGTGCCTCAAAAAAACAGTGCCACTACTTGAGCCCAGATCATTCACTTGAAGTAACTTAGGGTTATCTAAAGTAATGAATCTATATTTTTCCCAGCACAATTCTGCCTAACAGAACACAGATCCCGTGGGCAGTCTCAGCTTGAGTATTTGCCCCTGTATTCCTGAGCCACAAGAGGAATGAGAGTGGTAAAAAGGGTCCTAGCACTAGGGGTCCTACCTGACAGGGGTATTGGCCTATACTCACATGTTGTGTCTCTAAAGGTGTCAGCACAAGTTTCTCAATAAATACACCATTGCACGTGAAATAAAATTTATCACTTCCCGCAAACTCAACACAAAACCTGCTCCAACTGAACCAATACTCCCACTCATACTTTTCAGAGGATTTCTGCACAGCAGCACAGAAGACAAGATTTATCCCCTGAAAAAAATTGGAGACAGATTGTTTCCTTTTGTCTGTAGCACACAGCATACTGGGAATATTAAGGACAATTCAAAGATGTTGTCTTGAATTGGTGTTAAAAAATCAGATATTCAAGATCCTCATGCACAGGCACAAATTTCTGCAGATAACAGCAATCCACCTTCTGCTTGCATATACTGCTTTGCATGATATACATTCACAGAGTTGAAGAAACCTCTTTGAAAATGAACCTTGCTTGACCCTGCTCCAGTTCAGTCTTTCTTTTCAGGAGAACCAGAAGTCCCTCCACGACATTACTCAAGTTCATTCACTATGGCTCAGTGAATTGTCTAATTCATCCTTTCTCTAAATAGTTACATACAATTTTGAAGTGATTTAAAATGTATTTTACACTGCCTCAGTCTATGTCCCCACCATTTCATTCACTAAGCAGGTTTAGGCTCAGTACTTGGGTTAAACAGCCAAGGAACCCCTTGCTCCTGCAGGAAGCAGAAATGATGACCCATGATGTGGCTCTTTCCTCCCAGCAGGTATGAGTGACAGACTTGTTCTTTTACAGATGAAATCCAAGTTCAAAGAGGATTCATTCATTCATTTCCAAGCCCCTTGAAGTATGCCTTTAGAGTATTAATTTCCAAACTCCAGGCTGGGTGGTTGCACTGCACCTGTTGAAATTCTCTCTGCATTGAAACTCTCTCATATAATTGGATATGTCACTTTTCCAGCTCCTAAAAACTGCTGAGCAATGTTGCTAATGTTTTTCAGTGGGAGTGGTACATTTCAATAATGCTTGAAGTCTCTTCTCTATTCCTCACAGAAAGAGGAGAAATTTCAAAATGTTATTTTAAGCAGGATATGTACCATCTTTTCCATGGGCCTCCATGTTTACTAAGGCTGAGGTTTCTTGCTTGATTGCAGTCGTGCATGATCCTATTTAAGAAGTCTGCGGTTACCAGCAATACCAGATCCTTATTTCTGCCCCCTGGCTCCAGTGGCCACAGTGCTCTGTCACATGGTGAAGTAGTTCAAGGAATGTGTCTACCCAGAAAAGAGATGATTTCCTCTTCTGTAGATTCTTAGTGGGGCAAGGACTGAGCCAACAGTTGTGCTGACACAACATACAGGTAATTTATGGGGTTCATTACAGAGAGAATGATTAAATCATCCTTACCACAGGAGAAATGTGTAACTTAGCCCTAGCATGCTGGTGAAGGAGGAAGGAAAAGCTGATCATCCAGTGAGGACATCTGTGAGAAGTCTTGCAGAAAGAATGGATTTTCATCATTTAATTGAGCAATTTAATAAAATACTCACCATTTGAATATCTGTAGCCATGGCTTCCTGCATGTGTATTTTAAGGACAAAGTACATTGACTGGAACAGGGCAAGTTAGAATCTGTGCTTTGAGCAGTGACAATGCAAATCTGTTTTCTCCCCTCACACATGTAAGGGATCTGGTGACACAACTCCTTCTAGGGACAATAACTAGCTTAGCAAAATTCACAATTAAACTGGTGATAGCACAGATGCTTGCATTAGTCAACACTTGTTGCCATTACAGGTGTGTACTGCATTCAGACCATGGAAATGAGAAAAGCCATGTGAACATCCCAGTGGTCTGTACCGAGACAGTGCTTCGCTTAAAAATCATTGTATGATTTGGGCTGTAAAGCCAGGACTGTCCAAAGGACAAAGGATTTTTTTAACTTCAGAGGTCCACAAATAAAAGGCTTAATTCAAACACAATCTGGTATATTTGACTTCATGACAAGCATAATAACTTGCATGTCAGTAATTACATGCAGAATTTTATAGAGCCAAAGTTACCTGCTTTGCCACATTACAGGTTTTGGGATGCTTACATGTGAATTTGTTACATATTCCACGCAGTAATACTTTGACTTGGAGGATTGTGTTAAATTTTTATATGTCAAAGTATACTGGCCCCTTTTTGAAATAGATTTTAATGTTAAATAGTCTCAAGAATTTGTTCTGAACTCGTTCCTTTTCAGTTCAAGATGGATTCTCCAAATTGATCATACTACAAAGAAAGTAGTTGAAAAATTTTCATATTTATGATGCATTGTGTCAAGGAGGTTCATGATTTAATGTAAGTTAATACTCACAAAAAACCACTTAAAAGTTAAAAAAAAACTTACTTAAAAAGAATCATAAACTGAGAAGCTGATGAAACAAACTCCTAAAAGCCAAGGAAAGCATACACTAAAAATATAGTCTGCAGTGAGCTATGCATAAAATCTATTGATGTCCAACCGTGCATGTGGATGTAAGTGTGACTGCAAACTAGAAGTGTGTGCAGTACTGCAGAAAGGAGACTTGCCAAAACAGAAAGAAACTATGAGGAAAATAGACTAGAAAAGGGAAAATAGATATGTAATGACAGTATAACTGGAAATTGATTATCCTACACTGGGCTGTTCAAACTGCACAGTGATGTAATCTTGCGGGAAATCTGCTTCATTTAAAGTTATCCCATCAAATAAAAAGTGAAAAAGTAACATTTAAAAATATAGTAGAAATGGGGAGAGTGGCAGGAAAGAATGAGGAAAGTGAAACTAATAATAACAAGCTGAGCATTTTGATGTTACATGGGATGCAACAGTGGAATACACTGTTGTAGAAAGTGATAGGAAGTTTTTGCAATCTGAGTGCAGAAAAGGCAGAATACGGGACTGTAAATGTGTATGCTTTTTTTTTTAAGGGAAAAAAGTAGTGATGTCATAATATTCCGTAAAATAATCAAATAATTTCTGTTTTCCTTTTTCCAAATGCATTAAAAAGTTCTAACTAGAAGCAAACAAATTTTACCTAAAATCTTTGTAAGAATTGGCCAAAGAATCACAAGAATTAGCGGTACAGACTTACTAAATTTTGGCACATTGGCGAGCAAGATAATCCTATCAGGTTTTTAGATAAAGAGTAAATCTGGAAGAAGAAAAAAATAAAATACTGAAAAAGATCTGGAGATCATATTAGACAGTTGTTGGCCCTAATAGAGATATTGTCCATTCAGCTGCATGAATCCCATGGTAAATGCAAATCCTCAATGTAAAACGCTGAGCAAATTAGAGGGGCAACAGATAAGCTTTAATCACAAGTGGGCGAGGGATATTATATTTTGCAGGCCATTACCAGCATATACTGCTAAATACACTCCAAAAGTATGCTGATCAATTTGAAAGACTTCAGAAAAGCATAATGAAATTACATAAGGCCTGTAAAACAAATTCAGGCAATTCCACACTGATTTTAAACAAGAAGGAGGGTTAATTAATAAAATATCCATAATTTCTGTGATGCAAGTTGGCTTTTGAATCTTCCATCAACTCAAATTGCAAGCAGTTCCCTAAATTAGAATCAGGTTAATTGTTGGCACAGAAGTTACTTCTGTGATGTGCTGAATACAGATGGATCACCCTTCCCAGCCAGCTGGCACACCCAGGCAAGGAGATACAGCGCTGAAGTCAAAACAGACAGGGATGAAATTCAGCCACACCATTACTTTATTTCCACAAGTAACCAATGACATTAGCTTTCTTCCAGCACAAGGCTTTCTTCCAAGAATCATTCTGGCTTGCTGAGGGGCTGGTTTGGCTTTTTTTGTGGTGGTGGAGTGAGTGAGGGGAATGACAGGCAGGAGGAGACTTAGACATGCAACATTTGTGCTTCTTATCTCATGCAATTCCACCTGTGTGTGTGAGTTAAACATCTACCCACTCACAGTCCTTACAGAGTGGACTGGTTTCACATTCATGCACATCATATTAAAATGTATATGAAACTGTAGATTAGATGCCTTATGCAACAATCTGTTTTACTCTCACTCTTAAAATAGAACCACTCAGAAGAAAAGCCTCCTCAGAATTAAAGTGAGATATATGCTGCTACTGAAAAGTATTTTTGTATAAACTTATGTTTTCGCTCACTGGGATTTGAGATCATCTTCAACCATTAAACTTTAAAAAATAAATCTCCATAAATTTAGGGATTTCCTTGAATACATTCAATTTGTGAGCATACCAGCTAAGTGTATTTATGTGGATAATCGTTCAGCAAATTTGGGTTATAAGAACTACACTACCAGTGTTCTGCAATTTGTGGGTGAGATTTTATTCATACCACAAGAAATGTGATATTCACATATGAAGATTTTTATTTCCTTTGTATTGTTTTTTATATCACAACAATTCTTTGAGAAAGATTTGTTTTTGGAGAAAAGTGTCGATTACATAAGAACTGCTTTAATATGTCCCAATTTCATCCCATATTTTTTTTTCCAGTCTTGAGGGAACCGAGAGGCTTCTTTTATTTAATCTGTTGTGTGTGAAGTTGCAGAAAATGAAACTTTTGCCCTGTTCTGAGTAATTATTGGGCACCTTGGAGTCCTGTTGAGTCAGGTTACAGTGTGGAATAACCATTTCTCAGGAACCCCCCATTCCTCCCTCAAAAGGGGCCACTCACGGAAAATCCCTTCACAGTCTGCTACAAAAGCTTTTCTGCTATTCTTCTTCACAATAATATATATTTTACCCTTCTGAGATGAAAAGACGAAGGGGCTCAAGCTAAGAAAAGTTGACCAGGAGGCTGGTGACAGCAGTCACTTGAGATCCTTTCAGAGATGCTCTCAAGCATAAATATTTAATCTCCTTCGTTCCCCCTAGTGTGAATAATTTTTTTCCCCTTCAAGTATCAAAACAAAGTTATTGAAATGCATATAACCCTGATATTTGATCCATGGCCTCTAAGGGTCAAATATGCACTGACCAAGCTCTTAAAGCCTGCAGGACTTTCAGGTGGTCACTTTGCACACACCAGCTCATCAATCAAGCAAGAATCAGCAGGACAAATGGGGGAAGATGCTGGTACAGACTACTTAAAAGGCCTGGGCAGCTGGTCCACTTCAGAAGTCCCCTTTATATAGTTTCAGCCTTTAGCCCTCCATGTTTGAAGGGAATTAAATACACTTGTTACTTTCAATAGTTTATCCTCACATCTGTTTGCATTAGCAAACAAAACTGTTGTTGCTTCAGCATCCCTTTTCAAACATTAGGATCACTTCTTCCAAAGAAGTGGCTTGAAAACACTTCAGCAATTTCAATTTTCATTTAAAGCATGTAACTCATCCAAACCCCTGCCCCATCTTTTCTTTATAATAACTGGTTTGGTAGAAGATGAACACAGAAAAAGAGAAATTTTTCCTAAACAATGTGCCATCACATAAACAGATTATAATAAAGCTCATTGAGTTCAGTCTTCCAAATAAAAACCATTGTTGTATATGTGTCTTGAACATGGCTAGTATTTGTTTTCACGGGTTGTTTGTTGGTCACGTTGATGACAAATTAGAAGAAATTCTGAAATGTCACATCTGTTTATCAAGTAATATGCAGTAATTATTCTAAGCTTTACAATAGTTGAGGATGGATTGGTTGGCAGAACAAAGTATGAAATCATTCTGTCTCTCACCGAGGAACAAGCAAAACTGACAACCTCCTCCACTCCCAGTATGTCATAATTAGAAATTAGAGCTGCATCAAACTGTTTGCTACAGCTGTAAACTCTGGCAAAAGAAAAAGCTCTCCAAAACTATCTGTCATTTACTTAATAGGTTTCCTATTTAGAGTGAGCATGCTGAAACTGAAGATTGGGCTTTGGAGCAGTCAGAGAGCATATTTCCAGGACTTTCTGGAGGTTAAAGAGCTGCTTTAAATTAGCCCTTTCTTTCCTTTTCTTTTATATTTTGGAGAAGAAGTTGAAAACAGTGTTTGAATTCACAAATTTTAGAGATGAAAATATGGTAGATTCTCCTAACACTGAAATCATGCAGTGAATGTAGAACAGAAAACCACAATCTAGGAAAAAGGAAAACATAAATAGAAGGGGAAGATTCAAACACAAAATTTAGGAAGAATTTTGGAAACAAAAAAATCCTTCTGAAATGAAGTAACTATATTAATATATCATATTATAATTATATTCTCTGTGAGTATTATATCTTTGGGCTTTCTTAAGCAAAACAAAAGGAAAGGAAAATATTATCCAAGTGTTCACCTTCAAAATGCCATTATCAGAAAAACCAGAGTTTAGCAGATACCCCAGTAAATAAAAATTAACTATAGCAATGTGAAAATGGAAAACCACATGGCCACAAAGCCAGAGGGCTACCACCCCAGCTTCCTTCATTGCCATGGGGATCAACACAGAAATAAATTGGCCTGTTTGTTTTCGGGATTTTTTTTAAAGGTCTTTGTGTTTGGGCCTAGATTTTTCTTTATTGTCAATGTACAGACACTGTTGTGCAGTCCACAGGCAGAATACTGAATTTATTAGTAAACTGTATTAACCCGTGTCTGTGTTTTCACTGAAGTTATCTGAAACCTGGCACCAACAAGTAAAAAGAACATTTTTGGGCTGGGCTCTATTTTACCTTCTGGAATAAGACGGCTGAGCCAGACTGGACCCATTATCAAGTGATGCCTTACAAGTTGAATAAGCTGAGGGATAAATATTCCATCATAACTGCTAGAGGTAACAGGTGACCTTCCAGGCACAGGATGAGGTGGCAGGCATATGAAATTAGTGTCACTGTCAAGCTGTTTGTAATCCAAGCCCTCTGCCCGGGGGGCCCAGCCTTGCAAATGGGCACATAACCAAATAGAAAGAGGCAAAGGCAGGGGGTAGGAAAAAGGATAAACAGCCCTCTTTTCCTGTCACTGCTGCCATGGGTCCTCAGCAGCTTCTCTGCTGCTGACTGACTGGAGAATTAGGAATCCAACATCTGTGCAACGTGCTTTAGAGCTGTACCTGTGCCACTGCTGTGCAAGGCACTGAGCATGCCAAGAGCCCAGCTGCTCTTCTTCAGGTGAGCCAGGAGAAGCCTTGGAAAAGAGACGATCAAAAGCACGATAAGACAGGGCATGTACAAGGGCTGGATTGTCTTGCTGGGCATTCACTGTGCTGCATGATGTGTCATGATGTGGTCTGGTCTCTGTTGCAGGGAGAATCAGGAACCAGGACTGTCCACCAGGCTGATTTTTTAACTAGAGATTTCATCACTCTGCTGAAAGCTGAAAGTATCTAAATGCTTACCGTTGTCCAAGTCATGCAATCCTAACTGCACAACCTCTAGTGACAACAGAGCAAATTGTGAGAGGGCAGAATACTTATGATATTTCTGTTGCCAAATGCTATTTGTGAAAGGACAAAATACAGTGGGATCCTGAGCAAAGTTAAAAAAAAATTAAAAGTCATTAGAAAGTAGTTTTCTTGAAGTTTAAAGAAGCATTAAGTGTTTTGATATCAGATTCTGTAAATCATCATTACTTCAGGATTTGTATGCATGTTATTTTAGCTAAGGAAATGAAACATGATTCTTATCTGTTAATATACATAACAATACTGTTGAGCCAATTTATAGCAAGGAAAGCATCAAATTAAATCTAAGAGCTGGTTAAATCCTTATTTTTCATGCTTCAAGCCATGCATTTACAGTCCTTCCTCCCCCCTGTACTAGTAACTCAAACTTTCATACAATTTAGAAACATTTTCCTCACCCTCAGCTTCAAATCAATGACCTCTATATTTTTTAAATTGTCTGGTCTGGATATTTAGTGAAGCAAATGAATTTTGTGGACTATTTACAAGATTCAGGCACTAAACCTGTTGCTGGGGTTCGGGGTTTGTTTTTCAAACGACTTCTCAGAAAAGTGTGTGTTTTTATCCTTGCACAATTTACTACTCCTCTTTCCATTGTTTTTATGGATGGAGACGCTTGCTCCGGTGTCAAAAATACCATTGGGGCTACACTTCCTATCGGGCTTTGTTCACTCTTTGTTCACTCTGCCCCCCACCTCCCAGACTCCAGTAAAATACAGTTCAGTGTTTGGGATTTCCCATTCATCCCGATTAAAACAAAGCCAGCAAAGTTTCCCCCACCAAACTGCGTGCCTGTTTTGAAGAGGCGGCAGCCACCAGCTTTGGTTTTGTCAGGGATGAAAAGGGGGCATCGCAGCTGTAAGGCAGCGCAGACGTGTGAAATGGGTTTCACACGCTGCTCAGCTACCAGTGGGGTGGCCATGTACGATTCAGCCTGCGCCGAGTCAAGAAAAGGAAAAGCCTTCAAAGCCACGCCAGCCATCACCTCTTACAAACCCTCAGCACCCCCTTTGACTGCCGGTGCTTTGCTGAAAATAACACATTTAGTCATTTGTCATAATTATAAGAGTCCCGGTGACAAGGCCTGGGCTCTATTTTACTGCTGGGCTGGGTCCTGCCAGGATGGGATAATGCCGGCGGCGGGGGACGGCAGCAGCACCCCCGCCCACGGGTCACGCCTGGCCCCGGCCACAGGATTGATAGGCTCACAGCAAAGCTCATCATTTCACAGACCTTCATTTCCATTCATCTTCCTCACATGAAATTTATCTCAGTGCGAAGGATCCTGGTCATGTGGCAGTAGATTGGTGAGCCAGAAATCTATTACAGCCTCAGAGGTGCCACTCAAACCTTCCAGGCCCCATCCCCCCAGCCCAGCCCTCTTTAACTTGTTTTCTGCAAGTACTTCCCAAAGACAAATAATGAACATATTATTTAGTGTCCATGTATCGTAGCTCTAAACATTATCAGCAAAACTCAACCAACCTTATCCTATTTGCCCTCTCAGCCACTCTCAGTGCGCACATCAGTGTAAGCATGTGTTTCTGAGACTCACAAATCTCTGACATCATTAGAAATATCCTTTTAACCACCTTTTGAATAAGGGCATAAATACACTTTTTTCTTTCCCCTGTCAGTTACCTAGGCTCCTGAAGTTTTTTTGCAACAAAGATTGCTTTCTTGCACGAGGAAGACCTTCTGCACTCCCAATTCAATTAAGAGTCCTTCAGCAGTGTGAGTGAAGATTCCTGTCATGATTGCTGTACTTACCAGAAAAACCTCAGCAGGAAAACATACACCCCATGCGTGCATCAAGGAAATATGGGGAGAGGCAAGTCAAGGCAGGAGAAAGTGAAACTTTCTGCTAAGAGGGTGAGTGTGTGATGAGTATCTGTAGCTTGAAGTTATCCCTAGATACTTGTAGAAGTAGTGAAAGAATGAAAGGGAAATACCTTGAATTTCTACATTTCCCCTACTCCATCCAGCAAACAAACACTCATCAACAGAGGCTTTGTTTGCAAATGAAGCATCAGTGAACACTTGAGGGAGGTGACACAGGGAAAAAATCACAGATGGACACACACACACGCACACATAGACACACAGACACACACACAAACAGTAAATTCTAAAATTCTAAACAAGAACTTCAGGACATGGTCACCACATACTGAAATGCTTCAAGACCCTCTTGCTTTGAGCTGATGTCCCTTGGTCTCCTAAGCCAACACAACTGGCTGCCAGGGTGGTCCTATTCTCTGGAGCCTACTGACCAAGACGTAGGAAATGTGTACATACAAAGAAAGGAACAAAAGAGTTCTATCAAACCTTTTCCTTGTGCTTTTGGGATATGGCTTACAGTTACCTTAGCTTGCCTGATGAGGGGCCAAAAGTATTTTGGACAGCTGCATGCCTCTGACACTGATCAAACCACATTTGAATTTTTATTTACTTGAATCATCCACTTTTGAGTCTTTCTTATTTACCAAGTAAGGAGTAGTCTCTGCTGTTTGCTTTCTTGCTGTGGAAAACACTTGCAACTGTTTATAGAGATCTTCAGTTAGTGAAATTTGGTCATTAATAATCTAGCACTGAGTGGCATCTTCTTTTGAGAACAGTCAGCAAAATTGACCTGCTTGTGAAACACGGTCTTGGTTTACAGGAGTAAACATTGCAGACTTAAAAACTGTGCTATCAAAACCTTGGTGACTACATCTTAATGTCTTTACTTGCTGCTTTTTTTTCCAGCCTATTTCTTTGTTCAAACTGCTGTTACATTCACACGAGGCATCCATAATATGTCTAAGGTCTGGATCCCAAGATTTTGCCAAATGCAAAAACAAAAAAAAAAGGATATGTCTAAAGATGTTACCAGACAGGCAGAATTATATGAGAAGACACATGCAAAGACTAAAGAATGAGCTCAGTCTTTTTTCAATATAGCAAAACTCTGTCTGCTCAGACTATGAAAAAATCCAGCTTTATCCTCCCAAGTTTGTTTCTGTTTTGCTGATTGCACTACTTTCCTGTAGCTCATCCACAATGAATAAACTTTATTTTAATTTAGAAGCAGTCTCATGCTCTATTTTTACTGCAAGGAAAACAACTGATTTCCCCTCCCCCTAGCAAAAGCTGGGGCAGAACCCAGTCCTTGGCAGCTGCTGCTGACTTTAAGCACCATATATAAGGTATTAAACCACCCACTTTATGTTCTAATAACATTAACAGTCTCACATGAACCAGGACATTCAGGTTAAAGCTGAAATTCTCTCCTTAAGTCACCACATTGTGTCTAGGTACAGTATTGCAGCACTTAATCAGAGGGCCTCAGAGCAGTGGGGGGTTCATACCATATGTGCTATAATACCTAAGCACAGCGGGGTGAGTTAAGGACAGAGTTTTAGACTTAACTCTGAATTTCTTAGGTTCTGTCAGGACCCTGCTAATGTTTTTGAAAAAAATTGTATGATGTGTGTCTGGAGAGTTACTTTCTTCTTACACAAAAAAGGAAAGAAAGATGTAGTGGGGGTGGGAGACAAGGGAGGATGATTTCTCAGGAAAAGATAAAAGTAGGGGTACACAATGCCAACTATCTAAATTGTAAGTGTGGGCATGTTGATATTCTACAAATATTTATACAACTTTCAAACACATTAACTTAGTCCAGATGACTGTGATAAAGCTATATGAAAAATACTCTTTCAACACAAAATTTATAATTTTTAAGCCATTTACTGGAATTATATTATGTTTCATTTTATTAGGATCTTCTTCAAGGCCCCAGCCTAGAGTTTGATGAGCACCAAAAAATACACTCCCTAATGGATGCTTATTATTTAAAGAAGAATAATATTTCTGCTTGATTTGTGCTTCTTCCCAGGAACCTGATTGAAACTATGTATTTCCTATGTATTAATCACATTTCATATTCAAATTGATGTTCATATCAAAACTCCTTAAAGCAATCTGCAAGAAGCTAAGGGGACTAAACTTTACAATGTGACACTGAGTTTTCCTAGAGCAGCTTTATTTACTGGTGATAACACAGGAAGGCCAAAAAACAAACCCTTCATTTCTTACTAACGCAATAGAAAATAAAAGATATTGAAACACACAGCACTACATATTCCCAAATCTAAAAAAAAAACGGGTAAAAGAAGCTGTAACAAAACTGTACAGCCAGTATTAGTTTCTGGAAACAACACTTTGACAAAGTACAACTCATTGGTGGTTATGGTGAAGTTTTTTTGTTTTTAAAGAGCATTCAGCATCACCTAGACATCTACTATTCCTACCGAAAAGTGGCAAAGTAAATTTCCACACTACCTACTGCTTTCCCTGGCCCTTGAGTCAAAATCCCTTTTCACAAGTAGAGGGTAGGTACTTTGCTAGAATTATTTATTATGCTGCATCTTCTGCAAGGGAAATCAATTGAACAGAATATGAGCACCACCCAAGGATTGCTGCCCCTCTCTCACTAACACAGGTCAGGTGTAAGATCTCATATTGTACCTTGGTGAACAACCATCAACTTACCTGATGATTTTTAAAGTGGAAACCAGCAAGGTCTAGAGAGAATGTCTGAGAAAGACATGTGAAACACACCCTCAAGAGCAATCCCCAGTGAAAATACAAGCTCTCCTCTTCGGAGAAAAGCTCATTAAAAACTAGCAGATCTCAGTGGTTTTGTTGCAAACCAATCAACCTGAACCTGCAAAGGAGTCTGACCTCACCCAGATTCATGGGTCTTCTATTTTTGACGTTACCTGCTAGTGATAAGAATTGATTTAAATGATTCTAAAATTAGTGCTGTACATCAAAGGATGGTTATAGCACGTCTCGGCAATGTCACAGTTGTACACATTTTGCTGTTCTCTGTGTGTCTCTGTGTGTGTGTGTTTGTGTGCATGTGTGTGTTCTCTAATTGGAAAAGTGTAACCCTTAAATCCAGGAACTGGTGACTGAGTTAACTTTCCTCCTGGAGGAGTGGTTAGAAATTGACTTCCTCATAAGTGAGGTTGTTACCCTGGGACGCAGGTGGAAACCAGAGTGTAGTTCTCATAAAGTTAACAAGATCACTTTGCTGGGCTCAGGCCTCATGTAATTTAAATCACCTATTGCCAGTGAAGGTAGATAACATTCTTTGCTGCTACAGATCAGCCCCCCAAATCCAGAGCAGTGATCTTTGGCAGTTTTAACCCACCAGAAATGAACGGATAAAAAACGTCCCAAATCATTAGAAACAGAAGGGGTTTAAAAAAACCAAAACCAAAACCAAAACAACAGAACCAAAACCAAAACTAAAACCAAAACCAATAAATCTAAATGCTTGTATAGTAGTGGTAGGAAAGCATTTTGTACTGGAAGCTCTAAACACATTCATACAGAGAGTGTCAACACAGGCAGGCAGTACCAAACCATAGACATCACACTAAGTTACTAATCCAGAAAGAAGCTACCCCTATGTCTTGTTTTTATCTTTAACACCTTTTAGCTTATTTTCCTCACACGTCTGCCCTCCCTGCTTTTAGGCTGGAAGAAACTGTGAAGTGGTAAAAGGACTTTGTGCTCATAAAGGTTTGATGACTCCGCCATCTGGCTGGGAATGCTCATAAAGGAAGCCCTGCAGAGGTTAAGGAGGTCAGAGACTACACAAGGAGGGGCTGAGGTGGGTCCCAGCACTTCTCTGGCACCCGAATTCTGTCCAACTCATAGTAAGGTGCTCTCATCAACCTCCATAGGGAAGTGTCTCTGTTGGACTGGTGACAAGCATAATTTCTTTCTCTTGCTCACTTTCATAATTCTGCGGGAACGTAAAGGAAATCTCTCTGCCCATATCCCGTTGTAATCGCTTCCATCCTCTACCAGTGCTCAGCTCATTAACAAGTGACCTGAAGGCAGGGGAAAAAAACTACAACTTTTGTATAATGGAGCCTTGCTGTGTAGAGACTATAAAAGTAAACAGGCCTGGTTCCCTAAAAAAAGAAAAGAAAAAAACCCAGAAAAAATACTGAACCGATCTCTGAAACAATTAAATGTGTGATTATAAAATCTAGCTACATGACAGGTATCTCAGTAATATGTGCTTGTATTTTCCATGCTATATGCCCAAAAAGCATATATTTAAAGCCTGTACACACAAAGTTATAGGCTTCTGCTGTACTGATTGCCCTGGCAGCAGATAAGTGCCCAGCATCAGGTTTATGAATTGCAGGCTTCATTAGTCTTAAAATGGTAACAAAGGAAGATGCGTCCTAAAAAGTGTCATCCTTCATCTGAGAGGGTACTGCCTGACACATTAGGAATCTATATGCTCAATTAACCACTGGCAGGCTCATTTTTTCTGTGCCTCTCACTCAGCCTCTCTCTCCCCCCACTCTTCCACACTAGTCCACTCTTCCTTCTCACCGAATCCTTCAGCCCTTGCATAGGTAGCCTCAGCTATATGCAAACACTCAATTACAGAGTGGCTGGAGGGATTACTTTTGGCTGCTACTAGTTCTCTCTCTCTTCCAATTTCCTGTGAAAAGCCAAATAATCTAATTGCTGTCTTCTGCTTTTAATTACCAAAAGTGAATACACTCAGATCCTTTGTTTTTAAAAGCTAGTTCACGAATTCAAAATCTGTCTTGGAAATTAACATAGTTTGATGATTAAACTGTAATAGCTCTTGAGGTCCAGAACACTTTCTGAACAAGCAAGTCATATGCTGCTTTTTCCATTAAAACAATTATTTTATCAGTCTGAAATCAGTTTGTGAATCCAATATTTGAATCTGTCCCCTCCCTCCCCCATTATTTAAATGTATCCTTTATTATCCAGGCAGCCTTACAGAAACACTTTGGGCAGTCACAGCTTTGGGTTAGTGGAATAAACAGGTGAAAAAAAGCCCCCCAAAAAATAAGAGAGGGAAAGTTATCAGGTAGGAAACACAGCCAATCAGAACAGAAAGCCAGTGTCCTAAATGTTTAATCCTCCATAACTATTAGCATACACATGATTAACTGTATAGTAGACCTGATTAAGTGTGTCTGTACATTATGCTAATCCCTGCACGCTGATTGGCTGACCTGATTAATGGCCCACCAGACTCCGTGCTGGGATGGAAGTAGGATGTGCTGCTTTCACCGCCTCTCTGCAAAGAAAGCTGGGCAAAACAGGGGAGCAGTGCACAGCCAGTCACCCAACATGCAGCAAAGAACGGGGACAAGAGGCAGAGGTCATACTCTTTGAACACTAAGTTAGAGACATAAAGTTTGAGATAATGGAATTGCTTTTATAGCTCTGTTTCCTAATATTTAAGCCTACCATCAATGTTATTTTTGGGTCCAGTTCAGAAAATAGCTTATTCTAGAGTTCAGCTGTGCTCCTCTCTGTTTATCTCTCAGCACCTGTATGCATAGGACACCTGTCACAGGAAAGTAAAAGCACTCTGCACTAACTGCCTTTAAAAAACCTTCCAAAAAACATGATCACCAGTTTTGCACTTCCACATCTTCCTAAAGGCATAGAATATGCAATTTTTTAACCCCACTTTTAAAGCAACTACCTTCAGCTTTTTAGGATTGATTCAAAGCATTTCTGAAGCCTTCAGAGGATATGAAGTCTCCTGGAGAGACTTTGGTGATGGTTTTGGAATTGTGTGGTTAAGTGCTCTAAAGACAAGCACTGGAAAATGCATTGATGCCCCTGCCCTGTCTGTAAAAACAGATGATATATATTTAGCTTGCACTCCTGCCTGTTATTGAGTTATTGACACTGAAAGTCAGCAGTCTTATTAAGCTGAAAGGACTTGCCAAATGGCCTCAATGGAAGCTTAATGTTTAGATAAAGAAGTAAAAACAGACCCTTTTCTCTTTCTCCCTCCAACATACACTGGTATGTATGGTAGGCATCTAACACCTAAAAAAGTAAAAATGCATGTGCATATCAATGTAAAAAATATGAAGTGTCTAGAAAGTCTGTATAATATTGATGCACACCATCTGTTCTAGGTCAGGTATGTAAACTTTTTTGGCTGTGTACATTTATCCAGAGCAACTTAAGGGGATTAAACTTCTGGCCTTTAAAGTGTTGAATAGCTTTTCTTGAGTTACTTGAATGAGGTATTCACGTGAGGTCAATCTAGTCATAATGGGTCAAATTTAACAGCTGCTGTTGGCACAAGCCTGGTCTGTGGCAATAAGTCTAGAATCTGCTCTCACAAAATGAGGTTCTCACAGGCACACCGAGGAGTTAGAGTGTGGCAGTGCCAAAAGTAGGGAACTCAGACTGGGCTGGCACATCACTTAGACTGGTAGAGAGTGTACCAGTATCCAGAGACTTAAAGAATACAGAAGAGTTGGGCTGTTGGTGCTGTGCTTGTTCTTCCTTGGATGAATTTCTTCACAGCCATAACTCAAGACCTGTGGAAACCTGTGTTTTTGATCACTGGCAGTACTGCTCTGGGAGACTGACTCAGCCCTTCTGTTTTATCTCATGGTGCAAGTCATGGCATCATGTCTCTAAACAGCTGCTTTACACAAAGACAACCAAGAGAGAATCAAAACCACCAATTACATGTGTGACAATGATACTGGTGAGGTAATTTTAGTTTGCTAAATGTTATTAAGCAGGTGAATCTGTTATTCTTAATTACTTATTTAGTTCTGGTAATTAATTATTGTGTATGGAATCATTCAAGTTATATTTATTTTCACTTTTATCAACAGGTTTCTTGATGTTTAGGTTATCTATGCAATACATCATAATAAATATATTGTATGAGTATGTATCTGAGGAAATGTCTCATACAAATTTTTTAAAAACCCTTACATTGAGAACAGAGCTGCCTGGAGCCAGCCTATACAGAATGCTACAGAGGAATGTATATCTTACACAGTCCTTCCTAACTAACAGAGGCTTAAGTTGTGGAGAACTTTTTTCTCTCCTGTGGTCACTAGCCCCAAACCTTTAATTTTTAATTAAAGGTGGTTGTCTAATTCTACTGCTTGCACAGAGCAGGCTCATTCTTTTAAAGGATGGTAATGATGGAAGAACGTGAAACTGATCCTTTAAAAACTTCAAATTAAACACAATATTTATTGTTCTATTTAAAACCATAACTGTTCACTAAGTCTTGAGTGAGCAGCAGATGGGGGAACACTTTTGTAAATACTTCCCTACTTATGCATATCTCTGTCTATGCTTTCATTAAAGTGTCAGTTAAATACTCTGACATCTGACCAATCACCTGTGTGTGGTCAGACCCTCTTACCTAGAATAGGCCTACTTATTCCAGGTAAGAGACAGATTCGAGCCCCATCAAATCCTGAGAAACTTAAAAGTTAAAACATCTTTCAACTTTTGAAGGTTAAATACTTTGTGGTGGAGTAAAAAGGAATATCCTTCCTGTGAGAGGAAAGTCACAGTCAAGCGTTTTCTTTTCGGGAAGAGCTGCACATCTGGGACCACTTTTGTGCACTGTCAAGGTTGGTCTTAAGGTGTGAGCCAGGTACTGAGATGCTCAGGTTGTCATTGCTGGTAGCCACACCTGAGTGCCAGGTGAGGAGCTCCATAAGTACCTTGTGAATCCAGATGTCTCCTGGCTTGGCAGTATCTGAGAATCTGGGACCTAGAAGTCCTACTTCACCCTTCTTTGGATGTGCCAGTCACTACTCCTTTCTAGCAACAAAAATCCATCCACATCACCAACCACAGCAAACAAAAATATAACCCCATATCTCAAAGGAATTTTCTTGAAGACCCAGGGGAGATCACAATTTAACTTCATACTTGATAAAGTTGCCTTTACCAGTATACCAAGCCTATCAGGGCAGTCGGTAAAATTCCAAGTGAATTTCAGCTTTTGCGAAGTGGACTAATTGCTAATGTCTTGCAAAAAAGGTTAGGCTGATTTGTAGCAATATTTAGCAACCACCTTCTAAATTTAAGGGAACAGTATTAGGCTCAGCTCCAGAGACATGCAAATGATGTTCCTCTTTCAGTTTCTGCTAAAAAGGCACAACAGTTCGTGACTCTACTTTTGTCAGACAGAGGTGCAAAAGTAATATTTTGCAGTGTGATTTTTAAGGATAGAGTTGCTTAATGTCTAAAAAAGCAAACAGATTACTTACTTCATGTGCTTCATACATGTCTCTGCTTTTGGTTAGAGAAGTTACACTGGAATTTCCTCTGAGATGTATGGCACAGAACAGACACAGCTTCATTTTAAACATGATATTCTGTTGATTAGCCAGTGGAAGAGTTCATGAAGAAGGAAATATGCTTATGAACTACCTTTACCAGAAGTTACTACAAAGTGGTCGATGCTTTCTCTGTGCAACTTGTAGATGCTGTACATGCTCAAGTGGAAGCACTGCTTTGAATGGACACAGCGAGTGGAGCAGATGTAGATATGAGCAAAAGGTTCTCAGATAGCAATTCACTAAAAAAATCTACCTCTTTTTATTTGGAAAAGTCACATGTAAGTTATTATTTTGCAAAATATATTTATTTACTGGTTGGAGTTCTTGAATTGGTGGCTTTTCAAAATCTTCACTCTATGGTTTAATCACAATTATTCAAATTTTAGCTGAGTCCTGTAAGTATTTTGACACTCTTTTCATCAAAGGAAGAGGTACCGACAGTTCAGCTGCAAACACCTCAAGAAACTGTGTATGTGTATTTAACAAATGCCCAGTCAATACTGCAAGCACTTTCTGGTAGTATATTTGCTTCTAAAACAAAGTGATTTGGCTTTGCAGCTTTTTAACTGTGGTTTTATTTGTGTCCAAGAAGGAGGTCCTTGAAACTCAGAATCAAAGTTTTATCTAAAAGTGGTAAAACAGTTTCTTGGTCGATCATCTACGTGCATTTCCTAAATGTCACCAGTCCTTATGAAAAATAAGGTAATCCAACAGTCTTGGAGCCCTTCCCAAAGGGATTTCACTTGCTTCTGTATTTATGCTGTGGTTTTATCACTCTTATCTTCACTTCTGAGGAGAAAATTTATTTTAAAACACTTAGCCTTTGGTGAGGCAAGGAGAAGAAACCAAGGGGCAAAAACTCTGAAGCCAAGGAATGCCTTACAAGATATGCCTTCAGGCCAGTTGTCCTAGTGTTTAACCCTGGGATTAATTTTTTAGGATATTTCAGGTGACTGAGCTGTTGAAGCATAACAAAAAAGAATAAGGTAGGCTTTTGAAAAACTAAGATACATGTGGATTCAAGGTTTGGAAAATATGAGGGGAAAGCATGACAGCACGCAGAGGAGATTAATCAATCTTGTGTACATTAAAAAAAAGTATTGTGATCCCTTGAGAAGGTATTTTTCAATGAGAAACCAGATTTTGTTGAAGAACATAGTATATATTGTAGGAGTGCAGAAGGGGTGCATCAGGAATCCCTAAAATTGCAGTTATTTTCTCCTAATAATGTGAACTCATTCATACTATAAGCAGATCTAAAAATTTTGATCATAAGGAAGAATTGATGTGAAAAAAAGAACAGTTGCACTGGCACTAATCCAGGATAATTCTGCTGCAAACAGTAGAGTGACTCTGGAAATGCCAGACAGAACTGAGGGCTGAGCTTCCTAATAATGGGCTGTAAGAGGTGCTGGAACACAAACTTGTGTGATAGTGTCCAAGAGTGAAATGTGTGTGTCATATAATCATGGACTTTTTCATCTGGAAAGGGCAAGGATAGTTATGCTCTTCACTTTGCAACTCACACACCTAAAGGGCTGACACAAAATCCCCCGTTTCACCCCGGCAGCATTCTTACCCTTCCTGTCCCATGTGTGCCATAGCAGCAGAACAGCTGTTCATCCCCTTTCGTCTGGGATTCTGCTTTTGTTTAGCCCTGACGACCACAAATCACATCGTTACAATGGTCATTCTCATTGTACCAAAGGCTGACCAAAAACCAGATCCTCTTCAAAACTCCCTTTCAGAAGCCCCAGAGATGGAGGTGGAGATGAGCATTTTCCTGGTTCCTAGTGCAGATTCTTTTCTAGCTTGTAATCCATTTTTTGCTCATACCTGACAAGGTGCTCTGTTGAGACTGAAGCCCGTGTGCTGGCTGTCAGTCATGGCTGATGTGCTGTGCAGGATAAGGGGCAAAGGCAGGTGGTGCTGGAGGTGTAAAGGCAGGGGATGTGCCCATTGAAATTCTCTCTGTCCTAATTGGCAGGAAAAGGGCACTGATAGGCATGGATTGTCAAGATGGCTCCTCTGACCCTTCTGCTTAATCCAAATGAGTAATTAATGAGTGTGTTATGATTAGCACTGCAGTAAACTCTTCACTAGACAAATACTTTAAAGCTCTCAGGCTTTAGCTCACCAGCTGATTGCCATTTGGCTAGCAGATTTGTTTCCCTCTGAGAGGTTGAAGACAACCATTAGTTGTGCAAGGGGAGTTTATGGCTAAAAAATAAAAATTAGGAATTCTACCAAAACTACATCACTGTAAAAGTGGGAATGCATGTTCTCTCAGCAGAGCTGACAAAACAAGTTATAACACACAGGGCTGTTGTGTATCAGGAGCAGTTAGCAGCTGATGAAGTGAAGGAGGAATTGTTTACTGAGCATCAAGAAATGTAAAACCTGTATTTTCAGGCTTCTCTTTCTCTGAAAGAAGTAGCAAAACAGGAGACAGGAACCACTAGCTGCTCTTCTTCAGTGGAATATACCAAATAGATTTGTAATAGAAAAATGTTTATATCCAATATCTTATCTTTCTAGTTTTGTGGAAAATACCAGCAGATTGAAGTATTTGTTATGAAATCAGCAATACCTTATTGAATTAGGTAATCCCTGCTAATTTGTGGCTGCTGAGATTTTACAAGAGGGGCTTGTGCATTAGTGGTGGAGGGTTCAAGGGAGCAGGGTATTCTCTTCTGCTTTCTCAGTTTAAGGCCTCAGCTGAGGCCAGTGGGGCAGACAAGTTACAGGACAGTTTGTGCAGGAAGACCAGATGCTCCTGCTTCAGACCTAGAGACCTTGGAGATAACCAGTACTGGGCCAGCTCGCTCATGATAGAGGTGAAGAAGAGAACACAGAAATCCAAGCAGCCTACCAGCTTCCCCAGAAAATTTAAGGAGAAATCTACCAGTGGGAAAAACAGGAGAAGGAACTGCACATCTTATAGGCTGTCACCTGTATGAAAGGGACAGCTAGGACAAATTTCTGTCTCTGCACTTGCCAGTTGGTCACTTCTGGCCAACTCTGGATTTCTATAAACTGTAAATGGAAAAATAAATTAAAAGTAAAATAAAATGCAAAAAATAAAATGCAAAAAATAAAATAAAATAAAATAAAATAAAATAAAATAAAATAAAATAAAATAAAATAAAATAAAATAAAATAAAATAAAATAAAATAAAATAAAATAAAACCCACTTGCAAAGCACATTTCAAGCTTCTCCAGGCTAGCCTAGCTCTATTTCTCATGCTAATTACAGAGATTATAAAGAAGGGAGACATATGACTGCCACCTATCCCTGCCACTGTCCTTAAAACAAATGTAAAGGACAATTAACAACAGATTAGCTCCATGTCCTAGTTTGCCATGTGAGGATGATCACTGACCTTCTCATTTCATCCTCATTAGTGTCTCAGGCCAGCAGACCCATTGCTCTTTAATCATCGCCCATCATCCTTTGCTTCAACACATGGAAACAAATGACGTGCTGCCAAGAAGGTCAGAGGCCAAATATGAGTTTTGTTGTTGCTGGAGTGCAAACTGGAGGCAACGGGGTCAACTTTGGGGCAAATCTTTGCGGCAGTCTGTTTGAGCAGAGAAACTGTTTTGAATGCGTGAAGCATGACACCCACTGTGTTTTTGTTTTCCTCTTGCAGCTGGAATTTGCTCAAAGATTTCTTTTAATTTTCTATTTTTTAGCGGCATGTGAAAAACACCCGGGAGGAAAGGACTGGTGATTCTATTTCTTTCTGAAAACAAAAGGTTAAATTGCAAAGGGATGGGATAAGTGCATCTAGGGTGTCACATGGATATTTTTTGCCTTTCAAAGCTGCATGTTGTTCATAAAGTTATGAATGCTGGGAGCTTTTCAGGCTGCATCTCTTCATGCTGCTGCTACTCCAGTGCTACTTTCCAATTTGCCATGGATAGCCTCTGAAGACTGACAGGGCTGAAGGCACCCAGTGCCAGTGTAAATGAGCCCCATTCATTTCTTGCCATGGGCATATGGCATGTCATTGTCCTCGGCCACCGAGGCAGAAGTGATGCAATTTGTTGGCATGTCCTGTCACAGCACAAACTATCTATCCCACTGAGCCCCTAGAAAACAACAGAAGCCAGAAAAGGGCAGCCAAAAACTTCACAGCTTTATCACAAGAACACACATGCACACACCACACTGGTTAAAAAAAAATTAAAAAAAGAAAGAATCTGTGTCCTTTTTTGGTCCTCTGTGGGATTTATATTTTTTTGATTTCTTCAGGGTCTAAAAAGTTGTCTAAACTGGTACAAAGCCTTATCTTTTCTACATTTCTGCATTCAAGAGAATTAGGCTTTTAATTTCTTCTAATTTTAAAATCTAAATTTAGCATAAAATCACTGAACTTGCAGAAGTTCAGCATGTGTTTGTTTAATGCTTTTTAGTGGGAAGTTATGAGTTAAACTATTATATCTTCAAATTGGAGAGATGATACTTTATACTCCTGAAAAGCAATTAAAAAAAATCACATTCCCTGGCTGAGAAGAAACAAACTTGTTTGTTTCATTCTTGAATTAACTTAAAACTTGGAGTGGCTCAGAATTCATAGCAGAACTTCAGGATTACTTAATGTTCCAGTTAAGTGAAACTGAAGAGAAGGGGGGAAAAATCCAGTCACAGTACAAAGCAACAACAAAGAAAAGGCTGAGCACAGAGAAATTCAAATGTGGGAAAGAGAGAGGGGGAGAGAGGTAAGAAAAAAAGCAGAGTGGTGGAGGAATGACCAGAGAGCTTCTCAGTGTGAACAAAACAGTTAAACTTACTCTAACTTATCTCTCCTCATTTGCACCTGGCATGCACAGTTGTCAAACGCTGCACTAAAAGCAAGGACACTGAAAAAATAATTGAACCAAAAAATTGCAGAAATTATGCAATGTTGAGAAGACTGAGATCAAAATACAACAAACATTGGACCTATCTTCCTGCCTAAAAGCCAACTACCTGTTCCTGTCCATTTTCTGGACCGAGTTCCATGCTTGGTGTCTAATTCAGCATTTCCTACAGTGAGAAAAATAAACATTTCATTTAAGTCTGCCTTAAAGAAAATGTTGTTTTAAATTAAGGAGGGAAAAAAATAGGTTTTGACATTGAACAAGCTGTGGGAAACTCCAGACTAGTCTGAGAGTTTTCTAAAGTCCAAACCCTACCATATTTCTCAATGTTGCTATATGTATTTTGTATTTGTAAGGTTTACAGCCTATTTTTGCCCTTCAATAATAAGCTGTGCTGCAAATAAGTTGTGCGCAATAAGCAGTGCTGCAAATCAGATAATTAGAGGTGACTGTGATCAGATTTCCACTGTAAATTAAGTATGGGACAAAATGAGAGTGCAAGTTTTACAAGACCAAATTTGTACCCATAAAATGAAGTCAGACATACTACAGTTTAGCGAGAGTTGGCTCCAAGGTTGAAAAGTTCAAACCCAGAACTAAACTTCTACCAAGTTTGCAGTATTGCAATATTAAATTCTATCATTTTGATTTGAGCCCATTTCTAATTATATTACTGGGTTTCTATAAACCAAATCATATGCAACATTTAAGTTGGGATGTTCAGGCTGGTTAGATTTAGAAAACAAACCCATGTTAAATGTCAGAACTAATTTTTGTAGAGACAAAAGTATCATGCTCCATATGGTTCACATTTCTGAGTGCAGAGTTTTTGCACTAGCTAGGCCAAACATAAACCTGTGTGACACACATAATTGCACGGGCTGTAATTATTTTTATTTAACTGAATATCTATGATACAGTGATTTCTCAGGTTTTTTTGGCAGTGCAAAGACAGTTGTGGAACATGTTATCAACTCCCTTCAGAAACAAAAGAACAAATAGTTCTTCCCAACACTTCCCCTTTGAGATTTCAGTCTGAGCCAGTACCACCATCAAAAAATGACACATTTGACAGTTTATGTGTCTGCTCCATCAACACCAGGTGGGTTGGCATTCTTACCCTGAGTTTCCTTCTGAAAACACACATTCCTGGTGGACCAAAAGCCCTTACATTCAAAGGTGATGCTTTTCATCAATGGACACTGAAAATCCAAGAAGGTTTTATTTTATTTTAAAAAAACAAAATCCAAACACTTCTTGCATCATAAAAAAAGAAGTATCTTAATTTTTCACTAGATACAAACACAAGTGGAAGGCTTCAGGAATAAAAGAGGCGGTCAGACATGGAGTGGGATCTCAGTCAGCAAAAGTCCACAAATCTTTCAGGACAGTAAATATAAAGGTTAGAAAACTATCCCCAGTGTGAGCTAATTACAAATACACCTAAATCCGACTGACTCACACTGATGCTGCTATGAGAATTTCTGAAAATGGACCTTTGGAGAATAAAATAAGAAAAGGCTTTTGCAAATTTGAGTTTTGATTTTCAAATGTTCAGATAAAGAAGCATGTTTATGTGCCTGACACATTGCAGTGGGCAAAACTACAAGAGTCACTACCCATCAACTGTGAATGAGTATGCTTTCTTTTAAACCAAACAATTAGTTCTAGTAAAATAAAGTTATAGAAAGCTTCCTACCTCTTTGTAGGACAGAGAAAAAGATGGCATTACTGGCCACATGGCAAGTCAACAAACACCATTTGAAAAAAGATGGATTTTGTCACTGCAGTAACAGAAGTGTTTAACTTAGGAACAGATGAATAAAAAACCTGCCAGTAATGGATTGTCCCAATCTATTTGATCAACACATTGCCCAAGACTACAAGGACTTGGGCAAAGCAAGCTCGTGTATGCAGAGTCATGAACAAGGATCAAAACCACTGCCTCTAAAGTTACACTTGCAACATTTAAAATTAATTCTAGTAATAATGAACTTGCATTTTAATACAGTAGTGAGAGGTTAGCACACTGCATTGTGATATGTTCTGCCTCTTCTAGAGCTAAATTGACATTACCAGGGAAGAAAGGGGATTTGAAATATAGGTAGAAAAGTAGGAACAAAATTTCAAGAAGAGGTTTTATCAGAAGGCAAAAAGTCTCCTAGATTAAATGACCATCAAAAAAGGGAAAACCCATTTTATTTTAATGGCTGGCTGAATGTACCCATTACAACAGGGCACTAACAGTGCCTCTCCAAAATAGAGGAGAAAAACATGAAAAGCCCAGTGTAAAATATTAGTAAACAATGGACTTTAATATAGAAAATACGGATGCTGTGAATTAAGGCTTTCATAAAATGATGAACAAATGAAAACCAGTGAGAATAATCCTTAGAAGTACACCAGAAAGAATCCTAGCAGAGAAAGGGTGTTATCATAAGTTTCTAATGACCTAATTTTGAATTTTAATAATGAATATTGATGCTGTTTGCATAAATATCAAGACAATGTTGCAATAAATCATCATTGTTGTAATCAATAATGCATTAGGGATTTACTACATTGGCAATTCAGAAGGACACAAACTAAAGAAGTTTCTAAGTTCATGGACTTGATAATATGTAAGAATTCAAATAGACCTGATACTGAAAGATTTTGGGAAACCAAAAGATATCTAATGTGTCACTACTGGAAAAAGTGTAGCTAGCAAAATTTACTGGTCCCATAAACTCAACAAAAGGAAGAAATGATATTTAGCTGTATGCTAGTTTTTGCATGGAATCCACCTTTCTACTCTGAAAAATTCCAATGTAGCATTTGCCCAAAAACATTAATGAAAATACATCAGAGCAAGAGGAAACAGCCAAGTGCCTGGTCCTTGAAGCGCTTTGAAGAGCGGCACACGTATGGAAATATTTTTGTGGTTAAAATTTGGGGATAGAAAAAAGTTTATTAAAACTGGAAATGAGGAGGAGGCTGGATGGCCTGTTGAATGAGTGTCCTGAATCCACTGGAATTCTAGGTCCAGTGTGCAATACAGCCAATTCAAAGTGAGGTATGTAGCAAAAGAGAAATGTGGGACACTGGTTTTTTTCAGGAGTTATTCTAAAAGGGCTACAGATGGCAAGGTGAGTACACAATTCAGTGGGTTTCTGTTTTGATTTCATGGAAAAAAAGTTAATCTAATTGTTGGGTGAATAAACAGAAGAGACATGAGGGCAACTAGGACCAGGTCACCAGAGAACAAGACTGAGATATTGCACACAGCTTGTGCTCACTTTCTAAAAACCATATTGAAGAATTGGAGAGGGTGAGATAAAAAGCCACAAAACTTATTTGAGGCCTGAAGGAGCTGTTTTTTAGTGGAAGACTTACACAGAGCTCCATCCATTTAGCTTATCAAAAAGAAAATTGATAGGTGGTTTGATTACAGTACATAAGTGCCTTCACAGGAAGAAAATACAAGGTAGTAAAGGCCTCTTTAATCTAATACAGAAAGGAATAACAAGAACCAATGGCTAAAAGCCAGACAAATTCCAATTGGAAATAAGCCACAGTGAGAATGATTAACTGTTGGAACAAACTACCAAAGGAAATGGTGGATTATCCATCTCCTGATTGCTTCAAATCAAGGCTGGATGCTGTGATAGTTATAACCAAACACAAGGTAGATTTTACTCTAAACAAGAGGTGAAACTAGAGGAACTAGTTTCTCATGCTCCATTCTCTGCTTAAATAATCCTCTTTTATTTTGGTAAATAAATCTATTCACTGAATTTTAAAAAATGGTTTTTCCAAAGTAACTTTTCTAACCAAAACTCACTGTGAAAATTCTCTTGCTGCCCCAAAGTTAAAAAAAAAGCAAAAATTTCCTATTTGGCTCAGTCATAGGTGATTCTCCCCTCTTTATGCCTTGTTTTCATAATTGCATAGTGGTACTCAAATGTCTTCCTTTCTGAAAGCCCTGAAGTTGCACAGAGAGAAACAAACCAGGATTTCAAAGATAAAGCACAGTAAAATAATAAAACCATGAGTCAAGACAAGTTGGTGTCTGTAATTTAAAATATCCTTCAGAGGCTGTTAGTTTTTTTTAAGTGTGCCCTGGCACTGAGGGTAAGCAGAATTGTCTAAAATAAGATTAGGCCTGGCATTTTCACTTCCTCCCTGAGGTATGGGAACGACTTTCTTCTTCTTTCACTTTGTATTTCTCTTACAAACTACCATGTCTAGACTATTTTTATGCCATTTTAGAGATGCTTATCATGTCTCCACGTACGCAGACACTCAGTGTTTTCTGCAGTGTCCCGGCTATTTTGACTCCACTGTACCCAGTCTGAGGGAGGGGGATGGAAACAAACGGCTCAGATCAATACACTCCCCCTTTCTCTTGAGTTCTTTGTCCCATGACACGGAGTCACACATCCTGAAAAGTCTATACAGAGACACTAACTAATTTTGAAGGCAAATTCCGCAACACTTATCTGTTTTGAGCAGATCTTTTGTTTGAGGGTGCCTCCTTTTTTTGAAAGTACACCAAATGTTCAAACTACAGAGCAGTCCATGAAATCCATTACTTTCTGTTCATCCCCGTTGTGCAAGAGACCAAAAAAGTCAACCAATATTAGCAGGAGATTCTGAGTCCTCTAAATCCAGCCTAGATGTACTTACTAGCCAATGCATCATAAGAAGTGTATCCTTTGTCTCCTCTTTGGACCTCCATGTTCAGCTCCTTTGAAACAGTTTGGAGAGGAAGAACCCCATAGCACTGATTATACCTAACTACACAAGCACCATGCTCTTTCAATCTTCTTTGGACATATAATGGGAATTATTGCATGTCTGTGCTAAGGCCTGTGTTAAGTAAATATTGTGGCGCTCCAAGAACTCTCTTAGTGTGTGCATTTTTTTCTGTGGAAGAACCTCACCTTGCCTGGATTAGTATAAGTTAAAACATTTTTAAAACTTTTCATAGGAAAGAAATGTATATAAACAGACATTCTCCTTAAATGGAGAAAGATTTTTTAAAAAATATACTGTAGATGTGTTTACCCTCACAGTCTTGTACTGGTTAGAGTAAATTCAAAAGTCTATAAACAACATAAAGTGAAACAAAACAAAGACATGGCTCAGAAGCAAAGTTTTAACATGGTTTTATAGGAAAAAGGCCTTACCTAACCACTCAAAGCATACTGTATATAGGCAAAGGCTTGGAGATATCACCAGCAAGGTGGCATTACTTTGAAGCACCAATGCAGTGTGTGTACCTGTGGGGATGTAGCAAAAAGGAGTGGAGTAGAGAGTAGGGAAAGAAAGGCAAAGTTAATTGCTTGGTTACTATCCCCTTTTTACTAAAGCACAGTGAAAATTATGGACCTTTAACTCCAGGAACTGGTACATGAGCCAAAACACTAATTCAGGAACTCTGGTCATTTGAGAGGCATCTCTTTGATCCAAGAAATGGTGACTTCAGTGCAGAGCAGGACTGAATGTGACAGAACAACCTTGCTTGTTCCAGTCAGGGGTATAAGTACATTGCTTGGATTAAGAAGGATCCAGATTTTCAGAATCTCCTTGCACAAGTCCAGGGTTAGACTTTCAAAGGGCTCCATGTCCCATTTAAATACTACAGGGTCAGCAGTCGTGACAGAACACAAGTCCCCCCTGGCTGTTTAGCAGCGTAGAGGCTGGAGGCACCAGCTAAATATGGGGTTTATTTTCTTGCACTGCTTAATATAAGAGAAGGTAATTTTTTAAGTTTAGGTCCCACATCCATTTATAAGAACACTGCCAAAGGGATTAAAGTCATTATTTTTTAAAATAATGACAGGTGAACTTCTTCCCCGTGTTTGCAATGGCTATGAAGAGGGCTTAGGGAAACTGGACTAAACTCTCAGTCTTCCCCTAAGATGGAGTGGTCCTTGTAGTGCAGCTGTCAAAGCTTGCCCCCATGTGCAAATATCTCCCCCTTTTTCTTCCCTTCATAGCAGTAGGAATTAATCAAGACTTCTTGCGTGGGGCCAAGAGGAGGGGGAAAGAAGCAAAGTCTGTCGTATGTCATTAGAATTGTGATTGTACATGTCACCAATGACATAGGTGGTTTGAAATTCTACATATGATTTTATGAGAAAATGAAGTAATCAGCTATAAACACATTTATACATAATCTTGCTTTGACATTTATTTTTAATGAACCAGGGAAGTCTACTCTCTTCTTGAGGTCAACAAGAAAATAATTCTCACTGGCAGAGAACATTTTGGTTATTAGACTGAATGAAATGAATTTATAATAAACAACATACAGTGGGACTGATTCCATCTCCTCCCAGAGCTGAAAATTTAGTAGGCTGTGCCTTCCTTTTTTCCATTACAGTTATGCATCAGGTGCATTCAATATAATGTCCTTCTCTTACAATTACAGAATATGCATAAGGGGAAACTGTTGCTTATTACAAATTATTTTGACAGGTAATTCTTGTTGAGATGAAAGCTTTAATTTCTATGAGAGTTCTAGAAATCAGGTGAGACTGGCAGCAGGTAATCAATCACAATTACATTTAATCACAAAATTCAAAAGTCACAGCAGTTTAAAGGATGCTTAAACACATACAGGTTATACCCTGAAACGATTTCATTTTGCATAGGAAAAATAGGAGGGAAAACAGGATTATTTATTTTAAACAAGATTACTTATTACAGTGATAAAAATTAATAGTCTAGACAAGCAAGGAACCCTGATTCAAGTAACAGGTTTATTGTTACATCTTCAGAGAAGGCAAGTAGTATGAGAGATTTTGTGTGGTAACACAAAGGATGCACACACACAGTCCACTGTAGACTTAGGGGTAAGACTAGGGCATAAGTGGATGCCTTATTTTGGCCAATAAAAATCAAACCACACTAAGTACATTTTGGCTTCACTTTTTTTCCTCCCCGAGAGGATTTTACGGTTTTACCCCATTACTCACCAGCATTGCAGGAAATCTATCTCAGTTCCATTCTCTCCCAAGGGACATCCAAACATCATTCCCTGCTCCTGACTACAGTCCACACTATCCATGACTGGATTGAACATGCAAGGAGGGCAAGGCAGGGAAGAAGCTCTCAGTTCAGTTTGCTTGTTGAAGATATTTCATCTGTAGAAATTAAGCAATCACTGGAGGTGAGGTGCAATCACCTCACCAGGAGGTGCTTCTCACAAAAGAACATTCTACGACCAGACCCAGCACACTCCTTTCTTCCCTGCCCTTATCTAATGATACTGGAAGAATTGCATAACCAATTTTAGTCAATGGTACTCCAGCCAAAACAAGCAAACCACTCTATGAAGAGCTTCTAGTGTGATGAGTAGGAACCAAAGATGGAGACCCTGATTAATTTCTGCTGCCTGCTTTGTTCGTAGAGAAATTTGTACAAAAAACCTACTGGGTAAGCTGGATGTAAATATTGTCCTGAGTCTGAGAGAAAAATGACTCCTTCTGAAAGTTACCAGGGAGGTGAGCAAGACAGGTAGCAACAAACGCCTGGTTATTTGAAGAAATTGAATTGACACCAACAGAGAAGACTGAGAAGAATAATGGCTCAAAACTTCACAATTATGGCAATTTTCTGTAGAATCAGACACTGTAGGCAGAGACAGGGGCCCAGAAAAGGTCTCCCATGTCCTCCATGAACTTGCCATGTTAGTTTCTGGATCAGAGGAGAGCATACTAAAGCCCCCAGTAAGCAACCCAATAAACCAGCAGTCTGAAGTTCATTTTGAGCTGAAACTATGTAATCAATTCACTTAGCCCCAAACTGAAGGCCTGGACAATAAGCTCTGTAGTTTTCTGTGAATTTTTTTTCCCCTATGCAATACTTGACATGAGAATCCCCTGAAATATGTGAAGGAATGGATGAGAAATGAAAGTATAGAAGGTGTTTCTTTTTCTCCAAAGAATTCTCCACTCAGGTCTTAAAAATAGAGAAAAAGTCACTCTCCAGCACACATTCAGGTTCTTTATTATTCTAAGAGAGAGTTTTGACTGCTAGTACCCATGTCTCTGCATACAAGGTGGTTGGGATTCAGTAACTGCAATCTCAGTGTAAATGACTACAGGAGTCACAAGCATTACATTACTAGAAAACTAATTTTTTTTTTGGGGGGGGGGCAGGGAGGGTTAAAATCTACCATCTGAGACTTTTTGTTTCTCAGAGGAGCTGGCCAGCTAAAGCAGTTTGCAACTCTTTAACAGGTCTCAGGACTCAGCTTCTGCGCCTGGCACCTTCTTTTTCAACTACATACTGTATTATAAGAAACAAAAGATGGTATGGTACTGCTTTTCTAAAAACTGTGCCTCCTATAGTCTGTTGTGGCTGTAAAGACCTCTGGGTCTACATTCTAAAGAGATTGTGTTCTTAACACTGTGAGCATATTTCTCTTACATGATGGCCCAAACAAAAGCCCTTACCTGAGAAAACGCTCATTTTGTCACACATATGTTGTGACAAAATTCTTGGAATTTAGATGGAGGTTTATTTTATTTATTTTATTTAGGTGTGATAATATTAATTCACATGACCATAAAGTGTTTTCATGTGAGCTTAATTTATCTTGAGTTTAAAATAAATGTTTAAGGTAGATTTATGGAGTAGTATTTCCATAAACAAGTAAACTAGCTCTGCAAAAGAATTGAGAGTTTATTTGTCATTAAAATTCTCGAATTCTATTAAAAAATTACTTTTGAACATACTTTCTTTAAAGAGAATGACAAAACACCTCTTGGCTGTAGCAGAGTAGAAACCTCTCTGCACATTTTACTTAGTGAGATCCTAGGGGTTAGCATTATACAGCAGGTCAGGGGAGACGATCACACTGACCTTTCTTGGCCATAAAAAACCTATGAAGAGTGATAAGCACTGACCTAATGCTGCTTCTCTTACTGATGTCAATAGTGGAGGAGTGAGGCCAAGGAAAAAGCTGTCTGAATTACAACTTCAGTTGAGAGTAATTTAAAGAAAATTGAATTCAACCAAAGGTAATGCATTAGATAAAACAAGTGAAAAGAATCATGGTAATGAGAAGGGAGTATCAATTGTTTGGGCTCATCATCCAGAAGCAAGACAATCAACTTTGAAAGTCCATGCTCTTTGACCAGGTAGAGAGGCCTCACAGTGAATGCCAAAATGGCATAGAGACCATGGGAGTGAGACACACGGGCTTTGTGGCTTAGATAAACTGGATCTAACTGTATCACTTGAATTAGGTATCCAATGGAGAGTCCATTTGCCCCTGACTTCAGCAGTAGACAAAGAGAGCTCTATATTACCATGGGCAACACATATCTTATTTTTTCAGAATAATTGCTATGCAGTGTGAATCTCTCTGTACGGCCATAGGTTAAGGGAACCAGCCTCCTTTCTGTGGTTCTTCAGTTAAAAGTGTACTTTCAGCTAGGATTAAAGCAGAGTTAGTTGTCAAGAGATAATACACAGCACCTTAGAGAAGACTAAAACATGTCATTGCCCCTACAGTTATTAAGCACTAACCTTAAGAAAGAGCAGAATCTGTTATTAGAAACAGCAACATGTTTTCTAGCTAATCAATGGTAGTAGCTGAACTGACACCTTCTAGATCATGGATAGAGTAGACAATGTCTACATTTTAAGCTCCTGAAAATAATCTGGAGCAACATGGATTCAAAGTAATATGGTCTGAAACTATTCTCAGGAGGGTTTGGAAACCAACTCCTTTAAGTTTCTTTAAAAATCCTCCCTACCCTTTTGTTAGTATTATTAAAAGTTTTTGTAAGTGTCTCTACAGCTTCTAAAAACCTATAGATGGCAGGTGCTGGTAGACAGTGAATATACAAAGGCATAAACAATAGGTACAAGATGAAAAAGAGTTACTATTTGTATTCTAATTATTCTCATTCTGCAGCCAAATCTGCAGAACCTAAGAATGGGAAAGACACTGTTCCTAAGCTTAATTTGTTCTTATTCTCTGCTACTTTTTTGTCTCAGTTTTCTACTCTTTGTGAATATATAGGTTAGATCAGGCTTCCAAGTCAAGAGCTCACAGGGAATAAAGTTTGAGCACATTACTTTATTTTCCAGCCTTCTACTTGCTTTTGCAGTATAGCAGTAATGGCCAGCAGAGTTCATAACACACCTCAGCTTTTGAACCCTTCAATCTACATACTTACAAGCTGAGCATGGGATTTTGTATGCCTGAGAATACATCTAAACCCCTCAATACATCTGAATCCAAGATTCTGTCACATTGAAAGAAACCATAATTCCTTAAAATTGAGCTGCTTTTTTCAACGTGAAATGGCTGAGGATGAGTTCTTAATTTATAGTTTTACAGAGTTGGAAGCCCTGATGGCACATAAGTACATTGGCTGCCAACAGTATTTGATTCTCAAATATAATCTCTATGGAAGAACTGAACGATGCCAGTGAGAAGGTAAAGAGAAGAGTGTATCTTATTCTGAAGTTCATAATGAAACAAAGCTCACATCCTTGAATGTTATGCAAATACTCTATGAAAAGTTGCAAAACTTGAACTTTGTCAAGTGTATAGTGTTCTTTACTTCTATATTGATAAATATATAGTCGCAACAGCTTTAATTCAGGCAACAATTTGGTGCCACTTTGCAAACAAGGGCTTGAAGAAGTGTATATTTGAAAAACAGCATACAGAAAAAAAAAGTCCTTTTTTTATCTTAATCACTCTTCAGTTGTGATATGAGCTTGAAACTATTCTGTTCTTATTTTATCAGAACTGGTTATACTCTTTCTAGGTTAAAGCCAAGGCTGACCATGTGAGAAGATTCTCACATAAAATCCAAAACTGTGGTACTGAGAAAGAAGAGAAACAGCCTCCTGATTTAACTAGTATTTGGATAGACTCCTAGACCATTGTTGGAGAAGCTGTCCAGATTGGCTTATCATAAAGCAACAGTTTCACTTTCAATAGACAATATATTTTCTGAGCAGGTAGGTGGGATGGGAAGGAGCAGAATACATATACATACATACATACATATATATATATATATATATATATACACACACATACATATATATATGTATGTATGTATGTATGTATGTATGTATGTATACATTATCCTGTTTTAGTGCAGATGGTTTCATTATGTCCCAGAGCTCTACACTGAGGGTCAAGTTTGAGAAAGCAACAGAATTTCAAAGAAGCATCACATTTTACTGAGTTCTATATCAAAGTCATGCATAAAGCACCTCATGATTTTATGATGCAACATAAATCAGCTAAGATGACCCATAACCACAATGAATGGTATAGGATACAAAGTTTGTATGGCTCAGGATTTGTTACTTGTATATTACTGAAACACTTCATCAAATGACCTTAGTATCTGTTTACTGTGTATATATTCTTAATTCCTTATTGGAAGATATTGGGTTTCTCTTTTTTTTCCTATCACTAGTATTTAAGCTTAAATTGGGACACTGAAAGAATTCCTATAAATTACTTTTGTTGTCACTTATTCTTGTTTGAACCTCATTTTCCATTAATAGTTCTACACTAAAACCAGCTTATTAATAAGTTGTCTCTTTTTCCTTTGATCAGTGATTCTTGGTATTGAAAGGATGTGGAAACCTGATCTAATTTTAGATCCAGAATTTTAATTCTCTGTAGGTTTCTTCTTTGACAAATTTCTCACTCCGCATTGAGAGGACTGTATTGGACATGACATATATGACGTACACAGAAATGCTTATGATACGGCAAAACTAAAAACTAATTTTTTAAATAATGTTGTAATGTTTCAACCAAGGACTTCAAAACCAGTATGACTTAACTAAATACTTTTTTAGACTTCTGAATGGGAAATAATGTCATCTATCTATTTGTTGCTGGGTCGACACTTTTCAGAATATTGATAATCTTTTAGTGAAAGTATGCACTTCTGGTAAACACTTTCATCATGTTTATAAACTTTTCATCAAGCACTGAGTCTTCGTTAAGATGGGTGTGTTATCACTTGCTAGCCAGGTGAGAAGTGCAAATGAGGATCAAACTGTGGATGTATGCAAAAGCTGAAGTAAAGCAGCCGCTTGAGGAGGCCTAAATAACACAAGGACAAGCTTAATCATAACAAAGGTGACAGAAATTTGGAGGGGTGGACATTCTCACTGAGCAGATGCCTGTGTACTAATACAACAATAATGGATATAAATTGGAGGATTGAATTGTTAGTAAAATGGAGTGTTGTTTTTATTTTCACAGCCAGCCTATGAATATGGAAGACTATAATTCAGGAAGGGTAAAGAAAGGAAAAGCTATCCCTAATGTGGACAGGGAGAGTTGCTGGAAGTCTTTTGGCAATGGCTACAAAGGAGAATCATGTGCTGCTGGGACAGAGTACAGCACTGGACAAAGCTTTTTGTACATATCAACCAGAGGAATCCAAGACTCTGGCCTCAGTGAAAGGAGGGTATTTTAATTACCAATGCATCTTTCAGGAAAGGAGTTAATGGACAAGACAATTTTTCCCCATTGATGATAATTTTGTTGATTCATAAAGAGAAATAATCTAGAGGAGAAGATCTTGTAATGATGATTCTAAATTATGGGAAATTATTGTATATATGAAGAAGAAAGGTGAAATAGGTAGAAGAGACCAGGAAATGGTCTTTGATTATTAGAAAGTGAAGAACAGATATGCATATAATAAAAATTATGATTTTTATGAGTGCCAGTTAAAAAACGTGGAAAGTTTAAAAGGGGAGAATGCCAGTTAAAATTCTTGGAGAGTTTATAAATGAACACAACCATATCAGTGCCAAGTATGAGTGGAAAGGAATGACAGAAATACAAACCCCCCCCACCTTAGATGAAACTTCATTGATTTGAAATATAGGAAAGAAGCAAACTGAAAGGACAGATTATTAAGAGTTTGATAGCATTTGCAAGGAGTCTGCAGACCAAAACAGTGAAAGCACAAATTAATGAGAATTTACGGTATCACATGACATAACTCACCCTGATGAAAAGACAGGCTACCGTGGACAAGAGCTGCCCCTCATTGCACCAGGCCTGATTACATTCTTCTGTCACTTCTCTTGCATGAGGTCTGGGAATGGTGACACTTCAAGTGAGTCACCATTTTTGTCAAGGTCACCTTTGTGTCAAGGTCAGCTCATGACCAGACACAACACTCAAATGTGCCAAATGCAAAAATAAAAGGGGAGTTCTGTTAGAGAAACAGTGTTCTGGCCTGACACTCAATTGCCAGGTCTAAAACAGGAAGTACAGATGGGACATGCAGATAGGGATAAGGGCCAGGTGCTGGAACTGGCTTTTTGGTAAAAGCTTACACTTGGATTGAATAAAATGAACATGAAATAAATTTTTTATTTCATTTTGACTTTTCAAATCAACTATGTTTGAAAGAAAAATATCCTTGGACACCCCACAAGGAGGTGGAAGTGCTGTCCATGCTTATTGGGGTCAAACTCGAGAATTTACTGATGAAAGATGAGGATTCAAACTGTAGAGAGCTTCTGAGATACATGGGGAGTAGAAGACACAGGGAAGTAAGTGATAAACACAGAATTACAGAGTATTGGAGCAAGAAATCAAGAAATGTGCCAAATAAAAAAAAAGGAAAATGAAAGATGAGGCAGTTCTCTATTAACAGAGACCAACATTTAGACATGCCAGATTCAACAAAATATGTCTGGACTTCAACAAATCTTTCAACTCTGACTCAAGTGATAAATTTGTTCATAGAGATAGAAGATGAGTTAATTTAGCACTCTTAGGAAATCTCTATGAAAATTATGATGGTTTCAAATATTAATATAATTTAATACTATTTAAGCCTTGTGAACATCTTTGAATCATAATGAGGAACTTGAAACTGTTAACCTAGGAGCAAAGGTAAAAAATGTGACAAGCTAATTTAGACCTTCTTTCCATAAGTAAGATCCCTTTTTGAAATGAATAGCAACACAGCTAATGCTTGAAAATGGAAGGATTAATCCATAAAATAATACCCCTTTTTTATGGATTTCTACCCTTTTGTTAAGCAGAAGGAGACAAAAAGCCAAGCCTGTACAACATTTCTAAAACAAAGTAATCATTTTTGTTCCTGGATATATTTATTAACTAAAAGTATGAATTAGAAAACAAAGGGTAAATTCAAAGCTGCAGCCAGACCCAAGGTATTCTAAATGTGCCTGTTTAATATGCACTGCAGATTAATGGGTATAACACATTGATTCTAGCTGTACTTTTTAGAGGAGGCGGAGGAGGAGGCAAGAAACTGAGATAAAAAAATACAGTTTTTGTTTCAAAAACAAAAATGAGATTGTAAAATTAAAAACGTGAAAGAGGAAGAGAATCACTAATACCTATATTCTTTATCTTCCCCAAAAAAATCAACAAAACCTTGCTTCGCTGTATGTTCCAGTGTACTACAGGCAAGCATTATCCAGCCCCTTTCTGAGTGTTGGCAGGAGAGTTTGCTTTCCTAACTCTGTGAAATTCTAAAATATAATGAAAATGCAGCTACCGTACTTTCTAAGCTCTTGGTAGATATTTTCACTTACTTTGTCATTTTCAAGGGGGAAAACAATGGTGGCATCTGTGCCCTGGTGCTAAGTGCTCATTTGCATGCAGAGGCAGAGAGATATCCGTTTATTATCAATTTTATGCATTACTTCATTTCATGGTGTTAAAACAATTACATTCAAAGAGTTCAGCAGTCCACAGCCAAGCTATTCAGGGCTCCAGCAGCATCATATAATAACGTTATTCAGGGAGAGACACATACATCATAGTTTACTGACTTAGAAGTAAAAAAGAGAGGGAGAGGGAGAGAGAGAAGCAACTCCTATAGAGCTGGATACAGAATTTGTAAAACATCAGAGATACAACAATAAGCTAGAAACTCAGGGCAGATGGACCTGAAATTTATAAACTTCTGAATTACTTTCCAAGAAGGTTGAGAAAATTTTTTAGACACAACAGTTCTACCAAATTCTCTGCCAAATTCTCATCTATCTTTTCTATAACACTCTTCATCACCCACACTGCAAAGCTCTACTTGAGCAAAAAAAAGCAGAGTGTGCACTGTGCACATCCCCTTGAAGATCTCAGAACATATACCTTGGAACAGCAAACAAATGGTTGGGTCTGAAGAGACTTTTTGTGCTCCCTACGTGCAGTGGATTTACAATCTGATTATCTGGTTACTACTGACAAGGCTCTGCCAAGCCTCCCATGAGGAATTTACATTTGTCTATCAATTTACATTAGCTAAAACAGCTGTCTGTGCAAAGGATTTCAAGGTTTGAAAAATGAGGACCTACCCTCTGACACCAGTCAACTCTCCAGAAACCAATGAAAACTGTGGCACAGTAGTGAACGAGTTTTAAAAGCACATCCGTCTTCAGGGTTTCCCTTACTGAGTTTGACAAGATGCCTTTTTCAGTAGAAAGCAAATTATTTGATTGAACACTTACTGAAATTTTTAAAAATGGAAGAAAAAAAAAATGAAATCAAAGAACTTTTAATAATACGTCACTGGCGGAGGAAGATAAAATCAGTACGGTCCCTGTAAAAAAAAAAAAAAGCAATTTCCAACTTTTTGATTATAATTTCTATAATAATCTACCTTGAAGAAAGCAACTTCATGGAATCACAAGAGAAGAAAAAGCTTTTTTGAAGCATTTCAACATAGAGGACTCATGAAATAAAAAATTGAAAAGGAAGTGGTTTTTTATCTGGGCTATTACAGATTTTCTATCATAGAAATTTTCCATTAGTCAATGCACACACAGTGCTGGGATATGGTATGGGTCAACTCAAGCAAGAAATGCAAGTTCTAAAGAAAATAGCTTGGCAACTTGGAAAACCAGCTGCTCCCTGGTAATCACTGCAAGGGAAAACAAATTTTGTAGCAGTTCTCAAGCTTTGAGACTCTCAAAAGACTTGGGGAAAATATGTTCTGGCCTGTTTCAAGGCCAGAGTGCTGACAGAAGGAAAGGACAGCTTGTAGTTGAGGTTGGGATAGGTTTAGTGAAAGGAGAGGTACCAAATCTTTCAGCCTTTCTTCATGGCAAGCATTCCATGTACCAATAACCCCAAGGAAAGCTAGCAAGTGGTTGCTGGCAGATTTTCTTTTTTTTCTGCTCTAAATACCTCAACAACCAAAATTTCCTTCTGAGCTATCTACCTCTGCTCCTGCCATAGCCAGCTTTTATCATTAAAGTAATCAGGGTGGCAACAATGTGCAGCTGTGCCACATCTGCATCTAAAGGAAGGTAAATACTCAATCAATTGGCCCATGTCGATTCCTCATTAGGCTGCTAGCGATGTCTTGTCTGGCCAGTTTAAAGCCAGCACGGTTATCTTTACACTACCTTGCATTTCTGTTAAGGGCAAAGAAACTGCCTAAGTACTTGTTTTATTGGGCTATAGAAATCAAGTAACTTCCAGAACTAAAAAATTTGGTCTAAATTTTATGGCAGAAGCTTCTACTTTATTTCACTCTGCAGGGCTCCTGACCTCTGTGGCAGTGCCTCTGTGCCACGTGCCATGCCTCGCTTCAGGGATCTGGTATGACACGTTGTGCCACAGGCATACTGCTGTTCTTTATGGTGGAAGACAGTACCACAAGCATCAGGTTCTTCAGTCAAACTCTTCCTGTTACAAAACCTGGACAATAATGCAGAGTCACCATCATAATAATCAAAAATCCCCATTACTTTGCTCCTCTTGTCTTCATAGACTCACAGAATCATTAAGGTTGGAAAAGTCCTCTAAGATAATCCAGGCCATCCATTTATACAACACGGTTGTGTTCACCATTAAGCCATATCCCCCAGCAACACACCCACATGTTTTTTGAACACTTGCAGGGATGGTGATTCCACTATGTCCCTGGAATGCCTATTCCAATGACTGACCACCCTTTCAGTGAACAGCATTTTCCTAATACTCAATCTAAATTGCTCCTGGCGCAATTTCGGACATTTTCCCTCATCCTGAAATATACCTGAATATCCTGAAATATCTTCGTTTCCTTCACTATATGGTTTATTCATCAAGATCTTCAAAGAAAGGATGGTCCTTTCATTATCATGCCTTCATGATTAAGTCCTGATAACTGACCATGGGTCTAAAGATAAACACATTCATCTATAAAGCCTTTTATTAATCAGTAAAGCTTTTTAATTAGACTCATGGCCTTTGAAATAAACCTTGTAACCAGGAGTAAGAAAAGAGAGAGAATGATGACCACTAGGAAGAGATCCTGGTATTTGAATGAAAAATACAGAGATGTGAGAAAGAAAAGCTCAGTAAAATATTAATATTAGACTAATGTAATTAGTATTACATTAATTAATAATTTATTAACAAAGTTATACAATAAAATTAGACAATGTCTAGATGTGTGGAACAGTAAAGACACACAAAAAAATCCTATAGCCTACCTTGAAAAGAAGATCCAGCTTACTGGAAGGATTTGATTTGGCAGGCTTAGTTTTAACTTTTTCCCTGTATCTGACTACAAAATCTTTTAAAGGCTATTATTATTATTGTTATTATCATCATTGTCATCTTTTTTTTAGAAAAGCACTTCCCTGTGTACCGTGTTAAAGGTCAGCTATTTTAGTGTTCAGCTTTGTTTTTCCTTTTTAACGAAAAGCATATAGAAATTAAACAGTTTGCATTTGTTAATATCAATAAATTAACTTATTTTGTTTAAGATGCTCATGGAATTAAAAGTTACATTAAAAATACCTCTTGAAGTGACTGGTTTTCATGAGCTTTCAATAGAAGCCTCTTGGTTTTATGATGTTAAATAGGTTCATTTGGACTGGTTTAGTTCATCATAGGATTTCAAGGAACATACAAAGACATCGACTGTATTCCCAGTCTGAAATATCCTGTCTTTGCTGGTTATCCATGACGGATGTTCAGGAAGTCCAAGTAGGGTTTACAAAGAGGTTATCTGCAATAACTGTCCACCCAACATTATGCTACTACATTCAGCAGACACAGACATGAAAAGCTTTGGGACTCCAAAAGCTGTAGCAGCTAACTCTACTTCAACTCTAATTAGACTCTTCATGTTGTCTGCAACCTGTTAGAGAGATCTGTGAAAAATTACCTAAGCATTTCAGAGGGCTGTCTTGATGGGCAATGTCCTGAAATAACCAGTGGATGCTCTCCTTGCTTGTTGATAGCTCTGGGATAAACGATGTTGATAGTGCTGGAATGAGTGATGCAATTTCAAACTGGAAAAACCTGAAAAGTTTGGATGAAAGATACTTTCAAGGTGACTTTGGTACCTCCAGCTCTCTTTTCTTCTAGTACTGAAACAAGGACATACTTTGGTTAAATACAAAATTTTATTACTACACACTACTTAGTGTCTGTACTTTACATGACATTCAATCACAGAACAAATCACAGAATTGGTTTTGGTTGGAAGGGACTTTTTAATGGTCATCTAGTCTACACCCTCTTCCATGGAAGGGACATCTTTCATTAGATCAGGTTATTCAAAGCTTTATCCAGTCTCACCTTGAACACTTCCAGGGATAAGGCACCCACTTTTCTGAGCAACCTCTTCCAGTGTCTCACCATCCTCATCATGAAGGATTTTTTTATTTATAATCAATCTAAATGTACCCCCCCTTGCAGAGTAGATTTGTACATCTAGAAGCAAATTAAGCAAAGCATTTGTACTGTTAATTTGCAAAAAATATTAGATTAAACATTTTAAATAAAAGTTCAGATCTATAAACTGTCATGAAATGCTACACATATATAGAGATTTACATATGCAAATACTGGACCCCCTCAGTGTTGGAATAAGCTGCTAAAACTCCACTAATATCTAAGGGATTATACCAGGATTTACCAAAAAATATTTTTTGTTCCGTGAATTCAAGAAATACAAGAAAAAGGTAGTAATAGGAAGAAGAAAATTTCAAGATATATTATTTAAATATGTCAAATTAATCCCCAAATTAGATTTAAAAAATTGTAAATCATTGAACCTATAAAAAAGAAGAAAGAAAAGAATACTTGCAAGAATATTGATGGAATTGTGAAAATACTGGTTCAATATGTGTATCATCAGTGTTAGGTGTCAAAAAACCCCATGATCAACAGTTCATATTCCAGTGTGAGTACTTTATTGCTAAGCTGGAACAATGCTAACTCCCACCATTCCTGCTGTCTCAAAATGAGAGCCCAGGGTGGGTAGGATAGATTTTTAATGAGTGGCAGCTCAAAGTCCAGTCTGCCTGAAGACGTAAAACAGATTCTAACCTGCACATGGGTGTGAAAAAATTTATTGGGGAGATAGTAAGGAAAAGAGGGTTGTCTAAAGGAGATGAGAATCAAATTTTGAGTGATGTGGAACATCTACAGCCTGCATTATGATCCAAGTCCTTAAGTCGCTGTCTGGACTTGGCTCATACACAGCAAAGGCACATTGCTCATTCATGAGCCACAGTTCATGAATCTACAAATAATAAATATGTAACAGAGGTAGCCAATACACAGGTAAATGGCACAGTAGTCTGGTTTTATCCACTGTTTTGATTTTTTCCTGTTTTGAGTTTTGATGTTGCCCTTTGTCATATGAGCTAAATAATCTTGCCAGTTGGGTGCTAATATGTTTAGGGGAAATGTCCAGATTAATTTTCATCTTTTAAAATATCCCTAAAGTCACAGTGTATACCTTTCTGTAAACAGGAAATCCATTTTCTGACAGGCCTGCAACTGTAACACTTTCATGCATAAACGTATTCAGGGCAGGCAGGTGGCATGTTGTTAAATAGCCCTCTACTCATTCCTAGAGATGGCATGATAAAATGAGCCACATCCTTATGACTTTAATGTGCTTGGTGCTCAAAACCAAGATGATTTCGGGACCAAACAGCATCCTCACTAGCAGTTGGCTGAGACATCAAGAACAAGAAGAAGAATTTCTGAGGCCTTATTGGTAAACATATGGCAAACTCTGATTTCCTTACTAAATCAGATGATATTACTAGAACTGGGTCATTATGCACACATTGTAATCTATCGTTAAGCCCAACGAAGTAATATTTAGCTGGTGTTTTAATTGTACTACTGGGATTTATCCCTGCTTTTTGAAGAAAAAAAAATCCAGGAAGGAAGGAAGAGTGTTGAGCTTTCAATTTTAATAAGAGGAGATTGCCAATTTTGACAAATTTCTCTAACAGCTTATTCAGATAATGTTTGCTTATATACATATTTGCACATATTTTCAGTGTTATTTAGGAGATAGGAAATGTTTAAATTATTCATTTTCTTCCATCTCTTTCCTGAAAAGCACCTCCCCATAAAAGCTTTCAAATGCAAGTTGGCATCATATGTTTCAAATAATTTTCCAGTTTGTTCTACAAAGCCTGCAGCCAGGCCTCACTACCTGTGTTTCCAAATGACCACGAGGACAGTGTAATGCATGTGCATGTGTTATAGAATTGATGACATACAGGAAGGAAATTAACCTCTTGGCCTGGAAATCAAGCACTCCCTTACAATGCCAATCCATATGGCTACAATCAATTAAAACAAAGATGAATCCTTCTCATCTGGGCTGCTGAACGATCATGCAGCAACAGTCACAGGATGGTGGAAACCAGGACTTCTAGGCTTTTGTGTTGTGCTTGTTTCTTGGGGTAATTTTTTTCCTTACCAATACTTCTGACATGGTTTCTGCAAACATGAGTACTGTTTATCCAGGGTATGGGACAGCAGGAAAAGGTGTGCAATTCGACTGTAGGCCAGTCAATCCACACCTGCTAAACATACTCATTTTGCAATGTGTTGAGCAAAACTGTTCAGAGAAATCCCATATCTGTCTCCAGCAGCTGGAGGTAACGAACCCTGTTTTCTGTTCTGTCAGGGTTAATAAAACAAGAAACTTAATAAATAGTATTTTGGCAAACACAATGGATAATGAATCCTATTCTATACTTAAAGACTTCTAACAATTAAAAAGATTTATGAGCCGAGCACTGTGACATACGAGCACTGAAGAAGAGAGCCTGCTCCTGCACAGCCACACGAGGAGCAGGCACAGGGCACACCCAGCTGGGATGGGCACCTTGAGAGGAGCCAGGAGAGCCTGGCAGGTAAACCTGCAGCTCCAGCCCTTCAGGACAGCAGGATGGACACCCCAGGAGCCCAGCCCTTTGATGGGGCTGAAACAGGCGGGTATGTCAGATACCACGGCCCCCCAGCCATTGTTCCCCATCAGCTACAGTACATGTCCAGTGTCTGGTTTGTCAATCACTGGATTCAATGGCTGTTTGCCTGGGAAGCTGCTGACAGGGGGCTAGGGGGGCTTGCCAGAGCTTAATTACCGTACCTCATTAAAGGGCTTCTCATTCATATTCAGTAAGGAATCATTCGAGCAGACAGATATGTCTTTGTTAGATGAAGTGAAAAACATACTTTTAAAAAAAATCCCTACCACTTACGTATTTACATTTGTTTGGTTAAAGAACTCTTTTCATTCTGCTTAAGAGAGAAAGAGAGGGAGTAAAATGGGGGGGGGGGGGAGGAAAAACACGGGAAAGAAATAAAATTAAAGGAAAATTTACTAGAAAGAGTTTGCATTTGTAATGTGACAGGCTTTTTTGAGGAAAAAATAGATTTCATTACACAGAGTCAAATTCTGCTTTAATTCCTACTCAGTTCACAAAGATACAAGGATGTGTGCATGGGGGAGGTAACGGGGTGGAGGGAAATCATCTCTGAATGAGGACTGGGGGGGTTAAAGTTGGCTATTTTTCTCCTGGAAAGGCTTGGTAAAAGAAGGTCACTTCTCTCTTTTCTTGAAGTAAAAGTTTAGGAAAATTTTGCACCCAATTATTTGGTTTTCTTTAGGATTTTTGTGCTGTTAAAGTAAAAACTCACAAAGTTAGAGCCTTAACCAGCGCATTTCAGTGCAGCCTCCCTGTCACTGTGATTCCACTGCTAAGGCTGTGCGTTGTAGTCTTATTTTCAAGGGTGATATTCTTCCACCAAAGAGATAATCAGCTGGCATTCACTGGCAAGCCTAGCAACAACTCCATCCTTCTGTGAACAAATAGGAAGGAAGGAAGGAAGGAAGGAAGGAAGGAAGGAAGGAAGGAAGGAAGGAAGGAAGGAAGGAAGGAAGGAAGGAAGGAAGGAAGGAAGGAAGGAAGGAAGGAAGGAAGGAAGGAAGGAAGGAAGGAAGGAAGGAAGGAAGGAAGGAAGGAAGGAAGGAAGGAAGGAAGGAAGGAAGGAAGGAAGGAAGGAAGGAAGGAAGGAAGGAAGGAAGGAAGGAAGGAAGGAAGGAAGGAAGGAAGGAAGGAAGGAAGGAAGGAAGGAAGGAAGGAAGGAAGGAAGGAAGGAAGGAAGGAAGGAAGGAAGGAAGGAAGGAAGGAAGGAAGGAAGGAAGGAAGGAAGGAAGGAAGGAAGGAAGGAAGGAAGGAAGGAAGGAAGGAAGGAAGGAAGGAAGGAAGGAAGGAAGGAAGGAAGGAAGGAAGGAAGGAAGGAAGGAAGGAAGGAAGGAAGGAAGGAAGGAAGGAAGGAAGGAAGGAAGGAAGGAAGGAAGGAAGGAAGGAAGGAAGGAAGGAAGGAAGGAAGGAAGGAAGGAAGGAAGGAAGGAAGGAAGGAAGGAAGGAAGGAAGGAAGGAAGGAAGGAAGGAAGGAAGGAAGGAAGGAAGGAAGGAAGGAAGGAAGGAAGGAAGGAAGGAAGGAAGGAAGGAAGGAAGGAAGGAAGGAAGGAAGGAAGGAAGGAAGGAAGGAAGGAAGGAAGGAAGGAAGGAAGGAAGGAAGGAAGGAAGGAAGGAAGGAAGGAAGGAAGGAAGGAAGGCACATTTTTAATCTTCTCAGAAGTTTCTACCTGACAGGTCTCAGTGATATTTGTATAATCATTATTTTTAGAGTGTATTTTCATTAGAATAGAGGTCCAAATCACAATGGACTAAAACAGTGATTCAAACCTCAGCTATTAAGCATGAAGACACCTCAGTCTTCAAAAGTTTGATGTTTTGATATTGCTATTTTCTTCTTTTCTGATTACTTGTGGTATTGAGCTATTGCATCTGAGAGGGCACGGTAAACCTTTAGCCTGAGACACCTTGGTGCTGAGACGATTCCTTTTATAATATTTGTTTAAAACCCCCCAGAAAACAGTATAGGTACTGTTGATATCTCAAGAAGATTGAGGCTGTGAAAAGCTATTTGATCTGATGTAGGAGTGAGTCTTGAGTCTTGTTTACATGTGACTGATCTGGGGTTAAAAGAATAAAAATGCCAAAGAAAGTAAGAAAGATGATATACCTGCTCTTGTCCCAGGCTTCTCAACTGCACAAAGCCAGGTTTTTAGTCCCCAGCAGTTTAGCCTGACTTTTTTTTGCCTTTCAGACTGTACTTTTGGAAATGCAGCAAGACATGAAGAGAGAACAGTGAAGAGACCTTGTGTGGTTAATATAGTTTCCCTTATTTCTTTCTCAGAAATGGTTTTAGAGGAAATTATAAAGGACATTCGCCTAAAGGCAGACACAAGGCACAGGAAATTTAATCCTGCACGGCTAAAGTTTGGCCAAATTATAAGCGTCTGATAACAGGGTCTTTTATATATAATGCAAAGGATTTGGCAACTTCAGCTGTCAGCAGTGGAATACAGAAGTTGGGCACATCATATTTATTGCTGATTTAGGACAGGGAGCAGCCAATCAAACCACAGGATTTACACAATGTATACTGACAGCTAACAACAGCCCAGCTCATTAGAGCCCCTCTGCCAGAAGAGTGCATCAGTCCCATAATTGAGAAATAAGTGCATCACTCCGAGTCAGTAGTCCCTACACTCTGTTGAGCTGAAGCAATTCCATCTCAGTATAATAAGGCATGAAGCCTAACATCATGTACACTAATAAAAAATACTATCTTTTTATAATGTGATCAAATCTGAGTTCCTGTTGGGGCAATAACCTGGAGTTTCCTGATATCCCTGCATTTAAAACCTCAATTATAGCTCTATATTCTGTGCAGTTTTGCCTTGAATACATAACAGATGTTTATATTGAGATGAATGCTTTGTGGACCCAGAACTGTCATCAGACCTCTCATAATCACATTTGCACCTATGCATATGGTGTACACCTGTGGCTTGTTGGAATTGTACTCAATTGCAGTGTGGGAGGCTTAAAAACAGCACTAGATTTTTATTCTTTTGCAATATTTTTCATTCACATTACTTTTTAAAGCTTTTCAAATGTTTACTACATAAAGCAAATGAAGACACCCAAGAACAAGAAAGGTTCTTTTAAAGCTGCACATGCCTCTGTTTTGCATAGAAAAATACACATTTAATTTAGTAATATAATATGTAATAAAATATAATTTCAACATAGGCAAGATTTAAATGTTCTGAGGAAATGTCATGGGACAGTAATAGATTTCTCTGCTAAAGATACACAGAAGAATGCTAAGAAAACCAGCTCGGAACACAAAGTAGAGGTATACCTATACATGTGGGATTTGATGTTTATCTATTTTTGTAAAACAGAGACACCTTGAAATACAGCTCCAGGAAAACATGAGGATCTATTTTTTTCTTCCTTCCCATTTACAGAGACCTCTACCCTTCTGTGAAAGGTCTGTGGTGATGTATTTCAACAGTGGTTTCCAAACACCAAAACAGCCTAGTGTTAGAACAGCAACGGATGCGAATGAAGACTGCTGTAGCCCATCCGCTCTGCCCTCATGAAGATGGAACACAAGGTGGCTTTGGGAACTGGATTTCTATCATTGCAGAATTTGGTCTGAAACACAAGATAACTACTGGCATGTGTGTTTGCCTGTGAAGACCGTTCTCATTCAGAAAAATACAGAAAGAAAACATCTAGTCCTAGTGCGATAAAAGGACCGTGACTGTCAATCCTAAGCACAAGGATGGCTTCTCTTTGTTGCAGGCTTTTATTGTCAAGCACCAGTACTATTGTGCATTGTCTGTCTTTTCAGTCTGCTGAACAGAGTCATCAATAAGAAAACGGAGTATGAGAAGGAAAATAAGAAAGAATAAGAAAGAAAAGTTCATAAAAATCTCCTGATCCCCAGTAGTCAGCTTCACTAGTTCTTTGCATGACAAGAACATGGAGAACAGTCTGTTAATGAAAAATACTGAAATCCCAGAAGATTCTTGTTATGAATTTTGAAACTGTGTCCTGTGATTTTGCCTTCATGTCCTTACTGTTGGCTTAACCCAACACCTAAGGAAGTTGTTGAGACTCCTTCCTATGAAATCAATTGGTCAGCAACTAGTGCACAAACCAAGCATTCTTAAATCTGTGTATAACTGAAGATAAGAACAATCAGAGTAGTTTCTCTGGTCTGCAATCCAAATAGACAGATCCTACTTTGAATTTAAAAAACCAACCTTTTACAAAAACTGAATATTAAATTATTTACAGTCAAAAATGCATGGGAAGTTCTTTAAAATATTCTACAATATTCTACATTGTGGGGTTGTAGAGTATCAAAATTCTAAATCCATACAATGAAAAATCACTTGGGAAACTTAAACAGTAAGGATTATTCTTTTATTTTATCAAATGCTCAATTGCAACTTCCTACAGAACAATTATACATGGAAAAAAATCAACAGTGAAATCATAGGTAATCATAGGGATTTTCATATGTGTACAAGCAAGATGTAGACTTCTCTGAACTTCATGAAATCCAGCTCTGGAAGTCAAAGTGGTTCAAGTGTACTCCATAAGTTTTAAATGACTATGCTTTGTGGCTTATTTGTCAAAATCAGCTAGAAATTTGCTTTCTATGCTTCTAGGCTTCTTTTGTGTGCAGACAGCTGTACTAAGAAAAAAAAAGCAAACTTATAATCCCAAACCCCCAACAAACTACATTTATAAAACCCATCTCTTTAAAAAATGAAATATAACAATGATGTCATAATAGCAGGATTTTATATGAAGTTTTATACAGAAGAGAAGAATTTGCTTATCCCTAGAGGCATAACAAAATTTGATATGCTTAGCCTTTTTTTCATGCTAGTCCTTATCTCCTCAGTATTTAAATTGTAACTTATTAGCCATTACTCATGCTGTTTTCCATCTTTTGCTGGTTTTCATATACAGTCAAATTAACTTTTTTTTTTACTATAAGAAACACAGACATTAAACCATTATAAAATCTTTCATCACTAACAAGTGTGAACTTTGGACTTAACCAGGTGAGAACAGGACTTATGACAATAAATAAGAGATTCCAACTATCTAATTCTACCATAAACATAGATAAAAATTTATTAGCTGGAATCCAGTTTAAAACTCAGAAGAAATGTGAGGACAGTTGTGTACAACAGTTTTGGAATTTAGTGGAAGCTGCTTTTTGACCTTCTGACAGTAGCACAGCCTTGTAAGGAAAATGGTTTTATGAATAAATTAACCCAGTAATGAGCAGGATCTTATGACATCTTCTGAGAGTCTTGGTATAGTATATTACATAAGTGAAGAAGTAATGACAGGAAACTATTTGAAAAGTACTGGGGAGGACCTTGAAATGATAACCATTTAGTATTTCAATAACAAGAGCAGGAAAGGAAACAACCTTCACCACCCATAAAGCATGACATTTTGCAGGGGCTGCTAAATGAATGTTATGTATGAATGAATACCAAAGGGAAGCCTTCTGATTCAAGCTACTGGTCATTTTGCTTTCTGGATTCCTCAGTAAATTATTTCCTCAGTGTTTAATGGTCTCCTTCTGACTGGCAACTCCTGTAATTTTGGAAACATGACTAAACACTGCCTCCAGTCAGGCTCCAGAACTGTTAACTTAGGATGAATATGTGGATAGCCTCTGATTTTGAGCAGAGATTTATTCCTTGATTTTTCCAGTGGCTCATTTGGTGTACATCTACATTTAGACACGTCACTTTCCCTTTGCTTCAAACACCATTTTTTCTGCAGTGCATCTCTATTGCCTGCATCAAAAGGAAGCAGCTTTTTGAAGGCACTACCACCACACAGAGTATGACCATTGCTCTGTAAATAACTAACTTTTGCAGCATATTGTTGTCTCCAAAAATGAATGGCAAAGTAGCCTTATTTATATTCAGTAACATGCTGTCTTTGTAGTATCTTCATTAACTAAATTCTTCTGAGGCCACTGCTACTTGAAAAGCACTAATAGGGTGAAAAGTACTAAATGCGTTTAGGAGAGGACTTTTTATGGAATGTGTGCTGTAAGGGTTGCCTCTGTTCTAGCAAAGGTATGCTCAGACAGTCTTAAAAGAGTGGTAACTGGAGTAAATAATTTCTATTATCGATTTAGAAAACTTCTTCAACGTGAGATGCAGAATTGTTTTAGCAAGTCCATCATCTGAAAGACCTAAATATCCTACAATATATAAAGAGATGGAAGTAAGAATTATTACTACTATTATCTGTCATACTATTTTTTTGTTAAGGTGATTATTTAGGTGATGATTTTACTTTTATTATCTAATATGCTAAAGCTATGTTTCAGTGTGATAATAACATATATAATTACTTGAACTTAAAATCTAATTGCATCTAAAGTGCCAAGAGGATCTGAACTTTTGTTGCAGTTCATTACCATTAAGTAGCTATCCAAGAGGAAAACTAATGTTCAGATTGACCTGAAGTTTCAGTTGCCCCTGCTTGTCACCTTGGGATAAGATTTTTCCAGATTTCAGAGCAAAAGTCTAAATTGGGTGGGGAGTAGCCACTCGAGGAGAGCAGCCCTGCAGGAGGGGTCTGGGGGTGCTGGCTGGCAGGAGGCTCAGCAGGAGTCAGCAGTGCATGCCCGGGCAGCCCAGGGACAAACCATGTCCTGGGATGGATCAAATACAGCTTCACCAGCCACTTCAAAGAAGGGATTGTCCTGCTGTCCCTGGTGTTGGGGTGGCCTCAGCCTGAGTGTTGTGTGTTCTTCTGGACCCCACAATTTCAAAAGGATGTGAAGGTCCCTGAATGAATCCAGAGGAAGGCAGCAAAGCTGTGGAAAGGGCTGGCAGGGTGTTCTGTGAGAAGCAGCTCAGGACACTGGGGTTTTCTTGTTTGGAGAGAAGGAGGCTGAGGGACAACTTCACAGGTCTCTGCAGCTTCCTGAGGCAAGGAAGGAGAAAGGGAGGTGATGATTTCATCCTTGGTTTTGGAGCCAGGATGCATTGGAATGGCTCAAACAAAGCTACATCCCTCAGCAGAGGTTTCCTGACATGAGGAAGCATTTCTTTACCCAGAAGGTGATCAAACCCTGGAACAGGCTCCCAAGAGAGGTTGTCAATGTTCTGAGCTGGTCAGTGTTGAAGAGGCTTTTGGACCACACCCTCAAAAATATGCTTTAACTATTGGTCAGCCCTGATGTAGTCAGGCAGTTGGACTCAATGATCTTTGTACGTCCCTTCCAACTTTTATGTTACTCTTCTGATTCTGTTTCAGGACCAATGCTCACAAGTATTAACACAATGTGTACATGTGTAGCCAGGAGCAGGCCCATGCATTCTTCTCCTGTTTGAAGAAAGCATTTCAGCTTGAAAAAGCATTCCTTGCAATGTGCAAAGAATATCCACAGAGCCACAGAGAGTAGCGGAAGCAACACAAGCAGATCTTGATTCCTGAAGAGTGAGAACTTGCAGAACGAACATCAGTACAACTGCACACAGAAGGAAAATAAAAGGTGTGTGGTACCATGGAACATTTTCCCAAGCAGGACACATATCTATGACAGGAACTTTTTGCCTTCACCACTGTGCTTCTTGGACAGTGATGCATGCATGCATGAAATGCGCTTTCGAGTGTGCCCTCTGCTTACCTTGCACACAGGTAAAGATCAAAAGTGGCAGCTCCCAATGGGGCAAGCAAGCAAGTCTGGAGCCCTTCCAAGCACAGGCTGTTTTCCATAAGCAAGAATTCCTGAGGAAATGGGGCCAATGGAAGAGCAGAGCTTACTTCTCCAAGGCTGTGATGTACAAGAGGGAGACAGAGAGAGACAGGGTACTAGTGGTGCCTTGGAAGGGCCTGAGAGGATAACATCCCCTTAGTCTGTCTTGGGTATGAAATACCTGACCAAAAAAAAGAGGGAGAGAAGTGTGCAGGTAACACAACTTCTCAGGATCAGACAGATCTAGTACATTGAGCTGAGAAAAGGCTTGGCAGTGCTTCACTGTTATCAGTCCTCACAATCTCTAGTTGCAAGGCTCGGATTCTGTGGGATGACTGACTCTCTGATGGAAAAGCACCAACACACAGACAGGGTTTTCAAGGAGCTGAGAGTCAAGCTTAAAACAGATGAGGTAGGATTTAGCAACAATGTGACTCCTATTGAGAGAAATTTTACATGATGTATGACTTCAAAGGAGACACTGCCTGTAAACCCCTCTGGATCCCTTCCTGTTACTTTATTTACTCAGACGACTTTTAAGATCTGGAGCTAAATCCACAGGCTGGGGATAGTGTTAGGCATCTGCTCTGTGGGATCAGCCTGATAGGAAATCACATACAAGGATGTGTGATTACAAATCCTCTTCCCCGTCCAAGAAAAATATTCTTGGGAAAAACAACAGCATGCTGGATTCACATCTACCTATGTACAGTTAAGCCACTGATTAGGAACCACTTGCCTTCAGAACAGACATCGTGGCAGGATTTGATCTCTTTGGAGGCTCCATGTTCAACTTCAGTACAGATTTACACATCCTTGCATTATGTACTTTTAGCACCAGAAACTACTCATTGCTGCAAGTCTTCTTATTTCCTACTCCTTCATATACTTAAATATCAAAAGAAATAGATATAACCTAGAACTGGAGAGTAACACTATTTCTAGAGGGTTTCTAAGTACTTGTTTTAAGAAATCATAATTTTGAGTTTTCCAGGAAAACAGTACTGCTAGAACACTTCAGGACAACCAGACCTTTTTTTCTTTTGTGATGGCCGCTGGTTAAAGCTGAGGTAGATACATTTAAATGACAACATTTTTGCCTAGGGTCCAATGGGGGCAAAAATACAAGCAGTCTCATCAGCAGTCTTCCACTACAGGAGAAGACAACCAAAAAGGTACCAAGAAGAATTAAAAATTCAATCACACTTTCCTTCATACATTTCTTCTGCAAATATTTTTCTTCTCTGGGTACAGTGCTGCTTTTAACCTTTCACCTGCTAGATAAAAAACAGTAAAAAATTGCAAAAGCAGTAAAAACCAGTAAAATTGCCACACTATATTTTTGCCTGTAAATCAGGAAGGATCTTTGGTTACCTTAATACTAACCCTCCAGAGTCTGCTTTGTGAAAGAAAGTGAAATAAATCTCTGCTTGCCCTTACCTTATGTGAATTTACAATTCACTGCTAATATTTCCTGCAGTTCATGATTGCTGGCACTCCACTTACTGAAGGAATCTTTCTCAGAAACCCAAAAGTATTTTATTTTTCTTAGACTATGATATCTTACTCGGACATACATATAGTCAGGGCTTAGACTGGTTTATTCTGCTTCAGCTGTAGCCACCTAAGATCTTTGTAAATTCTGTATGATAAACATCATCTCGGCTACAGCCTCCTTAATATCTACTTGTCTTTGCATCACTGCTGTAATGCAACTTTGAAGTTAGCACTCTGGTTTTTATACCAGAGGAAAACCCTAAAATCAAGAGAAAGAGGGGAAAAATATTTCATTTTTCCTATAACGAAATGGTGTATTACATCCAATATACTTTTGGAGTTAAAGTGGTATGTTGGAAAAAAAGATTTTGCTGGTGTTCCTGGAATAGAGTTACTTTTCTCCACAGTGGCTGGTATGGGCCTTTGTTTTAGGTTTGTGCTGCACATTGGGTTGATCATTTAGAGATGTTTTTGTTATTGCTGAGCAGGACTTGCACAGAGCCAAGGCCTTTTCCGCTTTCCATACTGCCATGCTGGCAAGGAATGCGGGGGTGCTTGGGAGGAGACCCAGCCAGGACAGGTGAAGTGACCCCAGCTGACCAGAGGGATATTCCAGACCACAGGACATCATGGTCAGTAAATAAAGTGGAGGGAGGAATGAGGAAGGGAGTGATGGCATTTTTCTTCCCAAATAATCATTACAGATGAAGGGACTCCGCCCTCCTGGAGATGGCTGAACCTCCCTGCCAATGCAAAGCTGGGAATTAATGCCTTGTTTTGTTTTGCTTTTGTGTGTTGCTTTTGCTTTTCCTATCAAACTGGCTTTATTTCAACCAATGAATTTTCCATCTTTTACCTTTCCAAGTCTCTCCCCAGTCCTGCTGGTGGGGAGCAAGTGCCTGCATGGGGCTGGGCTGCTGGCTGGGGCTAAACCACTACAGTGTATTAATAGTCTGTCTTTTCTTTCCCCCTAGCTAATTAATTAAGAACTGGTGCTACCCTGAAAGCAATTCTCTCTGAAATGCTTTCTCACATGAAGAGACGGTAGAGGTATCCCACCAAAAGAGGTTAGCTTTCAAAGTCTGCATGTCAAACTCAAAACAACATCCTCTTTGGAGAGTCTCAAGTGAAAATATTGTTAGCACTTTTGTTCAGTGAGTAACTTCAATTTATATGAATGATGCAGTAAAAAAAAATTTAATTTTTTTTTTTGGTAATCTGAGAAATGAAATTATCAAGAATAAAACTATTCATTATTTGGCACTTTTCCAAATACATAGCCATTCTGACATGACGGAGACACTCCTGTAGGTTTCCCCAGTGTTCACCCTCTGAGGAGCAGGCTGCCATTCTTACTTATGCCAAATATCATCTTTTGTTCTCAAATATTTTTTTTAGTTCTGTGATGGAGTCACAGTGTACTGTCAGGTATATTCTCAGTGTGAAGAAGGTTATCATACTGCCACTTTGGAGATATGACAACATCATTACAAAATATAACAGAATTTTGAGAGATCTACTTATACGAATTTTTTTTTAATAGACTAAAATCTACTTGAAGAGGCCCAGATGTGCATTCCATGTCATTCATGTATCAGCCAGAAATAGCCTATGTAGCACACAGAAGACTGCATCAATATCGCCTATCTTCTTGACAACATTTTTAGCCATGAGAGGTTTTTTATTGTGAGCACAGCTTTTGGAGTTATCACATTGAGCCTTGTTTTTTTGTGATACAAAAAGTATAGTTGCCCAGAAAGCTCCTCTGAGCTCAGGGAGAGCTTTCTGGCAAGCATACTGCAACTTTTACTTTTCCTCAATGTTTTTGTGTGCCATAAAGTTGTCTTTAAAACACACAAAAACATGTCTTGGCTTGCTAGGTAATTTTGCACCCTCTTCTGGCCAAGACCTTCCCTTTTTAGGCATAAATCTTCTAAGAAAGGTGGATTGAACATGAAATTACTCAGCATTGAAACTAACTGTTCTGTTCACACAGAAAAGTGTGTTCTTTAAAGTCCAACTCCTCCTTACTAGAGAAACACCTAGACCCCAAACCATTCAGGTCCTGGAGGTCAGCTGTGGTCTCACCTGATGCATTCAAATACTCCATAACTACATCTAAGTGAGAAAAAAGGAGTATGTTGAAATAAATACATTCTCATGAAACTGTCTTCTTCTACATTTCCTAGCAGACCTCTTATTACCAAGATAAAAGTCTTTTTTTTTTCTTGCAGTGAGAGATGAGGCCCTTCCAAATGACATAATTTTCTATGCTGCTTTTTACCACCACCTATATGTCTTTAGCATGTATAGTAAAAGGAAAAATGCCATTCAAGATGGCCAGAAAAAACCCTGCTGTGGTTCTGTAACTCATGCAAATATTTGAATAAACCAGTATCTCTCCCCATGTTTCTCCTTGAATCCTATGCACACTGTAGAAATATGGAACTAGCTGTAGCTCTGATGGTATAACAGCTATAATTTAGCAGCCAGAACAGTTTGACTATTAGCCCTCAAGCATCAGCTGCAGTGGGATCTAAAGAGGTGATGCTCAGCTGTAGATTTCATGACACTGCACTCATTTGAAAGCCTATTGAATCTTTTTAAATACAGGTATTTCTTTTTCCCTTTTTGAAAAGCCACTGATACTTTACATTGATGTCAGCTGAGAGATCTCCAATTTTTGCTCTGAGTTCATTATCTGGAACAATTTTTAAATGATGCTCAATATATAAATATATACAAGTCAATTAAGTGCTAATAATGGTCATACTTTTTTTTTACTTGAACAAAAAAAATACTTTCTTAATTTTGTTTTGTTTTGTTGTTTTTTTTTAATAGCTTACACATGGCTTAGGTTGACACTTGAGATTCAGCATGTCCCAAACATATCTTAAACCTATTCTAGTTTGGACATTTCTCTTTCAATTCTGATTTGTATTAACTAGATTGTTCATGATCTTCAGCTGTTTTTTATGCTGCAGTGCGTATGGATGGCTTAAAATTAGAAATGAAGCAGAACCTTAGAATCTCCTTATCTAATAGCCTACAAGTACAAAAAAACCCTTTGGAATTATTTGTGGATATTGCACCTCTGTTTCTTGGGCAATCAAGGAGGCATTATTTATTCTGCTCATTTTGCAGCTGAATATAACACTGAAAAAGAAGCATTCACATGGCAAGTGCACAAGATGCAGTTTAAGTAGAAAAGACATTCAGAATCCAGACCAGCTTTGTTGGACAGGTATTTGAAACAATTCACTGGTCATGGATAAAATAATGGTAATTAATGGTAAAATTTCTTGTAAGCAAAGAACATTTTCTGGCCATTTCCCCCATTTTTCCAAAGGCATAAAATGCAGAAGACCATCAGTCAAACCTTTATATTAAAGTATTTCTTCATATTTCCCTATTCCTTCTCTAGACTTCAGGCTTAAAAATTAGGAGTCATACCTAAGATCCTGAACTGAATTTCCATCACATATTCCTGCTGGCAATAACCTAAGGTGCTACTCAGCTGGATGAAAACTCACAGCAACTGGCCTTAATCAGTGGCATCAAATCTGTTGGCTTTTTTTCTTTTTTCAAGATCTTAATCTTTGATTAATAACAATCTTCTCATGGGAGCGGTGAAGAAGGATTCAAGATTTAACAAACTGTAGATACCTGGTTTGAAAACAAATATAGTAAAGTCCTGGGTTTAAAATAGGGAGATTTGTAGATTAGGCTATGAGGACCTCTTGTCCTCTGATTTTGTTGTTATCAGATAGAATTTGTTGCCCATGCACGCTCTTAAAGAGAGAGGTTTCTGCAATATTTATACCTTTTAAATGACTGAATATTTATATGGGAAAATCTAAAACAAAATCTGTAGTCTTCCTCTAAAAGATCTTGCTTTTCTTTCTTAGTATAGAAGAAATATGTGGCCAACAGCATTCCAAACTCCTGGCTAGCCTGTATTTTAGGCTTACTGTAGTTTACTGTTGAGTCACTGGGGGTTCTCACAAAAAGTAGACTGACTGGAACTACAGCGCCCAGAAGTTACAGATGCTTTCCAAAGCCTCAATAAACTTTATACAGCAACTGTTTTTCTGCTATTCTGGATGACTGGGGCAGAGGCTAGAGGCTTGCATGGGATCAAAATGCCATCATTTTCACAACAATAAATTTCACTGGTTCCAAGCTTGCTGCAGTTCCCTTTTTATTGCAAATACATCAAACTGTCTCTGATCTATCCAGCATGTCAAGGCTGAAAAAGGTTCACACATCAGATGCTGACTTGCAGGGGGTGTTTAGAGGCTGGGGGGAAGTTGACATAAGGTACAAGCAGCCTTTCACATGCACTTAAACCGTGCCATTTTTATGATCACTTGAGGTTTTTTAAATTTTACTTTTGCTTTTCTAACAGACAATGGGGGACAGGATATGTGTCAAGAGAGGTGGCTGTGTGCCTCCTCTCACACAAGAGGACTGATTTCAGAGGACCTGAACACCTCTCCCTGCACATGTATCCTTTTCTTTCTAATAAGCAGACACTTTTTTCCAGTTAGATAAACTTGTAGTTAATGACTAATAATTTTTATTACTTCTAGTAAATACTACTAGTATTTCTAAACCAGAATTTGATTTTTACTGACATTTTTTTTTTCCGAGACACAACTGTAGACTCAGGTGTGATAGCAACTTTGACATGTTTTGTGAAGTCCAACTTTCTCTGTGCATGGCATGTAGAAAACTGTTTTGTGATATCAATCATTGCATATAAAAATATGGCATCTTTACACATTTAAAGTAGAGAACTTTCACTCACTCCTCATTTTTCTTCATTTATCAACCTGATAGTAGCTTAGGTTCAGAAAGAAAAATCTAGGAAAAAATTAGTAAAATTATGAGAATATAAAGGCTTGATAATATGAACCTCTCTTTATCCATTAATTTGTGTTTTCTATCTCTTACAGATGAGGCCTGTGCTATTGAATTTATCTGATAAATTCACCCTCCCTCTTTGTCCCACCTAAATAACAATATGTACATTTGGGCAGACAGTGAAAGGTAAACTGATGGCAGTGACTCACAGAGAGAAGTCCCTGGCAAACAGTCATGATAAAATTGACAGTAACATATAGAAAGTTATTCTATGTTTTACTGCAATTCTTGGTCTGAGCTTCCTATAAAATCTGATTTATGTCTGTCAAAGGATATTGAGAAACCAACTCCACCAATAGCAATAGAAAGTCACCAACCTAAAGAGCTTTGACATAAAGCCAGGTGTAATTTCCATACCTAGTCTTTAAGGGTGGTCACATATTGAATTACAGAATATGCTGAGTTGGGTGGGACCCCCAGGATCATTGAGTGTAAATCCTGGTCCTGCACAGCACCATCCCCAGGAGTCATGTGCCAAAGCACACAGTCCAAACACTTCTTAACTCTGTCAGGCTTGGGGCTGTGACCACTTCCCTGGGGAACCTGTTCCAGTGCCCAACCACTCTCTGGGTGAAGAACCTTTTTCTGATATCTAACTAAATCTGCCCTGACACAGCTTCATGCCATTTCCTCGGGTCCTGTCACTGTCACCACAGAGAGAGATCACTGCCTGCCCCTCCTCTTCTCCTCACAAGGAAAATGTTGACTGCAACGAGGTCTGCCCTCTGTCTCCTCCAGGCTGAACAGCCCAAGTGCCCTCAGCTGCTCCTCACACAGCTTCCCCTCAAGGCCCTTCCCCATCCCCATGGCCCTCCCTTGGACACTCTCTGACAGTTCCATGTCCTTTTTACACTGTGGCACCAGACCTGCCCCCAGCCCTGGAGGTGAGGCTGCCCCAGCCCGAGCAGAGCAGGACAATCCCCTCCCTTGCCCAGCTGGCCGTGCTGTGCCTGGTGCCCCCAGGACAGGGGTGGCCCTCCTGGCTGCCAGGGCACTGCTGGCTCAGATTCAACCTTCCCCCAGGACCCTCTCATCCCTTCCCACAGTGCTGCTCTTCAGCCTCTCCTTCCCCAGTCTGTATGTACAGCCAGGGTTGTCCCATCCCAGGTGCAGAATCCAGCCCTTTGTTGAACTGCATATGGTTGGTGACTGCCCATCTCTCTAATTTGTCGAGGTCTCTCCTCAGGGAGTTCCTGCCTTTGAAAGAGTCAACAGCTCCTCCCAGTTTTGTGTCATCTGTGGAGCTGCTTAGTATCCAATCCTGTCACCAAGTGATTTATGAAGATGTTGAAAAGCGCAAGGCTGAGGATGGAGCCCTCTGAAAACTCATTAGTTGCCAGCCTGATGTCAACCCATTCACCATAACCCTTTTAAGACTTTCAAGGAAAAATATGCCTGTTCCACTTTCAGATATGAAAATACATTTTTTTTCACGTTGCCTTTCTTTTATCTTGTAAATAGGAAGGTGTAGCTCCAAAATGAAGACTTATGGTATGGGCAAAACAGTGAAAAAAATATAGTAATTTTAATGGAAAGACTGTCTATTAAACACAAAAGACACGATCACAACCTCTTCCCCCCCCCCCCCCCCCCCCCCATTTTTATTAATCTATTAATTAACTGTATTTTTCTCTTGAAGGCAATGTCCCTAAAGAGGAGGAGATATTTATGGGAGGTCCAGCTGAGAACATTAACAGGTGAATCAGTTAATCATATGTTCTGGGTTAAACAGCATTACTGTTATAGAGATGCGAGATCTCTGTTCTGGGGCACATATGCTGAAGGGAAGGAAAAGACAGCACCCCAGAGAAGAATGAAAGGTACCATTATTATAACTTGTATGACAGCATGATCTCGTTGATTATTCTCAGTATCTTATTTCAGTTTCTGTTTTAATTTCATTTACTAAAAATGGCAGCATATTTTCTGGGTTGACTGTCACTTACAGGATTTAGTAATAGATGCAGAGTAATACATAATTACTTCTGACTTCTTGCTATCTATAAATCTGAAGTTCATGAAATCAAATTTTTCTTGTCTTTTCCTTCTCCTCTGCTGTCACTCCTTACATGTTACCAGCCAGCTGCTTTAGAGCTTGGGAGGTCAGATATCCTATTTTACCTAGGCTCACTCCCCTTGATCAAAGTAATCTGAATGGAATAAAGTAGTGAAGACATTTCTAAGTGGAACAGGGAAGGTTAGGGAGGAAAGCAAACATACGAAGTTGGCTTAGTATGCAGGATAGATTCCAAGGCTTTACAGTTAAAAGGAATCATAAGATGATCCTGTATGACTTGATATTTCAGGGCAGTAAATTCCACTTATTGTCCCCGCATTAACCTTGGAACTTCCTCTTGCTTAAACCAAATTTTAAAATGACAACAAGAAGCAGGGCAATCCTGCCTCTGCTGGTATTCACTTTCAGTGGGCAAACATCCTGTAGAAGCATAGTATAATAAAGGTTGGAAAAGACCTCTAAGATCATCAAGTCCAGACATTAATGCAGCACTACTAAGTCTCCAGGCACTTCATCAACCTTCTTGCCCTCCTTTGGACATGACAGTCTTCACTGGTATTATGCTTTATTTCCTATTCACATTTGCTGGTCTCATCTTCCAGCCATTGGATGATGCTACATCCTTTTCTGCTAGATCATTGAGTTTCTTAATGCCTGTCATCATAAATTCAGTAACATAAAAGCATTATAAAAGTAGGCCCTTAACAACAAGGACCTATCAGTTAAATAATCAAGGTCCATTTTAGGACCTTTATGGAGCTAACTTTGTGCTTGGTTTAAGCTAGAATTCTACAAAAGATCTAAAATTAAATTTGAACAACAGAAAACCTGCCTAGTTTCAGGTCATATCATAAACTCCTAACTCAGACAAGGTCACAGTTTCTCATGTAAGCCCAACATCAGGTGCAGACTCCTTTTTCTCATTTGTAAAACGACACCAAAACTCTGAAAGCACCACATGCTTTCAGAGTTATCATCAAGTAACACTGCACAAGTGTTTTGCACTTGCATCATTGTCAAAATAAAAGGAAAGGACAGTCTGTGTATTAACTTTGTGGATTTTCTTCTACCTTTTGATTTCTGAAATGATACCCAATGAATGCTCTGCATCAGAGATTTGAAAATATTCTTATATATCACAGATAATAGATGCCACCTAATTACCACTGTATAAAGTGCAGTAATGTATGTTTGACAAATGCATGCTTATAGAGAAGAAATTAGTATTTATCTGGAGGAATTAAAAGATGGAAAATCCAGGTTTTCCACTGATAGTCCCATCTTTTAATCTTTTGACTTTTATTAATGCATGCCATATTTTTAATTCAAATTTGTGTTTTTAATCAGCTTCCATCCATTAGCTTTTTTGTCATTAATTTCTTCGTTAGGTTAAAGAGCTGGGGTTTTTTGTCTTTTTTCCTCCTTCATCTTATATGCTAGAACCAAATCACCTCTCAACTTTTCTTTTGATGAAATAAGTGGACTCAGTTCTTAAGTTTCTTAAGATTCTTAAGTTTTAATCTCAACAAACCTTTTATATTTCCAGTTAACCTCAGAGTAACTTGTCTTTGGTGATTTTTCAATCACCAAATACTACACTAATACTTTACCACAGCATTTGTCTGTAACATATTTTCTTAAGGGAATCACCACAGTGCATCTAATTTCATCTACTCCTTTGCAACTACAATATGCACATTTAATTATAGCAGGAGAAATGATATAATATATAAGACATTTTGAAAATTATATGAATGCAGAAATAGACTACATGTTTTTTTTTTAAAAACCAAAACCTAAGCTGAATATTTACAGTAAATTTGCCTCAGACTGCTCATTTGAAGCAGTCTTTCCAGCAGGAAGTGGCTATCTTCTCACTGGCCACAGAATGATGTGACTAGAAGGTAAATATGTATTGCTGGGATAGCACATTTTCACTTTATGTACAGAAATCTCTCTTCTGTGTGGGTGGAATACAAGAGCTCCTGTCTTTACTGAAAAATCAATTTCAGTATAACGGCCACAGATTTAGGACCCTGCTTGTGTACATGATGAGTAACAGAGCTACAGAATGACAGAGTCAAGAGGAACTTGGCAGAGAAAATTCCACCTTTAGTTAGGCACCAGAGGAAGGAAAACATATTTGAGGCTTTGAAAAGGACTTCAGCTGTGAGACCTTGACAAGAGCTCAGATGTGGCATTAGGTCAAGACCCATTTCTTCAGAGTGATCCTATATTTGGCCTTCTTGACACCCAATCAGCCATATGGTTTCCAAAGCTACTTCTGTAATGAAAGTATCAGTAATGTTTCAAATTCAGTTTTGAGTCTGAAAATTATTCTGTGAGAACTCAAATGCAGTCAAAACCAACAGAAATATAACTAGAGTATTTTTCCACATGTTATGTTTCTGTCCTCCTGCAAAAAAAGTGCCATCAGCTATGTAAGAATGACCACACAATGCAATGCAGGGATGCATTTGGTCTTCTGCCACAAGCTTCTGAGAAAAGAAACCAACCAAACAAAAAAACCCAACCAAAAACCTGAGCAGGTTGAACACACAGAAAACAAGAGAACAAAGGTCTTCATAGCACTAAGTATCCTTAGTTACCACAAATTTTCCTGGTAAGCACGATTCAATATAACCTCAAAAATCAGCCACTGGTAAAATAAATACTGGAAAGTCATCAGTGGGCCCTCAATCCTTCATCCCACTTTCCTGCCAGCCTCTTACTGCATTTATCTGATTTAAGTCAATTAAGTTCCTTTCAATGTAAGATCACAAGGCCGTGAATAGCAAAGAGAGTTTCAGATCATTAACCACTGCCAGGTGATAAAATGTTGGTTTGAAATATGAATAACTGTATACTACCTGTTGTAATACCATATATATTTGTCCACATAATCATTGTTAGTTGATTAAATATGCTCATTCTATTAAAAAAAAAAAGACAACTAAGAAAATAGAAAATTAGGTATTTTGTCAATTCTTGTTCTCTGGTTTTATTTTTAAGATGGTCAGACCAATTTAATTGATTTATATCTTTGTATGATAGTTTCACAAAAGAGAAAATCAGGTAGTAGCTCCATGTAGGACTCTGCTTTAAGTAACTAAAAAAAAGCATTGCATGTCCCATATCACTAACTTCCCCCACCTACCCCAGAAAAAAAATTCTGATGATCCTTCTGGAGATTTTGGTCAGACATATTTAGAAAAAAATCAGTGTTCCTCTTTAAAAGCTATATTTAAAGCATCCACTGAAATTACACTAAATATCTTTTTTTTCCTATTAGCTATTACAAACCTTTTATAAGGAAGTGAGCAAACAGCACACTGAACCTAGCTCCCAAACAGTGATCTGTGGGTTTATTCTAATAACAATATGAGACTTGCCAGAACAGATGAGATTGTCAGTTTTTCCTAGTATTGCTTCCAGCAAAGCAAAGCGCCTGCGCTGCAGAATGGGATTAAAATCTTTTGGGGTAGTTGACTACTTGTAGAGTACATCAAATGGCATGCCTTACTTTCTGATTCTCAGGGCAAGTCTTTGATCTCCTGTGATGAGGGAATGAATGTGCTGAATTTGACTATTACTAGTTTTGATTATGTAGTCACCAATGGTGGCAGTCTAAACAAGCTGTAGTCTTCTCCAGCCTGTTCCAGTAAATTGTCTGAGAGCTGCACTGACACCAAACACTGTGATGTCTACACACCTTGTCAATAAATAGTTCCTTTCATTTGCTTTAAATATTATAACCTGAGATGCAAGAGTAAAAAAGAAGAGCTGGATGAGTTGCATCACAGAAGAAATGAATGACAAGAAGTGTCAGCAAGAATCCAATGAGTCCTGTGATTCCTCAGCCAACTTTTCCTTCCTGTTAAACTGTTCTACTCTTCCACCTCTCCTAGCTCTACAGCAGAGCATGAACAGAAATATTACTACCCTGACAAGATTTTGTGCTTTTAGTTAAGAGACTGGAGATGAACAGAGAGACAGGACAGTTTGTCTGGATCTCAAACCCTTTCAAACCTCGTTTGCCATTTCTAAGGAAATGACACTGAATCATTACTGCGGTGCTGTTCCCACCAGAAAACATATAAAAAATAACATTTGATTACCCAAAAGATATTTGGGGTCTAACAGTTATGTAGCAGAGAATGTCCATCTATCACATGGTGGTTAAGACTGTAAAGTTACTTGGCATTATCACCTGTCATCCATTTAACAGGATGCTGTCCACACAGAATCTAAAACTGAAAAAAGCCCCACCCCATCACCCCTGAAAATGTTTGGTGCAACACATTCAGATTGTAACATAAGATTATTAACATACCTGATGTAGATGTTTGAGGCATATGTTTCTGCTTTGCTATTACCTTTGGACTCCAAATTGATAAATTCATATTTAAGAACTTGCCCTGATTAAGTCCTCAGCTTAACTGGAAATTTTTATTTAATTATCCTGGAAAGGACAGCTTTACTCTTGGTTTTTGGTTTGTTTTACCCTCAACTTTTCATGAGCAACACATCTAAATAAATTAATAATAAATAAATCACTATGTCTGATTTTTTTCCCTATTTTGATCAAATTTGTGATTCATTTTCCAAACTAATAAATTAAAGAAATATTTATGGAATTGTTTCTGTTTATTCCTGGTCATGTGGAAATCCCCTTGAAAAATCCCACTAAACCTGGGACTTCAGGAGTATCACAGGATTCCTTTAACACACAAAATTGGTCTAATAAAATTCAGTGTAACTCCTGGTTACAGTAAATGTCTTCAGGGATACCTTGTTTTAAGAGTTAACATCAGCTATTTATCCCTTTAATAAATGTACTGACCTTTTCTCAATTTCTAAGAAGAAGCAGGCCTGAAGTTTCAAAGTTATTTTAAGAATAAACAGTTAGGTAACCTCTGCAACAGCAGATCTTCACTTTGAAATGTCACAGCAGTGGCTAGGTGCAGGCAGATCGCACCCAGGAAAAGAGAATTGCTCTGTGAGTTTTACTGCCATCTGAAGTCTTTGCATGGATGACCTGAAGCACAAACTGAGATTCTTTTCTCTTTCTCATTCTTTCTCTCTTTGTTTCTTTCTATTTAAATAGGATTCTAGAAAACAGGACTTCTGGGCCCCAGTGAAACTCAGTTCAGTTTAGGAAGGGAAAAAGTTATTAATTAGTCGCATTTATTTAATTTTATTTCTGCAGAGAATCTGGCTAGTTCTATGCAAGTAGAAAAATATAGAGGGAACAGTGTTCAGCTTCAAAGAGCATGGAGGAGGTTGGGAGGGTGAAACACAGTTTACTGTATGGAACCCTTTTTTTTTTTTTTTTAATTTGCCTTGATGGAAGTTGACAGCTCAGCCTGTATTTCAGCTCTGTCCACAGGCAGTGAAATGTGTGAGAAACCAATACTCTGAAAATTCTCATATGCATATGAAAAATCATTGTATGAAAAGGGGCCAAGGGATTAGGACAAGATAAATTTATACTAAGCTTTACACATTCCATTGACAAATTTGCTGTTTTTGCGTTGTTGCCTCCGACCTCCTGGTTACCGAGGGGATGACATTAAACTGGGAGAAAATGGCTTATTATGTGTGATAAATTCAAACAAAGATGACGCACTTTACCCACCAAGTATATCTAAGAAATTGTGAGGAAATGTCAAGCATTTCAAAAGAAAGCTGCCGTAAATTCTGATGCCGGAGACTTTAACGAATTTCTGCCAGAGTAGAAAGGTCTCTTTGTTTGGACTCAGCTGACACTCAGCGTGTGGAATATTATGAGCTCGGGGGTCACATAAAAGCTACAGGAGAAAGAAAGAAAACTGTGGATGTGACAAAACTCAGGCACTAGAGGGCTAAGAACTGGCACGAAGACTTAGCACTGACTCAGTGCAGACAGTACATGGGAGTCAGCATTCACTCACCAAAAAAAAAGGTTAAAACCACAAACATCCATACCCTTCTGTTCACTATCTCTCATTCCCACTGCCCCTATTCAGCACATTCACATGATCTTTGGGCACGACTTGATTTGTGTCAATGTTATTTTTCTTTGGGTTATGGTAAAGTTTTAGAAGAGAGGAAAGGTTTGGGGAAAAGGGCGGGGGGATCCAGACCCTGGAAAACCTCCTGTCCTGCTGATGTTACATAATTGATGAACAAATGATCACACGTTGTGTCCCTGATTCAGGTCAGGAGGTGGCAGGAGGAGGAAGTGCTGTCAAATGTTTGAAAGAAAAAGGAGGTAGAGGAGTAGCAATGAGACCCCCTGCCACTGTGGCAAATTAGCTATTTCACAGCGATGTTTACACTATATAGTGCTTTTCACATGCTGACCTCTTGGGTACAGGCAGGATGGAAAGGGCAAAAATGACAAAAAATGATAAGCTAATGCAGTGAAGAAGAGCAAAGGAAAGAGATTTGGAGCTCCCTTGCTCTCTTCCTGATTCCATATGCACTACTGTGTGTCATGGAGGAGAGCTGGTGGCAGCCTCCTCACACAAAAAACACCTCAGCAATGGCCCTCGCTTGTGGCTTTGGAGGGGATTTTGGTGACATTACCTTCAAGCAGGAGACCAGCATGGCAAGACACACTTAATTTGAAATGTTTACAGACTGTGTAGCTAAAAAAAATCAATAAGTAACTGACAATTCATTATGGAGAGAGGTTGTTTAAAATTTACAACATTTTTCTAAATCTCAAATAGCCTCCTTTTAATTTATTTATTTCAAGAAAACAAAAAAAATCCTAAAAGAAAGAAACAAAAACAAACAAACAAAAAAAAAAAAAAAAGAAAAAGAGAGAAGGGGGAAGGAAAAAATAACTCCAGAAGCAACAACAGCACTACACTTCTGCCCCCTGGATATGCCTCAGTTAGTTCCAAAAGCGTGCCTGAAAGAAAAAGCCACCACTGTTGGAGGTGACATAATTTTACCCAGCCTCTCTGACAATGAGTATTCAATACACCCCGAAAAGGTGGTGTAAATACTGTGTATAACAGCACATGCCAATTCTTCCCAGGATTTAGCCTTATCAACAAAAGAAATAACAAACAGAATAACGCAAATTGCGGCTGAAGCATTGTCATCTGTAGGATCTTTTGAGAGGGTCTCTCTGTTCCAGCCCATGGATCCCTCTGCCTGGAGAGCTGCATCTGCTCATTCCCTATCCACAGTGTGTCAATAGCAATTAGGCAATAGCTTAGCCTGGACATCTACCACCTGTCAAAAGACTGGATCAATGGGATAGACTATAGACCTGTGCCACCCACGTGTCTAATCCAGCTCTGAATCCTATAGTACAAATCCTCTCTAAAAATTTAACTAACTTGAATATTGCCCTGGAAAGGTATTTTTAGGGGTTTTTTTTAATACAATGGTTGTTATATACCATCGTAAGGGCTTTCAAACACAATTAGGCTATGCAAATTAGGCATGACTGCATCCTTTATTACAATAGGGTTTACATTCTAGTATTCATGCCTGACACTTTGAGTCTGTGGCTAGTCCTAAAATGGGCATGTGTAAAAGGATGAAAAATGATGGGCCTGGATCATCCCATCTCCTGCAAAAACAGGGCAGTCAGAGATGCCCCCTCCAGCAGACCAACACTGGTGACAAAGGGAACATTAGCCCAAGAGTGCAGTGCTTTGATAATACCACCTGCAGTGAATGACTGGAAAGTTGCCAGAAGTTGTGAAAATATGTTCATAAGTTTATTTTTCTTCTTTATCACCTAGCATTTTGATTCATAAACTTACTGTACTAAAAGCAGTAATAAAATCATGAACCACCATCCTTATTTGACATGAGGTTCAAATATAACCGTTCCCTTACCTGAGGAAAATGCATTGGCCTTGCACTTTTTATGTGTGATGGTTTAGCAAAACACAATTTGAATGTTGGGATTAAAAATCTAAGTATCTCCATTTGAACTGACCAATCTTCCAACTTCATTTGACAGGAACAGAGTCCTATTCATTTACTAGTTTATTACATTGGCAAACAAATCTCTTCATCCCCTGCTGAAGAAGACTTTATATAAAAGATCACATTCTGTTTGCCATCCTCTCTTTAGGCACTTAAATATTATTTTTAATTCTCCTGTTCAATCCTTCTTCAACAACTGCAAGAGCTGAAACATCTGTCATTTCTCAATCCAGCAATCCCTAAAGAGTCTTGTCCTGGAATAAGGAAACACAAGAGCTGATTTTTATCAGTGTGTTTGGCAAGACGTGACCGCAATGTTTTCCACAAGTCGGAAAACTTGACATTCCTTCAGCAAATCTCTGTTAAGCCACAAATTGCACCATTCTGTGGAGAAGGAAACACTGAGAACACTTCCCCACATATCTTTACATAGACACACATATTCTTATAGAAAGGAATCACTGACAATTGACTTGTTCAAGGCCTGCAGCTCGGTTTTCCTAAAATGAGCTTTTATTTACTTGATTTTTGGTGATTAATGATTAATAAAGTAATGTCAGGGTTCAAACATCAAAGCTTTGTTCCCCATTTAACTCCAGATTTTCGGCATTAAAAATACTACATCTTGAAAATATTCTAGGCTAGATGATGAGGGGGATGTAGTGCTATCCTGTATGTCCTAGATACATGCAGGAGGAAAAGTCAGTGGTTTATCCATCCTGATACAGCCCGTTGCTGTACCTTGGGATAGTACTGGTAGGAGAAAGAAAGACAACCTTTCTATGCGGTTAAGAGCAGTCTCCCAAAACAGCAGGGAGATCATTACAGAGGATAGAGCTGGAATTGCAATGAGAAGAAAATGAGGACAAAATACTTCTGCAATTTGCCAGTAAGAAAGACAAGTGGCTTAAATTAATTACTTGCCCTGGGATCCCTTATTTTATATATGCTGTTATAGATATATTGTTTACATTTAATTTTTTACATTACTGTGACAACTCTGCTACAAAGGATCAGCGTTGTGCTTTGTGTGACTGCATCAAAAATCAAAATCATAACTGTATCCATAGCTCCCTTTTCTTTCCCTGTCCCAACAGCCTTCCATTAAAAAAGCAAACAAGGAAACAGGAAAGATGTTGTTTGCCTTATCCTTGCTCTGCTCTCAGCCATGATCTTCCTCTTGTCAGCAAGTCATTATAACACTCTCCCTGATAGTTCCCCTCCAGGTGGGTCTGCTCCCTGATCTACCTTTTCTTCTCCACCCTGGTGCTTGTTTAGGTCCAGCAGCTGGACAGTTGAGGGCACAGGAGAGGCAAGCTCTGTCCTCATTTCTGCTGCCCAGACCTATTCTCAGGCACAGGAAGCAAAACAGCCTATAATGCTCTAGTTCTATTTATACAATCCTATAGTAATTTTCTTTATCTGTTCAAGAAAAAGCTTTCCAGATTGAGAAAACACATAACTATGGATTAAGAGTTTTGGTAGTGAAAGCACAAAATACTCCCTAGTAGTCAGCAATACTACCCACCCTACCTACAATATTTTAGGATTAATTGGAATTACAGAAATATGATTTTTTTTTCCTGATTAAAAAAGAACATTTCTCCCTGAGTTTTTAGCTAATATTTTCCATTTCAAATTTTTCCAATTTAAATATCATTCTCAAGTTCCATATGGATTGTGAAATATTTAATACAAGCTGACGGGAAGTGAAATTCTAATTAATAAATGGAAACACGCCTACTAAAGGGGACCCAACTTCCAATACAAAAGGACTTGCCATAAACTCTTGCCATAAACTTTGTGCATAGAGGAATATCCATATATTCCATATATTCCAATTTATTGGAGGCGATGTTGCTGTTTGCAAATAAATTGAAAGGAAGCCTCAGTTTATTGACTTTTATTATTGTAAAAATTCCCTCATTACAAAGAAGAAAATTTAGAAACAAACTGTTCAGTTGTTGTATTGAAAGCAGGAAAGGTCAATACATTTATTCTCATCTTTCATAAAGGAACTGAGGAATACTAGGGATGAGAGTCTCATGTTTACTCAGTTACATTTTATTTAACAAAAGACCCTGATGTTGCAGAATGCCAAGTCGGTGTTTTTGTTAAATAATTAAGGCTGCCTAGGAATCTGTTTCACAAGCCAGGTGCAAAATTAAAAAGTTCCAGGCAGGAAATAGGAGATCACTGTACTCTTGAAAGCAAGTAGATACCAAGTAAAGATTATGTAGCAGTACTTACTAAATTTTTTAACGCCTTCCAATCAAAGCTGAAGCAGTGAAACAAGGCAATTACACAAGAGCAACACAGAATGAGAGGTGTCAGTGGTCATGCCCTGCCAATAATGTTCTAGGGATTCAGTGAAGTTCCTGATAAGGTCAATTAATTTAGGAAAACTTTAAATCATCATCTGCATAGCTACAATGTCATTTTAAATCAATTTTCTTGAAGTGTTCCTCTTCCACATCCCACTATGGCTCACTTTCTATCAACTAATATGAGACCAAGAATTATTGTAGAAAAAGTCTTATGAAAACATGTCGAAGTCTCCCGGGTGAGCTATCACGGAAGCTTGATTATAACTTTTTTCATATAACTCTTTCTGCCAGAATGAACTGTAATAAAGAAGTTGAATCAAAAGCATGGAAGTGAGATATAAATAGTAATTTTGTTCTGGTTGTTTAACAGGGATGCATACATAAAAAAATATGACATTAATATACTCATCACTTACTGAGACTATTCAGAAATACTGGAGACACTCTCCAGCTACTTCTTGATATCTCTTGAGCAGAACTGGGGCTTTGTGCAGAATTAGATACTCGCCTGGAAAATTACTATTTTTGGATATCTTCTGTACATTTGTTTTCACTTATTCCAGACCCAGTTTCTGTCTTTCTCTTGACTATAAAGTGTATTCCACTTGGACAAATTTGAATATCTGTGACTTCCTCAGTTGTGGTTTCCCAGTCATTTATAAGTAGCATAAATTGTGCCACCCCAATATGGAATGGCCCTTAGCTACTTCATGTGGCTGCTACATCCTTTCTCCCATGATGACTGGGAATCAAGAAGAGGATACTGATTGGAGACATGCTCCTCTTCAAATATGCCACAGCCTGCCACAATGAGGAATGCAATCAACTGCCCTCCATTTTCACTGCCACTTGCATGACTAAATTGCAACTAGGGAGACTTTAGCTAAGCATTAGGAAAACCTCACAATGGTAAGAAAAGGAAGCACCCTAGGTGGGATTCCTAGGAAGATAGCGTTTTTTCTGTCACCGCATTGCTTTTAAAAGCAAGTGGGACAAATACTGTAAGAAAGGGTTTATGTATTGTTGATTCTGCCCTGGGGATGAGAGATGGGGCAGGTGACATCCTGGGGTCTTTTCCAGCCTATTTATTTTTTTGGTACCCCATGTGTGTTGAAAAGGAAATAGGGATTATATTCTAGTATGAATCCCAGTAGCAGCTATCCACCTCATTCTGTGCTTCTATTTAGAGTGTTGTTTGCTGCTCCTTGAAATAAAGGAAGATGGTAGAATGATGTATAACTTTCAACTCCATTTTCCCAGTGAAATCAGTTGAAGAACCATGGTTTCTCAGGCTCCAAAACGTGGCTGATACTTGCTCAGACTCAAAATATGGAAATTATTTCATTTTGCCTACAGACAAGTAGCTGTAATCTAGAATTAGAATTAAAAGCATTCAACATCGACATTTCATCAGAAAAAGCCTTTTCCTTTTCCTGATGTAATGAAGAAAAAAACTCAAACAGATTACTTCTGCCTTGACAATACTTTATGATTTTTCCATAGGTAAAATTCAAATCAGAATGCTCAGTACCTACCTATTCTGTCATCTCAAAAGGAGATAGCCTGAACTCTTTTTATGAACTTTAAAACTTTTCATTGTGCAAAATACTATGCTTAAATTGTTGCCAATGCATGCCTCGTTTTCAGATTTATCCTAAGACCGGTAAAATCTTCTGGTCAAACATAGCCATCAAAATGAGGTTTAGAGTAAACCTATGACCAGTTTTATAAACTGAGGTCTCTATTTCAAAGCAAATGTCATATTTACACAATATATTCAAAAGGGTGAGTAAAACCTGGAAGCTTCTTGCATGTCCAGCCATTAAGACCTATACAAAAAGTGTTCAACCTTAATATCACATCTTCAGGAGCAAGAACAATCCACTTGTAACATTAAGATATATAAATCCTGTAGTTCAAATGAAAGTTCTGAGTAGTGAATTCCATTTAAATGTTCAGCTATCCATATATCTGGGTTTTTCCATAACATTTGAATTTAGCAGTCATGCTCACAAAGAAAATACAATTTACCTGCTACTGTCTGATTAGCAAGTTCAAACATGGCTTACTACACCCTAATCAGTCACAGTGTATGATGATTATTGACAGATATTTAAATGAATTATGGTTCATGTTCTCAAAATTAGTTTGCCCATCAACATGAAGTATGGTTTTGTAGCTAATGGTCTTTGAACTTAGAAGGGGGATTTTTTTTAAAACTTTCCCTGGAGCAAATATTATTAATTTGAACAAAATTGTACTAATGTGTATTGTATTATTCTTCGACATCATCCGGAAGTTTACAATTTTTCTTATTAATGTTCTAGATCCTTTCAGTGATGAATCCTTTCTTAGAACACAGGCTTTCTTTGAAGTTATTGTTACTGTTTTCAAACCCTGAAGTATAGATGACAAATAACAGAACACCTGAAAGCAATGCAACCCATCATTGAAATGAAATTCAGGCTTGAACCTTTCTCTCAATTCCCTTTAAAACTGTTTTAAAATTTCATCAAACTTGTATATATATAATTACTAAAATATTTTGGAAAAAAACCCTTGGTGTGCAGTTATAATATTCTTCCAAAATTTCATATTAATGTATAAAATCATTACATATTTAAAACTTATTTGATTCTATTGAATTAAAATTGTGGATCTCAACTGATTTGACCAGGCATCACAGTGATTACTGAATGAACACAAAGCTCTCAGAATGAATATGGACATGAATATGATGGTGGATTTAGAGAAGGCAGGAAGACAAAAGTTCTGCATAGTTTGTTTAAAATCTATAGTAGGAATACTGGCAAGAAGGAACTGGGGAAAGCTTTTAAAAAAGGTTTTCACAACAAATCAAAAAACCCAAAACTGCATCATGCTGATTCCTAGGGAAGTTCAAATGTCTATCAAGATCCAAATACCATTGTTTGCATTCATTCCCTAAAACAGATCTCAACTGAAGCAATTTCCACTAACAAAACCAACTGACATATCATGAATCATGTATTTTGAATTATTGCATTACACTGTTACATTTCTGGTAGTCATGTGCTTTTGTGGAGTTTTAATTCACTAGATTCCAGGTGTTCCAAGTCCCTTGATTGCCGCAAGTCACCATGACCAAATTGCCCTTTGCAAGTTCTCTTGCAGGTTCATTGTGTCCTGTCTTGCTGAGTAATGGATCTCCCAACCCAGACTTCTTAAAAGAAGACCTATCATCTTTTCAGCTACAGCCTTTGCTCCTTTCCATGTTAACCTGTCCTCACCCATCCCCATCTGTGAACCCCCCATGACACTTCATGCATAAACTGAGAGGGAATTTCTCTCCATGGTTTCTTCTTGTTGTCCATAACAGAGAATAGCTGTGAGGGGCATCAATGCCTGTGGGAACCCAGGAAATTCCTCTAGCTGCCCTGGAGGGCTCGAGACCTTGCCAAGGGGGCACAGAGACCTTGGCACAGAGCTCAAGACCCCTCTGCCTTTGATTTAGCCCTTGGAAAAAACAATTACCAACCTTTATTTGAAGGATTACAAGCCACAAAAGTTTAAGTAGAATAATAGTGAATTTATCCCGCCATGAAAAATAGATTTTGGGGTTTTTAGAACGGGGCTTCAGGGAGCAAGATGGAGGAATCTGGGCGTGTCCAGCCTTCCTCCTTCTTCTTGGCCTCCATCTTCTGCTGTGATGTTGGCACTTTTAGACTGGTTTAGAGTAGAAGCTCACTGTCTGACATAGGTGATAGGTATTGGAAAGTAATTATAAATATTGTACTTTTTAGTATAAAGACATAAAACTGCCCTGGGGGCAGGCAGAGTGCTTCTGACTGTCCGGCTGAGCAGACCTTGGCTGGACAGGAAAAAAATTTTATAGATAAGAAACAATAAACAACCTTGAGATCAAGAACTGAAGAGCTCTGACTCCTTCTTCAAGCGCCGGGCTGGGAAAAGAAACTTTCCAACTTTTCTTGGGGTCACTCAGATCAGCTAGAGACCCTGAGAAATTCCAAAAGCCATGGACTTGATGTGGAGAGACAAACTGGTTAAAACTTGAGGTCTGAGATTCCTCATTATTGTGACAGTAACAAAGGGCCATTTACTGACTGGAAGAGACTGAAGCTGGAAGGGTGTTACATTCTGCTGGCAGGCACCATATGAAGAGATTTTGTTCAAAATTACACTCGTCAATATTTGGTGCTCCTCCAACACAACATTTCTATCTTCAGTTACTATAACAGAATTATTGGTAAGGTTTGTTATTTTTCCTAACAGGACTATAAAGTTTCATTTTTCCTGTAAAATGACTACTTGATTCTTAATTACTTGATATCAGGACTTTCAAGCAAGAAAATAAAGATCAAGAAAAGAAAATTTGAAGTTCTGAAACCAAAGGAAATGGTTTTGAAACATTAACAACATTTCTTTTCAACTGTAATCGTATGTTAATGAAAAATCTGCTGACACACTTTTGTTAAACATAAAAAGAAAGATACAGTAAACCAAAACATTGGTTTAAAATGTGAAATTTTGTGGAGGTTGGATAGCTAGAGAAAAGAAGGTGTGACCCACAAATGTTTCAATACTCTGAGTATCACTGTCGACACTTTTTTACCCCTTCCTGCTAAAGCTAGCAGCCATTTGTCACTTCCAGCGTCTACTTGCTGCATTTATTTTAGTGAAACAATGCCCATTTTAAAATGTCATAAGAAATTATCATATTTTCTTCTGTTAATGTTTTGTGAATAATTAATTTCACAGTCAAGACTCTGTGTACCTAGTTTCAGCCTGGGAGGAATTTTTATCAGATGCATAAGTTCTGGAAAATAAGGGGGTTTAGTGGAAATGCTATCTTAAATTAATTATAGCAGTGCTAGAAGGCACCATTATACTGTAATAGTTTATGAAAATTCCCAGATAGCAGTAGATTACATCAATTGTAATATGACTTTTTATGTTATGTTCTACAAATACTCATAATTTTTAATGGGTTCAATGTGACTTACATAAGAATCAGCACAGAGGACACCAGGAGGCAACTCGGGAGAAAGCATCAGCAGTCATCACCGACTAATTTCAGTTCAGTGGTACTTTCTGAATCCTACTGCATTCAGTCATACTATTTAATTTTTAAATTTTTTTTTTCTTCTACTCTCTTCCATGCCCCCACCAAGTGACATGCCAGGAAACAATTTTATCTTCTAAAATCCACCCAGCTACAAAGGTAATATTGCTGGCTGATTACTACTCAGTGGCAACTAATTTTCTCAAAAAAAAGCCCACCCCATTTTTAGCAGTGTAGAAGCAAATGTTAAAACTAGACTCAGCTTTCTAGCACAGAATTGAAAACCTTTAGTTGTAAGGGACATTTGGAAATCTCTATTCCAACTCTATCTCAAAGCATATTTAATTAGATCATGTTGTGAAGGATATTGTCCAGTCAAGTTTTGAGTATTGTTGAGAATGGAAATTCCACAACCTCCATTGGACACTTGTGCCAGCATTTGATCATCTTCATGGAGAAGGATTTCTTCTGATCTCTATTCAGAATTTCTCTAGTTGCAGTATGTCACTATCAGTGTATAACTCTAGAAGGGTTTATTCCTATCTTCTCTCTGCCCTCCAATTAAGTGGCTTTAAAGAGCAAAATGATCCTTCCTCTTACTAATGCTGAATAAACTCTCCCAATTCCTCTCCTTGGACATGTCCTCCACTTGCCTGAGCATTCAATATCAATGTGAAGCCAGTCCCAAACTGGACACAAATGCCACAGTGAGAGGAAGGATCACTTCCCTTAACTTGTAGGTTTCTCTCTTGCTAATACAGTCCACTATGTAGTTGACTTTCTTTGCAGCAACTGAATACAACTGACTCACATTCAACCTGTCCACCAGGACCTCCAGGTCCTTTTCTGCAAAAGTCTGAAAAGCAGCCCTGTCCTGCAGCTTATGAGCTGCCTCCTTCAACTAGGAATGGCCCACAAAATGCAGCTCACAGAATCATAGAATCACAGAATCCTAGAATGGGTGAAGTTGGAAGGGACCACAGTGGGTCATCTGGTCCAGCCTCCCTGCTCAAGCAGGGTCATACTAAAGCATGATTTAAAGGATTGAATGCAGACAACTCAGGAATATCTCCAGTGAGGGAGAATCCACAACCTTGCTGGGTGATCTGTTCCAGAGCTAGTGACTCACACATTAAAGTTCATCATATATAGGTGGAACTCCCTGTGCTTTATTTTCTGCCCATTGCCTCTTGTCCTATTGCTTGGCACCACAGAGAAGAGCCTGGATCCATCCCCTTGACTCCTTCCCTTCAAATACAGTGACATCCCTCCAAAGAGACCGTGTGCCACTGATTACAGCTCCCAGGGATCTGCTATTCAGCCAGTTCTCAATCCTCTTCACTGTACAGCCATCCAGTCACCACTTCCTGAGTTTGCCTATGAGGATCATCATAGAAAGCACAGATGATAACGTATATTTTAGAAAGAGATGAATTTCAAATTAGAAATGCCAGCTTTGCCCCATTGGTTGCAGCATTAATAGGCATAAGGACAGCTACAAGAAGAAACATTCTGCCCCATGTACCTATTTGTCCTGTATTACCATTCTCCACTTGTCCTGGATTCCTAGTCCTTCTGCCTATAAGGAAGTGGGATTTGGCCCATTTTCTTATGTGCAAAATAACCATTTTAGCAATATCCATCATGTGTAACAAGACTCATATCTTGCTCAAGGTTACTCTTCTTTGGACAAGCTCGTTGCTTACAGTACCAAGCATAAGCCAAATAACTGTGCAAATGCTAAGACATTATCCAAGGCAATGCCATTTTCCTGGGTAAAGCCCATTTTCTTCCTGTGCCACTGGCACTGACTTCTTCAAAACAGAAACAGAAACCTGCTTGCTCCAGCTAGATATTCAATATAGAATGCTGACTCAGATGATACTTTGTGGAGAAAGTCAACCTAGTTGGCCTTAACACCTTAGTTTGTTATTGAGTTTACAAAGCTGAAGGAATTCAGAGAGTGCAACCTCTACAGCTCTTGATTTTACCAAGACAAACCTAAAAAACTTAGCATAATCAGCATGTCTAGCTAGGAAAAAATACCTTTACATTACCTTGAGTAAGAACAGCTGAAGATTCTAGTTTGTTAAGGCCAGCCTCACAAATCTGACAGCAAACCCACAAAAACATCTTCCCAAAAAAAAGTATGATTCATTTTTAAATTTGAATATTCACAATAAATATCATGTCTCTCAATCTTCTATATGTCTGCACTCCAAATTTTAATAAGTCAATGAAAATACCTCAGTATAACTTTCTTTTTTCATTATTTCAAAAAGACAGAGGGAAATGCTTTCAGTATTTGCCAAAAGCATCAGCATTTCTATTACCTCTCAGTGTAAGGTTCATCAGGCTACACTTCACAAAAAAAGCTTTGAAAATCAGGTTTTTTTCCCCTTTCAATACATTAGAGGAAAAAAAAATGGTTTAAAGCACCACACCATTATTTTAGAGCTAAACAGTTAAATGTTTTATACAGGAACATCAAAACCATATATGCTTCAAAGACCCAACATTTTTTTAATGGCTTTCAGATAAAACAATTTATTTATGCAATTAACAACAACATGCAATTTCTAATAATTAGCCGATAATAGTTATCCACAAAGTACTTTATAGAATTGCCTTCTGAACTGCGTTCATTCTGTAGGGAACCACTGAAAATTAGCCTATAAAATTACCAGAAAATGTACTGCATTAACAAGAATTTTCTGTGTTTTGTTTCTTCTACAGATTTATGGACTTGAATATTTGTAAACATTTGTTTTCAGGGGAAGACATCAGATACCATCACTTCACATCTATAACAAAGAAATAAATACTGAAGCAGCATTTTCTGAAAGATTAAACCAACATTATTTTGCAAAAGTATGTGAGAATATATTCATTTTTCTGTTTAGCAAATTGTACATTTCAAAAATAGCTGTCAATTTGTTCTCAAATGATAAAAAGTTTGGGGTATTTTGCTGGCTTTATGACTATCAAGCTTTTTGAAGCACTTCTGAGCTTTTGCTGACCAAAAAAAGGCAGCTGGAAACAGCATTTATGTGAAACTGTAAGTTTTCACAGGATTTGAGATTCCTGGATCTAATGCTTAAGACCCTTGTTAATTTATGATAAAGCCAAGAAAGCTGAGAGCAGGTTTACTGATGTGGGACACTTGGGTGTCTTCAGAGAGGTTTATACAACTCCATTTAAAACAACAAAAGTATTTGCCATTTTACTGGTACAGGAACAGAAGAGTGCTACAATCTCTCTCCTCTTTTACACATAGGTTGCAGAAGAATTAAGCTATTCCTCTGACTTCCATTGGCACAAGAACACTTTTTAAAAAACTGAGAGGCCTTTTTTGTATGGGTATGGGTAATGGTAGGGATGAGTGCTAGAATGAAAGGGCCAAGGGGTTCTTAACTGACCTTGATAAGCCAGTATCACTAAACACAGAAACAGTTTGAAATTTACATTGAAGCATTTATCTATATCTGGATAAACAGAATTTGTTTTCTGTGCTCTCCGATATCTAGATCTCTGATCTATCTGGACTTCTGGAATTTATTTCTAAGCAGGTTTTTGTGTGTTGCCTGCTGTACAATTGGGTCTACTGTAGACCAGCCACAACGTGGAGGGCAAGTGACAAATAATCATCCTGCCAAGATATTTTCTTGGCAGTAAAGGATATGCTGATCCAATAACATTGCAGACTTTGAAGAACATACTTTATTTATTTATATTAGTGCAAAAGAAAATATTCTTTAACTGCTCATGCTGGTGTGTGCCTGCCAGCTCAGGAAGGTGGTGAAAAATACCATCGAGGCCTAGAAGGAACAGCTAGATAAAGCCAACCAAAGCAGGTTAATAATGTAAAACTGAAAGTTAAGCTTTACTTTGAAGACAACAGGGAATAGTGATGAGCTGGTGTAACCATTAGGACCAATTCCTGAGCTGGTTCCAATTAATGGGAACTTTCTCTGCCTTAGATGATGTGACTTGTGACGAATTTTCTCAGGATAGCTGAGTTTGAAACTAATAATGATTATGAATTGGGACTTCGAAGCAAAATGACAGGACTTTAGAAATCATATACATTTAATCAGAAAGACAAAGACAAAGGGAAAATAAAATTAAAATATTTGAAATATCACATTGAAATAAATATTATTTTAAGAATAAGGTGACAAATGTAGAGACAAAAAAAGTAAATGATATTTTATTTAATAAAAATATATTATATAATCATACATATGTTCATCTTGTGGAGTATTTATTTTGGATTTAACTTTATGCATTGACAATATTCTTGATTCTTCTGACAATGATCAGGACTAATGTGGCTTTAAGCAAGGGAAATGAAATTCAGGATATTCTGAAGAGGAAGTTCCCCCACAACTCTGGGAGTTGCCATCATTTCCTCTCACTTAAACCATATAAACATGCTTTGCATGATAACCTTCACATTCTTCCAACAATTGCTATGTTTTCCTAATTGATATCACTTCTGGGAAAGTCAAAATTTGCCTGTGAATTCTTGGGACTCCCAGAGCCTGTTCAGATTGCTTCTGGAAGTATTTCTGAGTAACACCTCCATTTTCTAAATGTTTTTCATTTACGAAAAACAAAGGACAATTAAAATACAAAACCATAGTATTTGACTTCTCATTAGTCTTACTTGACTTACTTGACAAACCAAACTAGACTTACTTGACAAACCAAGAAACTACTGAAACCAGAAATCTGTTTGTATGACATGCACTATACTTTGTTCCCAGTCAGTGAGTGCATCACACCTATTATGTAGTGCCTCTAACCAAACAGGATGAAGTAAATGTTCAGGCCTTTCACCTGTGTAGTAAATCCTCCCTTGTGTTGGTAACTCTTAAATACTTCTGGGTATAAACTCTCCCAATTTTCTGTCATAGAAGGTGGATTTCCCTAAGTAACCAGTAACACTGGTTACTTAGGGACCTAATTAAAGATCCTCCCTTCTATAAAACACACCAAAAATTGAAATTGGATTTCAGCATAGCACCAAGGTGCCAGTAGCTACTCTTTCATATGGTATTTTACCCTTACCATGTGGGCAAAAATTTTGGGATTATAATTGAGGCATCTGAGTACTTGTCTAAATGATAAAATATAAACATTTTTGAATTATCTATGCTGTCATAGGTCTGTTATTGTTCTAAGTTTCAGCAGAAACTGGTACACCAAGATTTTGCATGCTCATGTAGTCCAGCTGGGAGAGGTGCAAATCAGCTAATTCTGTACATCTGAATGTAAGCTTCAAAACTTCCTGTGGAGCCTAAGAGTGAGGGATGAGGTCAAGGTTTGGTCCAGTCTGAGTTCACAAGACCCCTCAGCATCATTTTCACATCCAAAGCTAGTTGGCCTTAAATTCCCCCAAATATGGAAGACACTTAACACCTTGTAAAAAACTCATTGTGGACTTTTATCCCTTCCACAAATCTATGGTATATTTTCTCTCTGACCTAAATTGTGGATAAGATTACTTGATAAAGTAGAAACAATGTAGCAGAAAAAATGATGGCCCTTTCAAGCTCTTACCTTTCTATTTGCAGACATTTGTATGTGTTAACATACAGTACTCTCTCCAGAAGACAGAAGAGGGGGTTAGCAGTGAAGCACACTCCAGATTAATTTGTCTACCGCTTCTCCAGAACTGCCCCTTTAATTAAGAAATATTTAGAGAACATCTCATTTTGCCCAGACTGATAAAATAAGCCTTCAACTTTCTCACTGACAGCTTTTAAAAGCATTTATTTAGTTAGTAATTCTTCCTGTTTCCAGTCTCAGATTTATGTATAAAAGAACTTTGTTTTTTCTGGTTCTCCTTGAAAAAACAACCAGGCAACTGACCCAATATAAATAGTTGGAGCAGCCAAATACACTATCCTTTTTGGCAGATATAATAAATGAATGACTGACAATTTTACTCATATACATAATGTTTTCTTCTTCTAAAGTAGATTTCTTTTTGATTTTTTCCCCCACATTCATGCTGGCGTCCCTTGAGCAAAAACTAAACAGTTTCTTCTTCCTATTCTGAATATCTTTCAGCGGGAAAAAATTGCTGACCAAGGTAAAATATATCTTTCCTGATGGAGCTATCTCTGCACAGTGGCATTTCTACCATTCCAAGTTATGCTTGGCCTAATGACAGACCAAGGAGCCAAACAAGTAGCGGATGCTGCTTATCTCTAATACTCTGTACCAAAATTTGAGACATAATATAAAGCATTCATTTCTAATGAGCTAAACAACAGCATCTCTAATCAAACTGAACAGAGGAGCAATTTTTACACCACCTGATAGTGAAAGAGCATATGTGGGTAAAAAAATTCTCACTAAATACAAAGATCTGCATTCTTGCTCTCCTTAAAACAACCTTGAATAGAACTCTAATGCTATTTCACTGGAATGTTACACAATGAGATACAAGAGACCTTATCTACTTCTGGATTAGTAAACATATTTTATAATGATAAAAAGGGTAGAGATTTTTCTTGGTCCAGTCAAGAACTAATTTCCATTTTTTAAAATTTTTTCACCATAATGCAATGATGAAGAATCCGAAAACCTTTACTCTTGTCATGCAACCTTCTGATTAACAACTGCAATTGTTATATATTTATAACTGTGATTGATTCCTGAGAACTAATCTGCTCTGATTGTAGTTATTACAGTTCTTTACTCCTATGATTCCTGAATCCAAAGATAAGGTAGACAATTTTTCTTTCAAAACTCACACACTTTTGAAAACCAAATTCTGTGCTCTAATAGCCAGAGTTAAGCAGAATGCTTCAAGTTAAAATTGTTGCTCATACTAACAAAATTGCTAGTCGTGAGTTTTTAGATGTTCAGGACTGACTTAGGCCACTGTCCTTTTAAGCAGACACAGGTTTGACTTTATGAAGTAACATCTCTAGCCCTAATTCATGATAACACCCTTGGAAATTTGAGCCTGCATCACCAAATGTGAGGTCCAGCAGTGAAAAAGCAACTGTACAAATCAATCTCTTGTACAGTAGCATTCCTTTGTGAAGCAGCATCTTTAGTGTATTTGTTGAAGAAATGACATATATATCCTAAAGAACAAATTACAATCTTAAGCATTATGTGGATTTTCTACTATACAATGAATAGTTTTATTTTCCAGTTTATGTAAAATAAATAAATGACACCCATAGCTTTGACAGTAAGTACATTTCATTATGGTAAAATTTAAATCAAGAGATGACTTACAGGTTACTAATTGAGATTTGCAATTAAAAAAGAGATGTAGATAGATAGTTGGAAAGTTGTAGATAGAAGCTGGGCTATAAATACAATTAAAGTCTTCTTATTAGGCATTTTCTTTTACTATAAAGATAGCATTGAAAGTTCCTTTCTATCATCCCCCATAAAGACAAGGAAACTTTGTCTAAGCTCTGCTCCAGCCAAATGATAAAAATCTTGGACAAAACAGAGTGACCAGATTAGTCCTTGGGTCTTTTCCTTATGGCAGCCTCAGGCAGGAAAGGATAACACTCCACACAAAAAGAGGGTGAAAGAGCTGGGAGTGTTTAGACCAGAGGAGACTTATCAATGCCTGTAAAGACCTGGTGGGGAAGGGAAGAAGGAAGAGGTTGCCTCTTATCATTGCCTACTGAAATTGCCAGAGGCAATGGGCAAAAATTGAAATATATGAAATTCCACTTGAACATGTAAGGGAAGGTGTTGCTGCTGCTGTGAGAGTGTCAAGCATTGTATTAAGCTACCCAGAGAGGCTGTGGAAATATCCTTGGACTTATTCAACCAGACTGGACAAGACCCTGAGTAACCAGCTATAGCAGACCCTGCTTTGAGTCTTGGAGTGCACCATCTCTAGAGGCCCTTTTCCATCTCAACCATTCTATGATCAATTATGGGGAGATAGATATGGTCTTAACTGTTTCTTGCTCCATTTTCTTAGGAGATATGTACTTTTATCTTATTTTCAACTACATCCTTTTCAAGCTATCCTGAAGTACAGTTATCTTTGGTAGAACTGTATTTCAGTTTTCCATTAGGCTTGCTCCTGTTTAGAATTTTCTTCAAGTTTCTTTTTGTTTCCTTCCACTTTTCTTTACCTGCATTTGAAAATCTAGTACACAATCCTTTTCATTGCATTCCTCCTTGTTTGTTTTTTCTGTTTCAAATGCTTTCATCTAAATTGTATTTTTCTTTACATTTTCATCTGTTTGAAAGCGATAGCTCTGGCCTTGGGTATACTCACTGCTGGTCAGAAATATCATATTTTATTAGTTTTTCTTTTTTATTTCCTCAGTAACTTTTATCTTTTCCTGCCTTACCCTAATAGATCATTAGTTTTCTTCTGGTTATTCTTTAATACATGTCCTTTCAATTCTCTCCAGTGCATGAACGCAGTCAAAGGAAAATAATTCATGAAACATTAACTATTCAAGGAAGAACATTTTTTATAAAGTCTCTAGTTGAAGGACAGAATAAACACTTAGAAGAAGATGTAATTTGCAGCAATCCAAATCTCTCTGAGAAGGGGCAGAATTTTTTGCTGCTCAATAAATAACCTCTATTCCTACCACAGTTTTCAAGACAGGGAACTGATAGACTAAAGTCAAAATATGAAAGAACCAATGTACATTTCAACAAGCTTCCATACCACTGTGTAGACAAAGACTACTATGGAGAGGAAACCTCCAGGCCACCATGTAGTATTAGAAGACCTGACAGAATTTTCTTTCATGTAACTCCTAAATTAATGATGTCTTTAGATACTAATAGAAATAATTATTTCTAGAAATAAACTAATATACAGTATTTCTTTTCCACCTTAAGTTAGTTTTCAAAGTCATCAAGTTTTTCAACCAAAAAAATCACTTATATCAATATAAAAGACTGAAAGTTCACACTGCCTAAAGTGTGATGAAGAACTTGCCAGACCGGATTATAGTCTTAGAGCAATGCATCCTCTTGCTGTTCTTTTCAGATGTACTGTTCTAAATTACATGGTTATTCAGACCTGAAGTACCCTAGTGGGAATGATCATGAAGTCAGTGTGGATCAAGCAAGTCTATTTTTGCATCAGTTCTCATTTACTGACACAAAGCTGCAGCAAATGAGTTCACTCATAATTTTTCCAAATAATTAAAATTATAATATTCAGTCCTTTCTGGTACCTTCAGATATACATTATCTTGCAGGATATTTTTAAAAATGCACTGAAATGAGCACTGTGAATCAAAGATAGAAATCTGTCCTTTACTCCTCCTGGATTCTTTAATATGCTCTTTGTTAGATTTAATGAAAAGACATTAAATAATGCTGTAAGTGCAATTAATTCCTTGTTCTGCTCATCCTTGAAGTTAGGAAAATTTGTTAGAAGGCTTTGTTCTTTATCTTCTGCCACAGCTGCTTTTGTTTATGCCTGGTAATGTCACTGTGTGCTTAAGTGTCTAGCACTCAGGCCTGGAAGAAATGTGGAAGAAGGAGAAATGCAATGTAATATGCTACTGTTACTTTAACAACTGCGCTTAACATGATGTTTCTTTTAGAAATGGATACTCCCCTTTATATAAAGACAAAGGAAGATATTTGAATTTCTTCCTTGCAAAAGCATTTGGAATTAAAGAAGAAAGCAGAAAATTCAGCATTTCATCAAACACAGGCAAAAAAATTGCATACAACACACAGCACTTTTATAAGAAACCACAATGCCCTCTGTAAGAAATATACTTAAAGCTCTAATCATTATCCTGATGGCACACTAATAAACACCATAGAAATGGAGTTCAAATAGGGTCACTTGGATGGCTAGCATCACATCCACAGGACTGCAAAATGAGATTCAAGAAGATATAGGTGAGTTATCATTGTGGTCACTAAGAGCTCATCTACGTACCATCATCCAGCCTCTGCCCCAGTTACCTACTCTGAATACGAAAATTGGAAAAAGTGTAATTCAGTCTTGTTGACTGTCAGATTCAATAAAATTAGGTTGCATTCAGCAAAATTGAAAATTTCTCACTGCAAGAAAGAAAAAATGCCTGTTTTTTTTAGGGCATTGAACACTACATCTGAAAAGAAATGTATTTATGCATGTGTTATCTAGAGGGCTCTGTTCAACTGAAACTCTGCTAGAAAGAAAACTGGAAGATCTCAGAGACACAACTTGTAGAAATGCATGATGGACCATGCAGCATTCTTCCATGTTCTTTCCTCATCCTTTCTAAATTTCTTCTTCCCAGCAGAATATGTGATGCTTTTAGGAAAGTAGAAAGTAAAGGGAAATGCTGGTTTTCCATCAGTATGGAATTAGCCTCTTTGAGACAGGCAGATTGGTTAACAGAGAATGGAATATAGGAAAACTGGAAATATTTATTGTGCCATAAAACTATTTAGTATGGATTTGATTAACATCAAGGTTAAAAAAAAGAAATAATCCAGTCATTAAATGAAAAATGTCCTCTCACTAGTAAATTGTTCTTTCTGCCCTTATCAATTGCCTATGGGAGTTTATTTCAGTACACTATGGATGCTTGATTTCTTTCACTTAAAATAACAGGTATTTATACTTTATACTTTCAATGTTATTAATGTACTATGAATTAATATACCTTCAATATTTAAGGATACAAATTAGGAGTTAGACTCCTAAATACATTTGTAGAATATGCCTTGATTTAATAAAATAAACCAAAGAAAATTTATTGATCAAGCAATACTGGTAGTGATAATAATGATGATGCTAAAACCAACAATAATAATATCGTTAATGTCAAAGAAAAGTGCAGACATTATTTTCTGCCACCTGAAGAAACAAAATTGCATTAGAAAACAAGGTTGTTAACTTAGATTTTTTAAAAAATTATTTAATAAAAGCTGCCTAAGTAAAAAAAAAAATAAAGAAGGAAAAAATCTCTCGTAGTGGTATATCTAAAAATTGCCTATTAAATATTTTTCTGATGACCGTTTTATTGCATAGTTAGTCAGCTTGCAACATAGAAATCATTGCTGGTTCAGACTGCAACATTCTGTTACCTACTGGTACAATAATAAGGAATCACTATCAAAGTGCTCTTTAAGCCCATTGTTTCTTCATGAATTGTAAATGTTAAGCTTGGATGATAAAATACATCAAGCTTTCGAAAATAATGCCCAGGGTTTTCTGGAGCAACATCTACAACTGCTGAAGCTATCTGGTTTGGTTTTGGGGCATTCATGATGAAATATCAAGCACTCTTTGTTAGATTATATTTCTGCTTTTTAAAAGTATCTTTGTAGTCTCTTCCTTGAGAAAAAAAAAAAAATTACATTTTCATTTCCCTATTTAAAATTCACCTGCCACAATATAAAACTTAAAATGTATAAAACAACAACAACAACAACAACAGTTTGTGTAATATTACATCTTCTATCACAAACAAAATCTTGGTATAAAAGAGAAGCATAAACACTAAAATCTATCAGTTGCACATGCTTGTTCTCACATAAGAAAAGAAATTGTATAGATATGCACATCTCAGAAAAACAAATCTGTCCTTTCACAAGCTGAGAATAATGTATCAGATAGAACTAAAATGGTTTTATATATTACCATATTTTCCTGTATATAACTTGCTACTCAGATAACACACACCTCTTTTGGAAAGGAAATTCCCATACAACCCACACCTCAGATAACCTACAACTGTCTCCTCTTTTCCCCTCCTAGGCATCTATGTATCTTGCAAGTTCCCCTGGAGGCTTCCTCTTGTGGAGGAAAGGAAACAGGGAAAGAACAGAGGTAAAGAAGATGGTGGGCTTAAAAAGCAGAAAGAATGATTTGTGGTGAATCTGAGGCTTAGGGAGGACTAGAAAAGAAGGAACTCTGAAAACAGTTTTTCACAATATTACTAGCACTTATGGACAACCTTAATTCTGAAAATGACATGTGAGAAGAGAAAATAAGTGGAAAGAAGGGAGGGAGGGAGGGAGGGAGGGAGGGAGGGAGGGAAGGAAGGAAGGAAGGAAGGAAGGAAGGAAGGAAGGAAGGAAGGAAGGAAGGAAGGAAGGAAGGAAGGAAGGAAGGAAGGAAGGAAGGAAGGAAGGAAGGAAGGAAGGAAGGAAGGAAGGAAGGAAGGAAGGAAGGAAGGAAGGAAGGAAGGAAGGAAGGAAGGAAGGAAGGAAGGAAGGAAGGAAGGAAGGAAGGAAGGAAGGAAGGAAGGAAGGAAGGAAGGAAGGAAGGAAGGAAGGAAGGAAGGAAGGAAGGAAGGAAGGAAGGAAGGAAGGAAGGAAGGAAGGAAGGAAGGAAGGAAGGAAGGAAGGAAGGAAGGAAGGAAGAAAGAAAGAAAGAAAGAAAGAAAGAAAGAAAGAAAGAAAGAAAGAAAGAAAGAAAGAAAGAAAGAAAGAAAGAAAGAAAGAAAGAAAGAAAGAAAGAAAGAAAGAAAGAAAGAAAGAAAGAAAGAAAGAAAGAAAGAAAGAAAGAAAGAAAGAAAAAGAAAGAAAGTTCAATGAACCTATCTAATCATGTAATAAAACCAAGACATCTGGTGATCTTCCCCATAACTTTTTCCCTGCCCCTATGCATCCCCGCATCATATTTTCATATTACCACTAGGTTGCAAGCAAACTGGAGCAGGGCCAAATAAGCTTTCAGTTTATATTATCCTTGTAAACATATATAATATTAAAACATGAAAGCAACAACAAATTGTTAAACATAATAAACCTTAAGAAAAACAGCCTGCAGCTTCTACCCGAAGCTCTGAAAATAGTGGGCATATCTTAAGTCTCTCCAAACCCAGCTGAAGGTATTCATTGCATGACTGAAGTTAACAATTGTTTCTGTACAGCCTTCATCTTAAGGCTGCTACTTAACAGTATTACTGGTAAGCAGACGTTTGCTCTGTGAGCCATACAAGTTTTTATCTTCCAGACACTAAACAGAATGATGCACTCTTCTATGCCGATGCAGATCAGTTCTAAACCCAGCAACAGCAATGAGCTGATTTTTGCAGGAGGACTGAGTTTGGCCTTTTCTTTCCTCACCAGTTCAAAATGGAAGGTGGCACAGATTTTCTGGTGCAGTGCTGGCTTCTGGCTTGTTGCCAGCCTACTAATTATTTTCAGGTACAGCAGAAATGCTTGCCTCAGACTTGAAAAGAATGTGTCAATAATCTCAAATATTTTAGTGGATTCCAGAGTTGGATCTCTAACATCTACAACATTTTGAGTGGTGCAGAGGACTGGCTCAAATGATAGTAAGCCTAATGCAGTGATTTCAGTTATGCCCAGAAGAGTGACCAAAGTTGCTTGCAGCCACTCAAAACTTCTCATATGTGATCAGTTTACAGCTGTGTTGTCAGAATATTACTTCAGTCTGAATTTCCACATTTTCACATCCTCACAAACAGTAAAACTTCCACATGCCAACCAGGTCTCTTTTTCCAGATGTGCAAATCCATCAGCTACACTTGGGCAACTTAGATTGCCTTTAATGGCAATGTGATGTAAACAATTCCATTTTCAATGAAAAACATACAAACAAGTAAGCAAAGCTCCACACCAAGCCCAGTGTCTCAGCCACATTGGCTATGTGTGGGTTAAATATCTTCCTTACAGATGCCAGAAGAGATTACTAAATAAATGAGGAAAAGAAAGATTTCACTTTGATATTACGTATGTCACTACCTTCCTATAAAAAATAAATCAAATTAAACTACATTGGTTTTACAACATAGTACTGAATTTCATTCTCAATATGAATATCCAACTTAATGCATCATGTAGTGTTTCGTCGGTACGTCTGCTGAAGAACCTCCAGCTAAGGTTAATACATCTGTGCATTTCATAGTACAAGAGAGCTTACTTCTGAGCTAATTAAAACCTGTGCATTATCCACTTAGCAACCAGCAACACATTCTTAATTATTATTTTGTAGTGCTTCATTCATTGGGATGGAAAATGTTGTTTTTTCTATAATAATGGAAAGTTTTGGGCTATATGTGTACAAAAGTTCCACTATTCCATATATTCATAATTCACTGAAGAGTATTACTGTCTTTGCACTCATTATTTGAATTTTATAATTCAAGAGTGTGTCCATGTAAATATGAGAATGACAGAAGATTTTATTTTTATTGTCTTGGGAATCCATCTACAAAAACTGTGTGGGTTTTCTTGCCTTGTGGTATCAGTAGCCCTGAATTAGACATCTAAGAATGAAACCAAACTTCTTTCCAGGGGAATTTCTGCTGCAGATTATCCCAAAATGCTTTATTTCCCTTGTGCCCCTCTTCAACTGCATCCTGTTTATTTTCCAGTCACCCACATGGAAAAACCAGTTCTGAATTCTACGGACATTCTCCAATGCACTTAAAATATCTAGGAGACTGATTTCAATTTCATAATCAACAAGTACTTTCCATGGCAGTAGTCATTACAGAGGCTCCGGTTATTATATGAAGGACATTGATGCTATATGCAGATAAAACACAGTATCAGAAGTCTATCACAAAGAGAGGAAGTTCTCTTCCACACAAATGGAAGCTGGGATTAATGTCTAGGCTACCGCCAGAGTGAAACAGTTATGATCAAGTCTCCATTCAGATCTTTTACCACTTGGCTTTGAAAATCTAGGTGTCTATTCTCCTGTCTCAGTCCTGAACAGAGAATGTCTTTTTACTTAAATAAAAAGTAATTCTTCTCCTTGTACTTTGATGTCTGTGTCCTGCAGTTATAGCTACTACAGATGTCAGGTATCTTGAGGGGAAAAAGACACAAGAGTATCTGGTTTAATTATGAGCAGATAGTTACTTTATTTGGCCAGATATTCTTCACACTATTAATCATGGTACCGTTGTGTGCAAATCCATGTTATTAGCTATTCATTATTTCTAACAATTTACAGAATGACAAGCTTCATATTTCAATATAATTCATCAACTGAACAATAAGACCTTGTTCACTTTAAGCTACAAACACAGTAAGTTATATGAATACATATAAACAATATGCAGGAGTCACTAATAGAATAAGAGTTTCTAAACCACATGAAAATAAATATTAGCTGTTTCATGAAGGTAGCATCTGATGTGGAAGAAGTGATGATTTTGTAAGGATAGGCACTAAGATGAAATTCCTTTAATTTTTAAATAAGAGCGTCAAATTATTTCCTGACTCTACCAAAGTCCATAGAGCTAACCCTATACCTCTGATTGTGGTAAAATTGGACTCCATTTGATGAAATAATTTATATAAATACAGATTGTACAGTGCTAGTCGGATATCATCATAGTAAATACTTCACTTGCACTTTTTATAGTCAGAAGAAATTAACACTGTTAAACTGTAATGCAAGTATTCATATGCCAAATATACAACATAAACAAACATTGGTTTGAACAAAGTGCAGTGTGAGGGTCTGCCACAGCTGTAATCTTCCCTTTTCTGATGAGTTCTGAAAATAAATACGAGAAAAGAAGCAGGATTTTACTGTGACTGGTAATGTATTTTTCTGGATGCACTGCTAAACATAGCAATTGGAGTTAATAGGTAACTCATACTCATTCCCTCTAGTGCTAATTATCAATGAAGGAAAGAAAATAACTAATTTAAGCTAGTGTATTCATCTTACTAAATGTTACTAGTAGAACAAAGATGCCTAATTCAAAGAATTTCATAAAATAGATGATGCAATACTCACATCTATGTTCCATAACAATGATAAAGAAATACACATGAATATGAACATCAAATATTAACATTATGTAAATAATAATATTGGAATGATGGATGTTGACTACTTGATCCCACACCATAGCAGTAGCAGTGCTTTGGATGCTATAGTAACAAGATGCTGCAAGTAAATGACTGAAGCAGTTGCAATAGGATAGATTTTAAGGTGAGACCTGGATATAAAATATTAATTAAGATAAGCCCCCAAGTACCAGCTGAGAATCTTGTTTTGCCCACAGGAACAAAATGTAAGCAATCCAAAGCCTTGTTCTATGACCTCTGCATACATGTGAGTAATTACACCCTTACCTAAGTATGAACTTAGCAGTTACAAATATTCCAGTAATTTTGCAATTATTTTAAAGGAGAGAACCCTCAACAAATTTAGGACTTTCAAGCAGACACTTAAACTGCATGCTAACTCAGTTGCTTCACTCTAAGAAAAAGAGAAACCCTTCATAGCTCAGTATTTCTATATCACATTGCAGCGAAGCTGGTAAGGCTGAATGCCAAACAGAAATAAGAGTGTTCTGTAACTGGAATTAATTTATTCAGGCTAACCAGGTATTCCTCTTCCTACAGCTGAATTTTGCCTTGGAAATCTTTTGATGGAGCTACACGAAGCAGTTAAGGTTTAGCCACCCAACCTAAATAATCTCATATACTCTAATAAAATCCTTTCTATAGAAAAGCAGGATTTAGATTCACAGGGAAGGGTTGTTTGAAAGAGCTGAAAAGGAAAATAGGAGAGGGGATCAATTATCACCAATCCAAATGTTAGAAACAGGTAAAAAATCTCTTCATGATCTCTGGCATGACATCCTTTGAAGTACATCTTATATTATAAATAGCCTACTAAGTTCAGCTTCATTTCAGTTTTGTGCATGTTTTCTTTTCTCACCAGAAATGTAGGGTCCAGATCATTCACCCTGGCTATCAACTCTACTACTTAGCAAATTTACGTAGCTCTCTCTCAAAATCTGTTTGATTTCTCTCACTGCCCTAGATGAAAATAATATTATTTGTCTTATGGCTAGAATCTCCTTTCTTATTTCTGTGTGTATTAACTATTAGGCAGTCTATATCCTAAACCTTTTTTGGGATATTATTGCACTTTAGCTTTGATAACTCTTTCTGGTTTTTTTGTTGACTGACACAAAATATTTACAGATGGATGTATCTTTCCAACCTCCTTATTACTAGGTGGAATATCTTCTAAGTTTTCATAGATTTTGCTTTTCATGACAATGACTTACCTCCAATTTTTCACTTTTGATTCTTTGTCCTGAGCATGAACTATTACAGGTTTAAGTATTATTCCAGATGAGGTTGTGTCCCAGCTTTGTTGCATGATATTACCAATTCTTCAACTCAAATGGATTAACCTCCACATGGGATTAAAATCATACCTCTCTTTTTTGCAACCACATTATGATAAAGTTTTATCAAGAACACCTGGAAAATTCAGTTTAATTCTGTGTTTTTGAAAATTACCTGATTGTGAATATTCAATTCCTGCCCTCTTTGAGGGTTACAGTGTCTCACAGCATTTTGCTCTCTGCTTTCAATTCAAAGATCAGTTCTTGTTGGTAACATGGAATCCCTTCTTTTCATAGTTGTCCATTTAGAACAACTCCTAGTAGGCCTTCCTGTAACCAGATCCTTTGCTATTTCCCATGTCTGGCATTTTCTGCCTTCTCCAGCTCTATTATTATTTCCTCATATAGTTCTCCTTTTTTTTTTTTTGTCTTTTGACATCTACAAAGGTTTACTAGATTCATATTTGTAAAATATAACTTGTATTACCAAAAAGTTTGCGAAAATTTGTCTCTCATGACTCAGTGCCTTATTTTATTCTGTTCTAATTTCTTTTTAAAACCATAGTTTAATTCACTATTCCTTAAAATTTCCTAAACTCATACACTGTCTGACAGTAAGGATTTCAGAACTTGCATTGCGAAGCTCTCGTCCAGCCAAAGGATAACATAAAAAAGAACTTAGAAGAATGTGATTTTCCTTTAAATCTTTCTCCAATTTTTTTACCTGTGACATGTAATTATCTTATCTACTCCATTAATTTTCTTTTTTTTTTGAACGACAGGCCATGATGGTTTTGATGTGCAGTATTTGTATCTTTTCTGATCAAAGAATGCCCTTGCATATTTCTGCTAAGTACCAGCTATGACTGTTAATTTATTATGTTTACATTACTTATAACATTTCAGGTTTTGAACAACTCTGTAGTGGTTCCTTTTCCCTTTCTCAATTTATTTTCTTTTTTTTTTCCCAGTGCCTTAAAAACATCAGTCTGACCCAATGAAAAATGAAATAACGCTTTGTCAAAATAACAATAAAAAATAACATAATTTGGAAGTAAATTCAGATCAACACATATCACTTCTTACTGCAGCCTTTATCTGAGATTGAAAACAATGAGTTTCTGCAATCAGCATCAGACGAGAATTTCTGGCAGATTTAGTAACTGTTCTGTCATACCAAGCTTCCCACTCAGGTTAAGAATTTATCAACATCTTCTTTTCCTCCTCCAAGAAATTCCTGGCAGAAGCAAGTCCTAAACCTGTTGCTATAACTCAGTGCTGATCCATAACTCTGAAAGATTTCCCATGATTTGTCCATAAAAATATGTCAAAGCTTGGCTGTATTGTCCATAAAGTACAGTCAGAAATTATAGCAAAAGGAATTTCGTTAATTTGCAAAGAAAAACAATTTTGATATACTTACTACTTACAGTACTTGAATAATATCTTGGTAAGAGAGAACCTTTTATTTAAAATTAAAATCCATTATTATGGTTATTGTCATTGTTATTATATTCCTCCAGTTTGATACTGCTAATTGTTACAGAAGCTATGAACACACACAAAATGTTATGAAAAAGTTTTGTCTGTTATTCTCATCGTTTTTTGTTTGAATATTATAATGATGTTTGGAGACAGAATCACCTCAGAACAGTCATATTTCACAAGTGTATTCCAATTTTCATTGGTAGATGAAATCTATTTTCTCTCTATTACTATAAATTTTAAGTTGATAAGAAAGTCTGGGCATAGTCAAGCTTTCTAATCTACTGCAATAATCACAATCATTAGTATCTAGTCCTTCATAAACATCCCTTTAAGATACTATTTGATATACCATATAGTCTTGTGGGAAACAATCTGGATACTCCTGCTTCAAAAGCAGCTAAATGTATTACAATAAATTTGCTTTCTCTGGGATGCTGAATTGGAAACCTAAGAGATGTTGAATAAGAGAACTGATACCACTGCTTATCTGTCCAAAAGCTAGTGGTGTTAGGAAGCCCAGTAATTGAAAAATGGATAGCACTGATATTTGAACCTTTTTATATAACCTTTGAAGTGTAAGCCTTTTGGGGAATAAATTGCTTTTTGTAACAAGAACAATGTCAGATCCCATATTTAGAAACCATGCACTTAATTCATTTTCAGACAGAGAAACTCATGTTGTCTTGTTGGGAAAAACATTGTAAAATGGATTAAGCTTCACCCTGGAGAGATGATAACCTAATATAAATAACTGCAGGCTGATCTTTATTAGTTACTGAACAAATATTGCCAAATAGGACAGGCGACCTTCAATGATGATTGATCTAGGATAAGTCATCAACAGCCTTGTCTCCAGAGAGTAACTTTGGGGCATTTTGGAATTGTACTGTGCTTCTTATTTCAGGGTTGGCACTAACACTGAGTAAGAATAAGTACATCTTAATGGCGAGCTCTAAAGCTAATCTGGTGGCAGAGTAATGACAACTTATTCTAGGGTGGGCAACTGCAAAGTGTCTGCTAGAACTAATCAAACAGGATTGGGTCATTGTTGGAGACCTGAATCAGCAACAGCTTCCCATGTACACAGGAGGCAGCCTAAACCCTGCTTTTTAGAATCCCTGTGAGTATGAAAGACATCGGTTTTTAAATCTGACACTAGATGAATGAAGAATTATCATTATTTACATATTTGCATACCCCAGTGCACTAAAACTGGCACCCCAGCAATTGATTAATTCTTCAGTTTTTTTTTTTTGGCACCCCAGCAATTGATTAATTCTTCAGTTATTTTTTCCTAAGATTTTTAAATATTTTTTGCTCAGATTTTCCTGAAAATCAAGGAAGTAAAATTTTATGGTTTTGAAAGTAAAAAACTTCAGAATATAATTGCAGCTGTCTTCATCTGAAAAGCTATTGCATTCCAGTGAGGATCAGTAAGAAGTCACATTTAGAAGCAGCCTTTAATTATATTTGCTGCAATAATTATAAAGTTATAAATGCTATTGATACTATGAAGAAGTAACAGAGGACGCTATTTGAGAACTCACACTAAAGAGCTATACTGATTGTGCATGGAGGTGAATGAAAAAATAAAATAGTAAACATCTAACTGTGGAACTATGGAGCCCATAGCATGTGCTAATATACAAAGATTCATATCAAAACAACAAATCTTGAGTATTAGCTACACAAAGACAGAAAGTATTGGCGTTTTAGTTTTATTACACGAGTACTTTCACATTTGCACAAATAAACTACATTCAACTTATCTGTACAAAAATTTTGAAACCTGAGGATGCCTGTTCAGCTGATGCATTACTATACAACCTTCAATAGACTTTGGTTTTCTATACATATTTATTTAAAGGCAGAGAGTTGTATTAGGAATCTTTGCTTATGTGAATGCAATTTGATAGTAGGAAGAAGGAAAAATTACAATTATTAACTCTAATTATAAAGTGTGTCTGGAAAATGTAACACACCCCTGTATTGTTGAAGTCCTCTTTGCTTGCAGAGCACTTGGCACGTTCATTGTTTTGGGCAGCTGGAGAGTAGTAGCAACAAATTTATTTACAGAAAGTACTATGGTACTGATCTTGGAGCCTTTGTGCAACTTTTTCTTCCAATTTGAATACTTTGATTTTGTTTCAGTGAGTAAAGACCAATTTCAGCTCCTTCTGGCACCAACACTTACAGGCTTATTTCTTTTCATCAATTATCCTCTTATTTGTTTTGTACCTTGCTCAGGTGATAAAACTTTTTGCCTGTGATCTCTTTTCTTTTTTGTAAAATGACTATTTTTCCTTTTAGATTTTAAAAGTGAAGAAAAAGACTTTAGTTGTTGCTTTTTTACAAATCTAATTCTTCATCCTCTGATATAAAATAATTTTAAGAACCTCTAGTAATGTTTTTCTTGTGTAATGCATGAATTATCTTGAGAAAATCTAACAACAGAAAGACAAGATTATTTATCTGGATGTAATAAAGGAAGATATTTCCAATAGAAGTAATTACTTTTAATGTTAAAACAAGCAAAAAATTCCTAGGAATTAGGAATTCTGAATTAAATAGCTTAGTAAAATATATTCTGGTGGCAAACTGATGACGGTGTTATTTCACCAATTAATTTATCAACTTTTACAAAACAACTGTGACTGAAACTATTTCCTAAGTTAATGAAACAGTTTGGGGTGGGGGTTAAATATGTTCCTGGTATTTTTCTCTTGCAAGAGACTTTTAAAATCTCCAAATACTTTTGTGTAATTTCTCCTGCATCCAGTATACTATCAATATCTTTCTTTATAAATACTCAGCCCACTAGTTTTGATTAGTATCCTTTTCTTGCTTTATATTCCATGCTCTTTTGTGTACTAGTATCATCAATGCTCTTCTACACTCTCTTCATGCTTTAAACATGGGTGTGCCATACAAATCTCTCATTGTGTTTGCTTGCTTCTTCAAGAACTGTTATTGTGAAGTTAGTGAAAAAGGTCAGGGTGATTATTTAGTGGGAAAAATCGAATCTGCTGGAACTTTATTGCTTTCCTCTAAGAAATCTGACTTATTTATGACATAAGGTATTTTAGGGCACCTGATAGGACTTACTTCTTTTTTTATGATACTCCTGCCTTTGTGTAAAATTGTGCTATAAATGATATTGACAGTGTCATACTGTACTACTGTATTGTTTTTAAGTTGCATTGTTTCAGCAATTTATAGTCAAACAAACCAAAGTCGTGACTGTCTGCCCTACTTGCAAAGTTGCAGGGACTTGTCTTAAATTTTTCAATATATGTTAGAGAAACTTTTAACAGAGAAAAATTTAGCATAGCTCAAGGCAAGATGGACTTTTTCTTCTGGTTTGAAACCATAGTTTTCAAAATACATGTAATATGGACAAGTGTATAACTGTGTTGGGATAATCTTGTGATTGGGATATTTTTTCTTAATGGGCTTAGCAGACAAGCCCATTGGCAACATTACACCACAGACTTGCCTGACAAGTGCAATAAAGTAGACACACTTCTCAAAAAGCAGAAATGAGAACATCTGAATTGTCCATACCATAAGAGATATTAGATAAAAAGTAGAGGCCGGTTCTTTGACCCCCAATGAAATAATCAGGTGAAATAATCAGCTACTGGGAGGTTACTGGAAACAATAATTTGTAGTCCCTCTGGAGGCAGTAATGAGATAAAAGGGTCCTTTCAGGCTCTGTTGGTCAGAATTATCTTCAGATACTCTTTTCGAGGATTTTTTTTAACCTGTAACACTGAAATGAATGAAGATCCTCCTTGTTCTATCCCTCAACCTTCTCCAAAAGATTTTCATTGTACAACTGCAGGTCTTTAACCCCCATAACAGATCCTCATGCAAACTCTCCGGAGGTTTGTTAAATTCTCTTGTGCTCAGGATGGTTACTGCTCTTCAATAGGACCAAGTTTCAGAACCTTCTCAAGTTACAGTTCATCAGAATCTTGAGTGCTGTGCATCTCTTGATCTGGAAAAAAAAATCTCCACCAAGTTTTACAAAGCCAAGGAAGTATTTTATGTCCAAAAAGAACTGTGCAGGTTACTCACAGCATAACTGAGTGGTCCCTTTTAAGCATTCCCTAGAGTTGATTGCTTAGTGAATTATTTTTCATATTCTGATCTTTGGGTAAATCCAAGTGACTTCACCATCGTTTAATTCAAGACAAATGGATTTTCAAAGACAAAGCATTTTTGCATAAATGAGAATAAAACGTCTAAATAATTTTTGGTTGTGGTGGGGTATCTTAAGTGGCTATGGTTCCTTAAAACCTTAAATAGTTTGGGGTTTTAAGTGATTGAAAATATATTAAGCGATTCTTTAAGTGATTGAAAATATATTAACCATTCCATTATAGCTATCATGGCTATTTCATCTTCCAGGTAAAATTAGCTATGTTTTCCCTATAGCTGGTGACTTTTCAACTGCAAGCCTACAGAAAGAGTTTGGGATTCAAACTCTAATCTGATACTCACTTTTTTTGGCAAATCAGAGAGTCTTTGACTCTGCCAAGGTGTAGGCTCACTGGGACAGCTGTAGCCTTAAAAGCAGCAACCTTGGGTGCATGCTGTGTATGGTGTGATGAGGAAGATACTGCACTATTTAGCAATTTGCTCATTTGTACATGACTACCGCAGCTATATCCACTCTTGTATCCTTCTGTTTTTAGTGATACTGCACTGGATTATATAGACCTTAATTGTCTAAAAATTTCCTTCTGCCTAATGTTATTACAAGTGGAATCCAAATATAAACATTCCTAACCACTATTCTTTTACCATTGCATTTTTAGCTTTGTTCTAACAAGTGCTTGAGAGAGTTCAGACTTCAGGAATAGTGGAGAAAAATGCGCAAGATACTTCTGCTAGATACAAAACCTATTTTGAAGAGGTTGTAAGGAAAAAAACCTGAAATTGGCCAGGCAACTGTTAACTAGCTATCAGTTGTGTGCGGAAAACAGCGTGCTGAGCTCTGTGTCCTATGGCAATTTCCAAGATAGTACAGCTGGATTTTGGATTCTGAAAATTACCACACACTGTAAAACTATGAGAGAACAGGGATTCACATCACAAAGGAGAATCTCAGATCCTGGTGGAATTATACCCTACAAGTTAGTCATGCTATGCTGGAGGTAGCTTTTTATATAGGCTTCTAACCTGAATGTTATGGCTTTTTAGTAAAATATCTGGTTTCATAATTCCAATTTTATTTTTTAAAGATGTAAGTGAATGAGTTATTTAATAATAAAAAGTAGTTTCTCTGCATGCTAAGCTTAATTGACTCAGTGCTCATTATTATAACTGGATTATCATTGGCTCAATGATAATTTTTGAAGGGGTAGCTGCATAAATGCTTGATCATCTTTTCAAGCCATTAAACACTCTGGGCATCAGCCTCTTAACAGTAATTCTGACATGTTTATCTCAGCTGGGTTTGTAATTCTTCTTTGTTCAGGGTTTGTGATCTGTATGTACAGTAGATTTGGGAAAAAAAAAAGAACAAAAAAAAAAAGAACAACAAAAATCCAACAAAACATACTGCCTTCTAAAAGAAGAAATAAAGGAAGAGAGACTATTCCATCACAAAATAATTCTCAGCGACTAACAAATAAAATATTCTCCTTAAAAAGCAATTATGCTTTTGTCCATTAAATCTGGACACCTGGAGTAAATATTTGTTTCAGATTTGCAGGCACCTTATTACATTTATATTTAAAGGTTAGCTACAACTGTTCCTCTTGGTTACCCATTGTATAATTAACCTCAGTGTACTTCTAAATTTGATTTTTAAAGAAAGTATCTCTTGCAGCCCACATCCTGAAAATTACTAAAAAATAAGGGCACTCTTTTCATTGCACCTTTAGATTCCACACGCTTGGTCCCCCTATAAGCAGCTAAAAAACAGTTGGAGTTTAACCATTTATGCTTGAACCTATCAGGATGAACTCATACTCTACTTTTTCCATAGACACACAGAGCCCTTCCTGAAGGGATGCTGGGATCGGACCCCTGTCTCCGCCACCGGGACTCTAAAGAACGGGTATTTCCCAGGTTAGCCAGAAGCGTTTCTCCTGGAGCCAGGCTCCCTCCCTGCCCCGCCCGCCCCCAGGAGAAGTTGAGTGTTATTCTCGGCGGTGCTGCCTGGCCCGAGGCGGGGGCAGCCGAGCCCGGCGATGCCCATCCCGGCGCCCAGGAATGCCATCCCGGCGCTCCAGAGCTGCGCCGAGCCGAGCAGCGCCGAGCCGAGCCAGCAGTGGCATAATCTACTAATGGCTTCTTTTCATTTCAGCCCTCCCTGAGAGACTCAGTGGCAGATTGTAGACTCAATTACTCTCATGTCAGGTGATTATCCTAGGTCTTAATGTAATCTTCCATTCACACATACCATATTTCAATTACGGCAGCTATGAAACAAGCTGTGTATTCAAATCACCAATCACCTTATCACTGCTGAACAATGTCAACTGTAAAAAACGCCAGCTGAAGGCAATTACACATGTGTTGAGAACCGATTATGATTACTCTCTGTGGTATTTGTGATGAGCTGGGGAATGTTCTGAAAATTTAATTTAATGACAATATGCTTGCTGTACAATCCATAATACCTCCTGAATCCAGCATGGGGCTATTAAAACTGATAGGAGCATATTATCACCGAACTGAAAAGCTGGGTTGGGATGGTTGCTGGATGTCTCTACAGGGAATGATAGGTAATTTCTCCACATATTTCTAACGGCTGAGGCAGACAGCTTCCAGTTCCAGCTGCACTCTGAAGGTGGTCCCTTCCCCTCCCTCCTCCCTCCCGGAGCTGAGTTAAGGTGTTTTACTGTAGGCGCTGCAGAGGGACGGGGAGGCGTAGGGGAGCACGGCTGCGGGGGGCGGTGCCGCAGGGACCCCAGCGCCCTTTCCCCGGTGGGACTTTGTGAATCTCGTTAAATCCTTCCCCTCTTGTTTTTTATTTTTTATTTTTTTACCTTCCTCTCATTTTGACACCGTCTCCTCTGCGGGGACTTGGCTTCCATAGCCGTGCAGATTTAAAGGGAGGAGGAGGAACAAGAGCCCGTTTCTAAACGGATCCCTCCGGGCTCCTTGAAGGGAGAGGCGGCAGCACCGCCCGCCGCGCCCTGCGGGGTGGCCTGATGCCAGGCAGCAAGCCCGGCCCGGGCAGTGCTTAGCCCCAGATACCCCAAACGTGCTGTACGCGCACGATGAAGGTGAAATTGTGATTGCTGCGCGGCTCCCCGCACAGCCTGGCACGGCCCTGGCTTCCAACAGGTAGCCAGGCTGGAGGGCGCACAGCGGGAGCCCGCGGCCTCCTCTGGGCCGTGCCGGCGCAGCGCTGTAGGCCGGGATTGGGGATGAGCAGGGAAATCCAGGGCCCCGTGCGCCTGTGGATGGGGCCGGTGCGCAGGGCTGCTGCTGTGTATTGATCGCAACGGGTGCGATCCTAGATTAGGCCCGCAGCTCATTTCAGAAAGCTGACAATCTCCGCCGCCTGCGCGAAACACAGAGGTCTCCGGGTCTCTGCAGGCTCCGGCCGATAACGCCGCGCTGGGATCATCTCCGAGCTCCCGTGTATTGTCTGGCTCTCCTTCAAGGGCTGCCTTACGGACCTGGAGCCTTCAAACAAAACTCGTCGTCTCCAGCACTAGACTGAAAATCCCGTTCAACTTGAAGCGTGCAACAGCATTTGCTTGCATACAAGAAAAATTAGTTTTTATTGAGTGTGTACTCATCTGCACTAACATTTCATATACAGAGCATTTGTTTCTGTAAGAAGGTTGATTTTTTTTTTCAAGATATCAGCCTGTTGGGGTAATTTGCTCTTTTTGTATATAGGAATTTTGTTGTGGATTTATCACTCTGAAAGCATTTAAGTGGAATTCTGCAGCACCTGTGCTTTTTTAGCCTGGAAATCATATAGGTCTCACATCATCCCAAACTCATATATTCGAAGAAGGAGGCTTACCTGATTTCAAATTTTTTCTTTTCAGTTGCTTTTTCACACAGTGACAAGTACCATGTCTCAATTGTCTTTTGCCGATGTCTGCTGTACTAGGTACTTGGACAAAAATATCTCACCAGATGTGTGAGAAGATACTGTAACCCACAAACTGTATGGTACTACCCTGTTTCTTTTTGGTACTTATCTATGCATCTGATTATCACAGGCATGTAAAACACATGGGCAGAAAATAACTAAATAAGGTTAATAAAAATGACATAGATTGGAGAAGCTAGAGCAAGCAACCAGGAACATTTAAACAATACACTCAAAATATTTGTATCTGTTTGGCAAAACAGCTTCTGCTGTTAAAGAGGTTTTAATTGTATAATTTACTTTTTAAAATGCCAATTCTAAAAAGGAAAAAATGGATACATAGAACCAATGCAGAAACTAATAAATCACAGGAGAAAATGATGCTAATAAAATTAGCAAAGGTTTAGGAAATTTAAGTCACACCAGCTTTTGGGTACATGAAAGGAAACTACAAGGTACTACAGGATTTCCTTGGTTTGCAGTATGTATATGATACTCCTGTACACATAATGTGGTGATTAGTATTGTAGTAACAGTAGTACTTAAAATGTCAATATTAACAACATTGATAGTAAAACCAGAAAATGGCAAAACCGAAGCAGAACCAAGTGGAGCAAATTAATGAGCCTTTAGTGAAAGACTCAAACCAGCTGTTTCTCCAAAGCATTGAAATGGTGCACCTTCATGCTGTATTAGCCTAAAGCTGAGGGATCACTGATGTGTGAGCAGTCTGCCTCTGAATTCCAGCTAGAAGCAGAGACTTCAGGGCACCTCTCCTCTTTGCCACAGGAATGCAGAATTCACAGCATCATATGCATCTGGGATTTGTAAGGAAAACTTTCTTATTACATGAAGTAGAAAGGCAGTGTGCAAGTTGATTTGTGACACTGCTCTTCATATCTCAATGCAAAGAGAAAGCCAAGAAATAAAGAAAAAACCCTCAAGTCTCCTGTTAATCATGGAAGTTGACATTGTTACTGGCATGTTTCTCACATGAAGGGAGCAACATTCTATAAATTAAGGGAGATACAGCATAATGGCATAGCTTGAAACTTTCTCCCCCTGATTCACCAGCTGATTTCCATTACATATAGAGAACTTCATCCCAGCATCTCTGATATGGTGAGATTTAAGATTTTTTTTCTTAATCAGATTGGGATTTTTTTCTTTGTGGGTTTATTTTCTTAATATTTTTTGCACCTTTTTTTTTTTCTTTAGGAAAGGTATTGAAAGTCCACAAGAAAACATCTCCATTCACCTTACACTTACAGTGTGTACATATATTAACTGTAAACACAAGTGGGCACAGACTATAGAATCCCACTTAGAAAGAACTAAAAAATTGCCATTTGGCCCAAAATCCATAATTCATGGCAGCATAGATTTCCCCTCAAGTTGAAGGGAAGCATCAGCTGAGCAAAGTTGCCATGACAGACATCCTTCATGTAGCATCACTTTTTAATTCATTAGGTGAGCTTGTGTTATTTAGAAGGAAAAAAAAAATCTATAAACACATTTTTAAAAATGTTGAGGGTTTGCAAGTAAAATGTTATTAGGTAAATACCCAACACAGTGAAGGGATTTATTATTTTTTCATCAAAATGAAGCTACTGTACTTGTTTTAGAGATGAGTTTTATCACATGAACTCAGGTATGCTGGACTTAAACAAAGAAAGAGGAAAATCCTTCATAACCTCCTCCATGACCCTAAACAGCCAGAAAATCAAAAGTGTAGCCGATTTTGTTAGCTGAATTGCAATTCTTCTCTCTCTTTGATCCTTCGTAATGTATAATTCTCTGCCAAAAAACTAAGCTATCTGATTACAAATTGTGCAGCTTTTATTGCCCAAGGCAGTTGTTAATTTTTGCCATAGGTCAGACACGATAGAGCTTTAAAAAGAACCAAGAGCTTCTTAATTGTGTGGTGTACCACTAGCTGTTGCCACATCTCAGAGGAGTTATTGCACCTTGCAGATAATGCCCTTTTCCCCTGCAAGCCATGAAATAGGTTCTCCCTACATCGATGTATTAATTAGATTTCCAGACTGTTTCAAAAATTATAGCTGAAGCTGCAGTTCAGATATTTCAGAAGTTCTTAGAAAGATTGTCTGTTGTGGTTTGTTCTGTCTTGGTTTGTTTTTTAATTGAAAAAGAGGAGGCTCTAACCTTGAACACTGTCTTTCTTTCTTTTTTTTCTTTTGAAGGATAAGGTGGGGGAAGAAGCCCGACCTGTAAACTTTGCTGCATTAAAGGAAAATGCAAGTTCATAAGTTTTGATAGAATTCCAGGTTAACTTTGTCAATTCTGATGTTGTAAAAAGGGAATGAATTGGCACGACCTGTAGAAATCTCAGGAAACGTTTGAAATTTCTTCAGCTGGCTGTATATCAAGCATACAGTGAAAAAAGGAAATAGAAGGAAAGTAGAAAAGAAGGGCAAAAGGCGAAATGGTTTGTGTCCATTTAAGAAAAAATCAATAATAGCATAAAATTGATTTAGTGCTTGTCATAAAACATAAGTAAGTGCTGGAAAATAGAGAAAATTGAGTCTCAATTTAATCTGCACAAAAGCCACACTGTACTGATGAAGTGATCTGAGGAGAGAGCTACATAAAACCTAAAGACAGATACTTAATTGTCATATTAAAGACTCTCTTTTCTGCCTGCTGGAGTCAAGGGGTAGGACCCATTAATCATGTGGATAAGGGGTATTGAAATCAAATCTCAATTAAAATCTGTTCAATAATGTCTCTAATATGTTTTTCAAGCATTAATTTTTTCCCATCGATTCTACACCCCATAAATCAGATATGTTGCAGTGCATGTAATAGTTTATGGAGGAGAGGATTATGGTTTTATGAAGTTAATGCAGCAGAACCATTTAATTTACGCAGGCTAAAGTTTTATGTCTGTTGATAATTTCTATTGTTTTCTGTGGGTGAAAATTCATTGGGATATAAAACAACCATTTTTTTATATTTTCATGTATATATGTATGTTTTTGTGTGTCTGTGTCTGTACACACATATGCAAAATACTTATGTATACTTACAACCTTACTTACATGGCCCTATTTGCAAAGATTGTTGTTGAAGAAGATACTTCTTCCCTTTTTTTTATTTTTATTTTTTTAATTATAGATTGTGGTTTTGGACAATGAAGCTAGCAATTTTTCAGGAAAAAAAGACAACCATTTTTTGTACTGTTACACTAAACAATGTCTGGTGAAACAGACAATAGCAGGGGTATTGGCACCTCAGCTTCTGGCTTTTAAGTGAATCCAATATGATGTGATCATGAGAAGTTTTGTATGAGATATAAAATTAGTTTGTGACCTGTTTAAGAAAGAATAGGTTTTTCCACATTTGAAAAAGCATTAAACTTTGCAAAAATCTCATTTAGCAACTATGTTCTTCACCTGCATTTCCTGACAGGTACAATTGGCTATATCTTTCTTTATTTTCTGCCATAAGTTCTTGGGTGAGTGTAGGTGTATTCTGTTTCAAAGCTGACAAATTCTGCCTAAAAGTCAGCTGCATTTTGCTGGTGGAGTGAATATTGTTTCCTGACTGAATCTTCTCTTACCAAAACATAAATCAAAACTCACTTGCAGTATTTAGGCCACCATTTGTAAATACTTTTTCAGACTGCTGGACATGGAAGCAGTCCAATATACCCTAAAGAAATATGAGATGCAAATGCAATGTAATCAGTAGCAAAATATCCTGTGAATTTAACTGAGTTTTGGCTCAAGAATATCAGTTCAGAACAGTCAAACTGTTTGATGCAGATCTGGTGCGAGGTGTATGTCACAGTAAGACAGAAGTGCCATGAGCTTATCTGCCTCCAACATTTTGAGTTGGGACTTTGGATCACCTACTAAGTCACCACAAAAACAGCTATTAGCTATAATCATATGGCCCAAAGTAGTCATAGAATTGCATTCTAGTAACATTAATGTCTCCTGATGTCTCTTCCCATCCTGAACTTCTCCTGCGTCAGGAACTGTAATGAGATGCAAAGCCATGTAGCGCCTGTCTGTCTGCTGACTTATAACCATTCAGGATTTCATTCTGTATGTAATAGTTATTAACTCAAGGGATGATTTCTTAAGTTAATGTCCCAGGAGCCATAGCACAGGCAGTGTTGGAAGCTACAGGCAACATATAGTTTAAAAATCAAAACAAAATTTATTTTTAAAAAAATTGTCAGTAGTATGGTTACTCAAGCAAAGGGAACATGCTAATGCTGAAAGACAAAGTAAAAAATAATGAGACAGAAAATTAAACAGTGAATGTGCTACTCCACTCTCTACTAATAATACATTTCTCTTGTAAAATGATAAAAAAGACACTCCTAAATTGCAAAGTAATTAGACACGATTTTACTGCAGAAGTCTGTACATAAGAAGACTTAAGTATTACTATTGTAAGTTTTTATTAGTATTATTTATGCCAAATTATTTTAAGAAAAGGAGATTGGATACTAATTTGTGCCATAGCTGAAAGTTTTGCCAGCAGAGCTGCATCAGAAAAGAGTATGACCAAGATAAATTATTCAGCACACAGTTCTACTATGGAAAAGTCCTTTGGTTGAAACAACTTATATCACCCCTTCCAGTTTTCATAACATAATTCTGACAGGTTATCTATACAGACAAACAGTTTTTGGTGTATATACAGCTATAATTTAAAAAAAAATACATTTTACAGAGAATGTACTTTGGGGTTTCCTGCTTACTTGTTGGGTTTCAAATGTACTTTGGGTATGTAGGATGTATAAGGATGCATTTTAACAAATGTACAAAGGTACAAAATTAGCCTATAAGAACTCTTTGCTACAAAATTACAATGAATTGAAAAAGCTAAGAAGAAGACTGTAGATTTATCTCAATCATAAAACACTTCCACGGTTGCATCAGGTAGGATAAAACATTTTTAAAGGGTATATAAACCCTTGTGCTTCAGGTCACAAACAACAGAGAAGATTTAGAAATACACCTCCAGCCTATGAGTGGATTATTCTGCTAAAGTGTGCCATACCTTTTCCTGGAAAGTCTGGTGCTGATTGTGCTCAGGGTACTATCTCTTTGGTGCATCACAGTCCTATGGCCTATCTGTATGGATGCTTGAAACTTCTAGTTACCCTCACAGTTCGGGCAGTTTCCCAGGTTTTTTGCCTGCCAAAATTTTTCTGAGTAATCCTTCTAGAGGTTAATCCTCTAGAAGATGACTCTTCCAGGCTAACACCCTGAATTATCAGCTTTCATTTGCTCTCTGCAGCTAACTGGGAAAGCTATTTCTTGTGACTTCAGCTGGGCTTATGAGTGGGATGAAAATGGTACTGCTGATCTGCAGGCCACAGATCTCCTGGGTGTAAAAAGTCTCTGCCAGCTGCCTTGGTGCTGTTTTTAACACTAGCCATTTGTAGAAGTGAGAAGTAAGAAAATATTGCCACTGTAATTTAAAGTACAGGAGACAACTCATCCATTAATGTTCAAAGATGAACTACACAAACCTACATTATATATTAATATATCTTAGTATTATATCTTAATTCAATTAAAATAGATTCTGTTTCCTCCAGCTAAAAAGCTGTCAGGAATCCTACACAGCTGGGAAGATTAGCATAGGCTGGATCGCGGCTCAGGGTCCAGGATGTTCTCAATTACTCTCTGAATATCCATTCAGATCCATAACTTTGCCCTGGTAATTTCCAGCAATTCTAAAACTCAATCCTTAATTAAGATGTCAAACTTTAGCACTTTTCTCAAAGGATTAGTGACTGTCCCTTGCTAATTTTAGAAATATTGATGTCCCTGGGGCATAGCTATGTGAAGCTGTCTCTTGCCAGACAGTAAAAAAAAATTTGTCATGAATAGTTCCCTAAATTGTTTATCCCTTCTTTCAAATGGCAGGAATGATTCGAACCTCAGTATCTAGCTTTTCATACATAAAAAATACAGTCCTTGCAAACACATAAATTGATTCCATACTAATATGCTAAGGAACACAATGGATGTGGACCATTTCTGATTGTTCATTGAAAATATAATCACAGTTTGGGGAAGTGGACTTGAGGTAAATGATTACTAATCTGGTTTTGACAGACACCATGACAATAGGATAGCTTTTCCTATTATCACATTACACAGTTCCAGATACCACATTACATATTATTAAATAGAAACAATAGTTTCTATGTTGAAACACAGTATACCAAAAAGGATAATTCCTGTGATTTGTGTTTCACTATTTCTTGTCATACCTCAGTCCTTTCACCTTTCTTGCATTTGACATTTGGAAGAGGAAACAGAAGATTTGCTGAAAGTCTAGCAACATCTTCTGAGGAGTGAGGAATGGTATTGTTTAAGGTGTTTAAGCCAGCAGGATCAGGTATGTGCCTGGGAGAAGGTGGCTGAGGCAGGAATGGCAGTGGACAAAGATGAGGAGACAGCTACACCAAACATAAACACATCAGGGTAGAAATTGAGGGGAAAATAAGTAACTAAAGCGTAGGTCATATCAATCATACTTCTCAGTCCCAACAGTGGCCTCAGGGCTTCTCAGCTGTGGGTGTTCATGTGGTTATTCCGTGATATATCACCTCCATGCCTGGGCAGATCATGGAACAGATCCTACTAGAAGCTAAAGTCACATGGAGGACAGGGAGGTGATTTGGGACAACCAGCACAGCTTCAGCAGGGGCAAATCCTGCCTAACCAGACCGGTGGCCTTCTGTGACATCAGTGGACAAGGGAAGAGGTCATTTATCTAGACTTCTGTACAGCCTTTGACATGGTCCCCCACAATATCCTGCTCTCTAAATTAGAGATATATGGATTTGATTGCTGGGCTGTTCAGTGGATAAGGAGTTGGTTGGACAGTTGCATCCAGAGGGTAGTGGTCAACAGCTCAGGGCCCTGATGGAGATCATGGACAGTGGGTGTCCCTCAGGGGTCTGTATTGTGAGCAGTGTTGTTTAATGTCTTCATTAATGACATAGAGAAAGGAAGCAAGTGCTCCCTCAGAAGTTTACAGTTGATACCAAGCTGAGTGGTGCTGTTGACATACCTGAAGGATGGGATGCCATCCAGAGGGACCTGGATAAGCTCAAGAGTTGGACCCATGGGAATCTCTTGAGGCTCAACTAAGCCAAGTGCTGGTGCTACTGCTGGGTTGGGGCAAAGCCGATACCACCAAAGGCTGGGGGATGATCAGGTCCAGAACAGCCCTGCCAAGAAGGATGTGGGGGTGCTGGTGGGTGAAAGGCTGGACATGACCAGGTAATGTGCACTTGCAGCCCAGAAGACCAATTTCATCCTGGTCTGCACCAAAAGCAAGTGGCCATCAGGGAGAGGGAGGGGATTCTGTCCCTCTCTTCTGGTGAGACCCCACCTGCAGTGCTGCATCCAGCTCTGGGGTCCCTGACACAGGAACGACGTGGAGTGAGTCCAGAGGAGGCTACCAAGATGATTAGAGGGATGGAGCACCTCTCCTTCAAGGAAAAACTGAGAAAATTGAGATTGTTCAGTCTGGAAAAGAGAAGGCTTTGGGTGACCTAAGTGCAGCCTTCCAGTAACTTAAGGGAGCATAAAAGACTGATGGAGACAAGAACATGTGGTGACAGACAAGGGAGAATGACTTCAAACTGAAAGAGAGTAGATTTATATTAAGTATTAGGAAAAAATTCTTCACAATGAGGATGGTGAGGCCTTGGAACAGGTTTCCCAGAGAAGGTGTGGGTGCTCCATCCCTGGAATTGTTCAATGCCAGGTTGGATGGAATTTTAAGCAACCTGTTCTAGTGGAAGATGTCCCTGCCTATGGTAGAGAGGTTGGTATGAGATGATCTTTAAGATCATTTCCAACCCAAAACATTCTGTGATTCTATGATTGATTCTATGATGCTATTCCCTGTATATGTGGTAGGAGTGGCTGAGCTCAGTCCAAGCTGTCCTGATAATTGGAGATGAAAACAGAGTGATTTCAAAGGGGTTTTAGCAGCCACAAGCTCAAATTTTATTTTTACTCTCTCCCAGCCCAACTCCTTCCCCCTTCTATAAACAGGACTTTCTTCAGGACTGTGGCCAGCTGTCTACCCAGAAATTCTCTGATGACAAATCTGAGGATGTACACCTTGCTCCAGTTTAAATCTCCAGCCCCTTTTAGGTGAAAGGGATTGATTAGACCTCTGCTGGTCACGGTAACTGAATTGGAAAGGCAGGCTAGGTGATTTTCATCAACAGGTCCTGTTTTACTAAGGTCTGAGAAGGCTCAAAGACTTACCAAAGGTTATCTAACAGTAACCTTGGCAATACCAAGAATAGCATCCCTGTGCCCAAAATGGACATGTCAGTCACTGGCCACATCACTATTTCATGGAAAAAACCAGCTTAACTACCAAGTTGTAGTTCTGATTTTACTGTGTCCTAGCTTTTTGCTGCCCTTGTAATTTGTGCTGCCTCTTTTCATGATTCACAACCAGAGAAATATTTAAACTGAGTTGTACACAGAAATGGGGAATAAGGAGAAAAGCCCTTTAAAAGTGGTGCTATCTGTTGCTTTATTCTAAAAGTAAGACATTTGCTTTTTGGAAACATAATTATAAAATACTGATGAAAGAAGGAGTGTTTTGATGGTGACAAAAAAGAGGGGGGTCTGTGCTACAGCAGATATGTCAATTTTTTTTTTATTAGTGGTTTTATTATTCAAGATAAAGATTATGATCTTTGTTTGAATTAGAACAATCCTAGAATTAATAAGTGGTATAATACTTTCTCTCCCTAAAGGATTTTCAGTTTTCCAGTAGAGTTGTCACGCTTTCTCTGTCTGAACAAGAATCTTCCATTTCCTTCAATGATCTGTGGAGTTGGAATGCTTAAACATGTCAGAATTAAAGATGTTTTCTATCAGTGCAAGACATTCCCCATGCACCTATGCAGGCAATACTGCTTGACACTGACTGTCAAAATGGAGCATCATTTTTAAGTACAGACACCCTAGACCATCCAGTGAACCCAAGCAGAAATGTTTACCAGTCTGGGTTTTTGAAACCAGCACTTCTACGTGCTGTGACAAAAAAAAAAAAAAGAAAATTGAGTATTGTTCTCCTTTCTGCTTCCCTTCAACAAAATCTCACTAGCATTTGCTGCAATAAAACCAATCACAATGGAATCATTTTATATGTGTGTGACTCTCAAATATAGGTCCCCAAGCCACTGTTCCAAATTAACAGCAGTTAAGCACCCATTGATAGACTTAAAATAAGTCATTACCCAGTGGACTCCTCTATAGTCACCACTCAGAAGGTGCAGGGAGTTCCATGGGAGTTGTGGCAGAGTTTATGCATTTGGTTGTGTTTAGGTTATGAAGAAATACCATTTTGTGCATAATGATCTCTTTTACAACAGGTTCTCAGTACCAGCAGATTCCAATATCAAACGTTGGCCTCCCTTTGACCTGACTCTTAAAAACTTTTGATGTATATATTGTTTTAGAATTTTCACGATAAGTCAGAGAAGCCTTAATTAAATGCAAACGGATTCCTTCAAATCTTTCCTTTGACAATGCGGGCATGAATGGAACACATTTGAGAGCTCACACAGCTCTAGTTTTCATGCAAAAGACTCAAGTCCCATGAGTGAGCCAATTACAAATTATAGTGTAGGTGTACTCATTCTTTTCCATTCACTGGAGCTGATTCTGTGTCATTAATGCTGATATCTTAAAAGGAAGAAACAATGTTTCATATCTCATTAACATTACAGAAGAGAAATTAAATTATTTCTATGATAGAGGAGAGCTACATTCATGGAACTGGTTCAGTTGCCTACATTTTAATAAGTTTTTTACAGAAAGCCAGAGCCATATCCACCACCAAAAGGCTCTCTAATCCTCTGTGGTGTCTCACACTGACCTCATTGGCACAGGCTTGTTATTGGCTGGGCTTCCACCACTGTTAGGCTTAAATCAGCTAGTGTGAAATTTTAGTTGAGTGTTAACTGTGCCAAAATCCATCTTTAGAGCTCTCAACCTTTCACTTCCCAAGTGCTGAAGAGTGGCACTGTAACAGTAGAATGTGACTTGTGTTATGAATCTATGAATGTGGAGGCTTAGATATATATATATAAAAGGGCCATAATTTACAGGAAACATATTGTAAAGGAAACATTAGTCTCTCATATCTATTTACAGTTGCATGGGCAGTGAAAGAGTCATCTAATATTGGATGGGTCATGCTCAGAGACAGAAAAATAATATTTTTTCTTAAAAAACCTACATATTGTCAAGCTTGGAAGCTGGCCATACATGTCCTTGATTCATTTAGTGTAGAAAGCTATTTATCGGTATTGAAATCCAACTGCCACAAACACATTTATCTCCTGTACTCTTCTTTTGGCCTGGACTAGCACAGGCACACATATGGATAAACTTAGCTCTATGCCCCATGTGCCAAAGGCAGTAAAGCAAATAGCTCTCAACACTGACAATGTACTGATATTCAGAGCTGTTCCTTGCCACATATATTTCCTGTTGTTTTGTTGATTTATTTTTTAATGATGTCTGGCTATTAATGCAGAGCTTTGTGTAAGAGGAGTGACCCTGAGGCTGTTCTAGACTATATTCAAATCCAAAACCATGGTTCAGAAGAGCTGGAAGTACCTTTTTCTCCACCAGACATAAGCATGTCATGACACAAGAGATGAAAGACCAGAAAAACTGCTAATTATCAAGGACAGGAATAAAAAACTACACAGCTTTAAATTATAGATGTTTGACATCAGCATTTGCACTGCAGCATTCTTTGTGTCTTAAAAAGAAGCTCCAAGAAGATATTTTATAACTTTTCCTCATTAAAAACCCATTCGTCTTGTAGTTTCTTGGTAAAAAATAGATGTTTTGTGAAAGATTCCATTGAGGCTTTTTATCATAAATGCATCTTGCTTATAACAGTTTTTAGGGTGTACTTGCTCAAGACCGAATTACTTAACAACAGCTGATTTAATTAATTATGTTATTAATAACATAAAATTATGTTGTCTTTTTCCTCTTCCTTCCCCCCCCCCAAACTATTTCCTTTTCTTTTTGAAAACGTTAAAAACTGCAAGTCCAAAAAAAGCTAACTGCCACTATACAGTGGAACTCTCACAATCATTAATGGTATGGTTAATTTTGTTTTTCAGGGATTATTGATAATCATTCTGAAAATACAGCACTCTGTTGTGATATCTGATTGTTAGTGTGAGGAAATTTCTCTCAAAGCAGTTCACACAAACTGTTCATTTGGCAAAATTTGGAGTGAAACACTATCTAGAGCATGATAAGAGCAGGAAGAAAATGTGTGACTTGGAAGAGAGGGGGACAGAGCATCTTAAAAAGAGAACAACCCCCGCAACTATTAGTAGTGAAAATGAGTATTTATAATTCAGTGAGAAAACAAAGCAAAACACCCACAGATTTCCTCTTACTTTGTGCCACAGGGAATATTTGATCTGGCACACAGTTCACCCAAGAATTAGCAGATTCAGAAAGATTTTAATTTTTGTTAAGTTAAACATAAAATTCACCATTTTTGCTGGGGAGAAAAGCAAGGTTAAAAAAACAGAAATACCATGTCACAGTGGATTACAGAATGCTTTCTAGAATCACCACCTTTAGAGTTAGAAAAATTTGTTCTCTAATACTGTCATTTTTAGTCTTTTGGGCTGACCCAGAAAGATGCTGAAGCACCAAAGTACTGCCAACTCTCTGTTATTCAGGATATTTTGAGAACTGAGGTATCCCAAATTATGGAAAATAATTTGATAGAAGGTGTATGTGGCTGTGCAGAAACTGCATGAACTGGGTCAGCTCAAGTATATTGGTGTTTATTCGCTCCATTTAATAAGTGTCTTTGAAAAGCCAGTGGAGCATCTTGGTATTCATGTTATAGAAGGCATTCAGCATGGCTAATATTTTGATAGTTTACAAAGCATATGCATATAGCTTTACATTTGTATTATTTATAAACATATGCAGCTTTTGAATGTACATATTATGTAAAACATGAGCAATTGACAAGTTATTTAAGATGAAGGTCATTTTTTAAATGTGTAGTATTGTAATGTTACACTGCAGCAATGTTTTTCTAGTTTTGATATTGATCTCCTGGACCTCTGTAAAGTAATACTTCAGGTGAGAGTGTCCTCTGATTTTCTGTGGAGTGTTAGATGTTGCCTGATATGTTTGAGCACTTTGGAAAAGGTGTTCCAATGTCTAAAGCTGAAAATACTGGAATATCATGTAACCATCATATCACTGGTTATATCAATCATATAACCATTGCTAAGTGCCAAGTACAAGCATGTCTTTAGGCTCTTTAGTTCCTTATATCCCCACTGAGCAACTGATGTTTGAAAAAAAGGCAGTGGTCTCATTTCTTCCCTACTTGTGTGGATATCAAAGTTCAGTTAAAACCAGCAGAAACTGAACTAAAAAATTCTATATAAATTCTCACTGAGGTGTTTGTTCCAAGTCAGACTTGCTTTTCAATATTTTTTTTCCTTACATGAATCCTTTATCTAGATAAATATATCTTACAAATCTTGAAAGAAAACAAACATTCTCCTAAAAGCAGACTGTAAAACAGTTGCTTTCCAGAACTTCATCCTCTTATAAAGCTTCTTTTTTTGCAGGACTCAGCTCTGCTAAGCTCCCTGCTACAATATCTCAGCTTGTTCTATTTGACGGCTGTTCCCCTGTCATCACTCATTTTCAGTGGGCAAGGGGGAGCAATTGCTGGGCATCAAATCATCATCAAGTAAACCAGCCTTGACACTAGTTAAAAAGGGAGATGGATGGTCAGTTGGCTTCTACAGAAAATATTCTCTTAAGTATCCTACCAAGGTCCCTTGATACCAGCCTAGTGCTTTTCTTTTTTTTTTTTTTTTCTTTTTTTTTTTATGGGAGCAGAGCAATCACCCATATTTCTTCTGGGTCATAATTTGATGGCAGCTTTCCTCAGGGGAGGAGCACAGGGGTTAGGTGAGTAAGCTCCACATTCAACAATTAAACAGCAGAAATACAAGCTGTGAAGGAAATAGCTTCCTTGCACTTGCTTTCCGTGCCTGTAATGGGCAGTGAAAACCTCCCCACGTTCTGTATCTACAGGAATGCCATACTTCAGTGTGCCATCCATTGTTCATTTGTTTGTTCCTCCCCATCCCGTGACTGGCTTTAGACATATATTTCAATTCATAATAAAAGGTTCACAAGTTGCCTGAAAATTAAAAGACAGCTTGTAAGATTGACCACGAAGGTGACCATATTTGTCCTTTAGAATGTTGCTTAAAATTATAGGGAAAATAACTCCATAATTTGTTCATTTGTAGAATGAATAAATAAATGGTAAATATCAGAAAGTACTTCTGAAGTTATGGAAGAGAGAAATAACAAGAAGTATATGTATATATATATGTATGACTGTTGGGTAGTAAGTTTGTGTTGCATATTGTACCACACTAGGAGCACCAACAGAGAAAACAGCACAGATGTCTTCCCAAAGTATGAATCTTAGATGCTGGAACTATAATATACAGATGAACACTTTGGAATAAAGGACTGTAAGTTTTGCTCTTCTCATTATCATTGTGTCTGTAAGTTTCTTTTTCTCACCATGCCCCCTCACCCCCTCTCCCACAAAAAAAAACCCCAAAAAACAAAAAAAAAAAAAAAACAAAAAAAAACAAAAAAAAAAAAACAGAAAGAAACAAGGAAAGACAAAAATTCCCCCAAACAAAAATAACTCCAATCTTTGACAGAATTTGGAACTGAAAAAAAATAAAAATAGAACAAAAGCATTGAGCATGCAGTGATTGTCTCTGAGCAGGATTTTTGGTGCTATCAATATTATTACTACAATACAGAAAAAGCAATTTTGATAATAATTTTGCAAGAGTGGTACAGAAGTTCCCAAAAGCATAACCCTTCTCAGATTTATCTGCCTACTGAGCTCTCATTAACGTCAATGAGAATTTGGAGACTCTCTAATGGAGGAAAAGCCAGTACAAAGCATAAATGTTCAGACAGTGCCTCAAGGTCCTTACTCCAGCAAAATTCTTATGTAAATCAGTGGAAATTTTGACCCGTGGGGAAAATCAGAAATGATCCTCATTTTTTTTGTGGAAAGTGATATATTTAAAATGTTAAATCAGCAATAATTGTTAGGATGCCCTTTCCATAATTGTTTAAAAAAATGTGTAGGGGTCAATCCTGCAAAATCCTGACATCTCTGGAAGTTTTTGTAAGCTAAAGCAAGCTCTTAATGCTCAGCAAAGGAGAAGGGGTCTCAGTACTTCTGCCTTTGAATGACAGCGTGGTCCCAGCTGAGGCAGGATGGGAAGCTGAGAACAGGCAGTGACAGCTTGATTGAGGAAGAGGAACAATGCAGTAGAGTGCCTTCTGATTTTAATTCACATGATGCTCTTTATTACCCTTAGGGAGAAGAGGTACTATTTAAAATTGCTTTTAACACTATTTATTTCAAACATATTTTACTGGAACATGAGCTATGTTTAAACAAGTTATAGAATGTATAGTGTCTTGGGGGAGTCCTGGGGTTAGATAATTATGGGGAAAAAAAAATAAACAGAAAAACCCCAACAACAACAACAACAACAACAAAAATCCCCACCAAACAGAGGAAAATTAAGAATAAGCAGAATTCAGGTTTGCAAACCTTTCTATTTTTTATAAAACAAGAATTATTTTAATTGCTATTAAGGAATTAATACACCATATATAAATAACTTAAAATCAATTTAATCATAAGTAAGCCATTATGTTCTGACTAGAGCTGTTTCTCTGTTCACTAATTTATGGGATGCAATTTTATAACAATGCCAACTTTATCTGGCAGCCTGTGTATTCACTGTAATGTGAAGGTCTACATAGCAATACTAAAGATAATACTCTTTAACAAAAAAATGCTTTACTATTGATGCAAGAGTCAGAATATACAGGTAGAAATAGACTGAGTTTATTATTTTCTTGATTCAGGTCCAGGATACTTGTGCAGTTATGTATATCACACTTTCTGAGGTTTTACTTTTGCATTCATTACAGAGTGAAGAAAATTTTTTTTCTTAATTTTTCCATGGGGGAAGCAAATAAAACAACCAAGTGCAGTTATTCTGAGGTTTTGTGAAGTCTGTACACTGATTCAGGAACCATACGTGCTCTCCGTTATTAAAAAGATACATTATTATAGAGTAGAATGCCTCCTGGTAAAAATTAAAAATAGTATCAATATTTTCCATTTTTTAAAGTCTTGAGATTTATAATGAACCTCTGTGTTGAACCTCTATGAAACAATGTTTTTTGTGAATTCTGACAAAACTTCAGAGGTATGAGCCATCAAATAGCATTACGAAGCACAGGGAACAGGTAAGGATTATGGACAGCTATGCTAGCTCATATCTGCAGATTACCTGGTAGGGCATTTAAGTCTTCTGTCTTAAGGCCTATCTGAGCTTTAAAAGTCAGTGTATTTGCTCCTATTTGGGTGTGGTTCCATGTCACAAATTTTCAGGCAGCCTGTCAGGTTTGAAGGTGGCTGTCCACTACTGCACTTCTACTCCTCAAACACAGGCGCCCTCTCAGCAGTGCCACTTTGCACAGTCATGTGATAAACCTGCCCTTTGAAATTGCCTGATTTTTTAAAAGCCTTTACAAAATATTTTTTTAACAAAATTGTTGTGCAGGTCTGAACTAGATCATGGGGTGAGTAGCCATAAGCAAAGAGCAAAACTGCTCTTCAGAACCAGGCAACAGAAGTTCAGCAACAGAGGAAAACTCCACAGCTGAAGGATTACTGAAATCAAATAATATCCTTGGTGAAAGCTGACTCAGCCAAAGGAGTCAATACATCCTTCATCACTCTGTGTGGACTGATCACAAGCTCTTCATTCTGGTTCTGCTTGCTGGAAGAACTGTGTGTGCCCACGGCAGCAAACCTGGGGTAGTTTTTTTATGGGAGCAGCCACATTTCTGTGTTAAGACAGATCAACACTACCTGGTGGATTTTACAGGTAGAGATATATACATTACAGTAGTGGGCTATTGAAATTCATGTGCCCTCCAGACATTTCAGTCAGACTCAGGACTCAATAGTACTTCATAAGTGATACATGTGAGAAAAGCAATAAAGTTTGAGAGATTTTTAGAGAATATTTCTCTGTGTTATAACTAGCATAAAAGACAAATGCAAATTTGTTGATTGTTAAAAGTTTTTGAAGCTAATCAATGCTACTTAATTTAAATATTTGAAAATATTGATGCAAGAGAGCTTTATTTCACAGCTATTTATCTCAAAGTTACTCAGACTTAAAAAATATGCAATCAAACAATATCTGCTTTACTGAATTAATGGAGATAGTAATGTAATACATCTAACTGTTATTTTAATTCAATTTTGTTCAGTAAGATTCCTTATATATCCTCTTTTCTGTGCCAGTGTTTTTCATTTTACTTATATATAAAGAGAGATTAAATAAAGAAAGGCAAGAAAGAGGAGGTATTTTCATAGAGCAGTGTTAAATTAGTGACAAGAGGACAAATGTTCCACCAGGTGGAACACGAAGATTCTCAGTAGTTTTATAGAAAAATGTCTGAAATGGGAAACAAGGGATGTGAGGCACTAAATGATGAAAAACTGACATCTTCCTTAAGCACTGAGTTTTATGTTCTTCTGGGATTTACGTTCCCTGGTTTGGCCTTTATCCCTCTTGCTGACAAATAGCTTTAACAAGATTTTGTCATATAGTCATCTAAAAATCTGTCTTAGTATTCTCTTTAGGACTGATTCTCTTCTTACCAGCCTCAGTTTAGATCAGAGGTCAAGAAAATCAGTACGGTGGAAATGACCTGTAGATCAGAGTAATATATTTTCTGTGAAGTTTAATATTTCCATGTGCATGTTCCAAATTGAGCATTTGCAGACTATATATAAAATTCCTAACTACTAAGCTAACTTATTTTATCTCGGTTGATTTTTTACCCATTAAAAGCCCTCAAACATCTCAGTAGCTTCAGATTTACACTGAAGTTTAATGTAAAGAACTGCATGCTCTCAGTAGTTTTGTATGCTCTCTTTTTGTAGTGCTACCAAGTTAATACAAATTTACTCAGGGGGTAATTAACTTCCAAGACTTTTTAACATAGGACACCTGTTTCTGAATTGTTAATACAATTTGTCAAATCCTTGTCTATAGGCGCTAAAAACAGTGGGGTTATATTTATATTGTGAGACAAAGGAACACATAATCTCTGGGTCTGTGCTCTTTCCATATTCTGACACTCTATTCCAACAAACCTCAACTATGATTTTAGTGAGAAAGAACATGTGGAACAGATAATCCAAAGATATTTGATATTGTAATGCAAAATTCTTCAGATTTCTACTATGATGTACAAGTGGATTAGAGAGAGGTGAGGGTATCTCTATTCCAAAGACACAATGGGATTGTAGTATTAATTAATAATCATTAATAAGTGGCAAGAAGAGCAAGATTACAAAATTGATACTTTCCACTAATAATAAATTACTGTGGCTGGTGGAGTTAAGAAGAAGAAGATTCATTTCCACATATAAAGGTCTGGTCACAAAGGCCAGCTGGCCATAAAATGGAGTAACCATGCACAAGAATTCATAAGCAGATTACTGACTTGGAGTTTCTTGGATATGCAGAGAAGTATTGCTGTAATGGATATATTGTTCCTGCTACCTATAGTTGTGGTTAAAAATACTTTATGAGAATCTTAGTTGCAGTCATATTTGTACTGGAACAAAAGATATACCCTGGGAGGCATAGCTCCTTTCCAGAGCTCATCCTGGGATGTCAGAGTTTTATGTCGTCTATCTGAGTCTGAAGGTTCAGGCTTGCCCTAAAGGATTATAACATTTGCTAAACTGTCATTTTCCTTGAACAGAGCTGAAGAGTGTGTTTACATTAGCATGCAGTTTTAAGCCAATGCAGCTGAGTTCACTGATATGTTTGACTGACAGTTGGCCACTTGTGCTTAGTATTCAATTTTGAAATATCTTAAAACCTTCATTTAATAAAAGCATTTGAATTTCAAATTCTATGAAATACTTCATTCAGGCTGCAAGGTAATACATCTTGCTTAACATGTTTTCTATATGAATGCCTTATTTGGCTATTAATTTTACAAATATTTCACCAGATTCCAACTGGGATTCTGCTTCTATGCCTTTTGCTTCTTTACAAAGATGGAGAGAAAAGTGAAAGAATGGAATACAATTCATAGGGAAGCTTTAACTCTGACTGCCATTTTACACATCCTG
>NC_140028.1:94035713-94120713 GCF_963513975.1 Fringilla coelebs | reverse complement strand
CCAAAAGTAACCCAGATATTTTATTTTATTTATTTTGTTTATGCAATTAGACAACAAAATAAAATCCAGAGTCTTTCTCTATTGATAAAAATGTAGAACTCTGACTCCTCTTGTTTTTGTCAATTTGATCTCAAGAATCCAGCAGTGGTGCTTAATTTGGGCTTATGTAGCTAAGGAAATGAAATGGCACCCAAAATGCAAACTGTTTTTTGAAGCGTTAATTCCTATTCCATTATATGGTTAGCACACCATGATGGTTCCTCCTTTCTTTGCTGTCAAGGACTTTCCAGCTACTTCCAATATTCATAGTGGAAATGCTGCTTAAGTCTGGGACGTGATAGAAGAATTTCAGAGTAATTGTTTTCTTTTTCATCTGTGAGTATTTGCATGCTAAAAATGGAATTTCATAGTAGCCTTACAATGGAATAGAACGGCCAGTTGCTCCCAGCTACAAAATGACTGATTAATATTATGTTGAAATGCCTTAGGATGATTCCCGCTCTCCCCCACTTTTTTTCCCCCAGCCAATAAGGGCAGTCATAAAATTCCAGTACTATACCTTGCAGAAAAACAAGAACTTGTGGAGGATGTCAGTGCAGTAGTGTCAGTGAACCTGGGTGTCACTTCAGAGCTCCATAATGCCTGCAGTGACATGTCCCTCCCACCCCTCTCTGTTCACAGGATCTGCCTCCCAAGACAAGACATTGAGGCGGACTTTTAACAACACTGAATGCGCACAACAGAATGTGCTAATTTTTTTTTTCCATTATATACTCCACAAATGTAAGCAGAAAGCTCTTGCTTAAGCAAATTTCTAACATATATCTGTAACGAGAAATTTATACACCATTTTTCATGAGAGTCTTTCCTCTTCTCTTTCCTGTTTTCCTTTCTGTAAACTACATAAGAATAAGATTGCTTTTCAAAGGAGTTTAACTCTATTATTGTTTTTATTTTTTAATTATTTTTATTATTTTAAGACTGTCATTCAATTAGAGATAAATAACATAGGACTTGAAGACTTATAAGAAAGAGATGTGGGGATGTGACAGAGGTTGGGAGATGTCTAGATTCCAGGTGGATGTCAAAAGAAGACAAAATGTTTCCTTGAAAAAAATGAGTCTCTGTTAGGACATAGGACTAATGTAAGTGTCAGTCCATTAAGATTTAGTATTTGGGATGCTATTTTTTTCTTTTGGGCATGACAAAATTAATTGCAAATACATTAACAATTAATCCATAAACCTCTGCTGAGTGCCTTGAAAAGACACGTGAATAGGATTTGTATCTCTTGAAATCCACTGCCATTCCCAGAGCTCAGTGTTGAGCAAGAGAGGTGTTTTGCTCTTGAAAATCTAACAACCAGTTTTGCAATGTCACCAATTTTTTTCAATCATCCAAATACCACCAATTCAATTAAGCTCATAAACTTCCTACCCATAGTTCTCTGGGATAAGCAGCTCCATTTAAAAGTGAATGCGGACGAGCTTGTGCTGTCCGTGTGAAATATTGTTCAATCAACAGCCAAAGTTTTACTTGTCAGTTTTGATATATCCGATAATAGCTGTAGGTTGTTTTGCAATGTCCAATGTTCTGTGAAGATGGGCTTTTCATATTCTTTATTGTTTTTTTCTGACAAAATGTTGCCTGGACTTTTGCAGTTTTGTGAAATGAAACAACAGTAAAAACAATATATAATTTAACCCTCATAGACCTAGCTGGACTGCAGATAAGCATCTTTCCCAGGCTTATGGCTAGTTTTGGCCAGGATATAATGAGTTCCTGTTCATTGATCCCTTATAAGCATCCTCAATGATTGAACATAACCCCATGCACAGCAGGCAGTCATTCATTTGTGCCCCTTTTCAACTCCATTTTAATCAGCATTTGACACTGTTGAAGATCAAATCCATAATTAAGCTTCACAGACAGTCAGAGTTTTGGTAAATTAAAGCAAAAAAAAAAAATTGGAGATACTTTTGTAGTCAAGCATCTATAAAAATTCTGCATTATATACTCTTGGTGCCCAATGATTTATTTGTACTTAATGGCTCTTTGTTTCTTTTTTTTTTCTCATTTTCTCTGCTGAGGTTATTACCCTGCATTATTAACACACTCATGTGTGACTCTATTTATTTTTTACTGGTGGGAATACACTTTTTTAGAAGCAGCTGTTTATTGTATATATGGGTTTAAAGTAAAGGTACACAAACACACTCACAAATCAACTTAATAAGCACCCTGATAAATAGCACGGCTGCTTAATTGGGACAATTGCTAGGGAACAGATTCAATGACCCCAATCAGTGAATTAATGGCACACCTAGTTGTGAAAAGTCCATTTAAATGATATGCTTGGTGTTGTCTGCTGCCTAGTCACAGTAGTTAACAGGTGTGAATTGGTGTTCATAGCATAAATTTCCTGCTGCTTGACCCTTTGTTCACTTCAGGTTGCTTCTCTACTCTTTCATAGTTGCTAAGTGAATGGAAATTACTGGATTTATCTTAAATTTATCAGACTATATTAACACCTTTATAACAGCTAATTTTAAAAGTAAGATTATTTAGAGAGAGGTCTGTGTGGGAACCTTTCTAATTATTTACTGGATAGGCAAAATGAAACCCATTTTCCATGCCATATTTGGTCACATTCTTTTAAAGTAAGTTCTAGAGTAACTAATAAGACTGAATTTTAAACAGAACCTCAATTTATTAATCTGGTTTCTGGGGGAGTGCACTGTTCCTGTGAACTTTTCTGCTTCCCTGATTAAGGGGCCTGTAGGAACAGCTAAATAGGGTGATATCTAAACTGTCTGGTGCCTCTTCCCAGAAGTGGACATCTCTGACTCCTGAAATCCACTAAGAGCAGTGGGGCTGTGAGTCTTGCAGGCCAGTGTGCTGATTTGTCTGCTCGGTGTTTGGTTGCTGAGTGTGGTAAAGATCAGTCTGCACAGTTGATAGGGCTAGATTTAAAAACAACACTGACAAAACTATTTTCCCCTTCATGTTTGTGATATCTGGAGGTTGATAGATAAGTGCAGGATTCTTTTGTTTTATATTTCCTTTCTCATCCCTAGGAAGTTTATCCCTTATGGAAACCATGCTAAAGGAACAGAAGCATAATAAAATGGCTGAAGTAAATAAACATATCCTTTTCTTTTCTCTTCCTGACTGAATCTGTCACCTTAAGTTGCGCTGTATTTAATGGGAGTTTGTCAGCTAAATAAAACTGTTCAGCTGCTTTCTCTAAGTTGCCATCAAGCAGATCTGACCAGATATGAAAAAGGTATCCTGTCATAAAGTTTTATAAGTATAGTTGAAAGATTTATAGACACAATCATATTAAAAACCTTATTTTGTCAAAGGAAATGGAAGAAGAGGAATCCATTAAGTTCATGGTCTCTGAAGTGCTCGAATACAGGACGGATGGTGCTGAAAGCCTGGTTATGTTGTGTCCTATGTTTCAATACACTACACAACTGCAAACATGCTTATACATCCCAGGAGTTTGATGTGTGAGGGAAGAGCAGGAATAAATGATCTATGGCTGCCGTATGATGTTCAGCAGGCAGTTCAACACTTCAGTGGCTCAGCTGATAGCCCTGCTAGAGTATGTGAAAGCTAAAGCTCCATCTCCAATGCCAGCCATCCAGAGCACATTACAACTTCAAGGCAAACTCAAGACACTAAAACTGTCAGTGGAGTGGTAAGGGAGATGGAATAAGTGGGTGGGACAGCATAAAGAAAAGGGCTTTCATTCAACCCCTATACCTTATTCACTTCCAGTCTTTTCTGAGGCCATTCTATCAAATTGCTTTGCCAATAAGTAGCCAAACAGAGAGAGAGCAATACCTTTTTCTCTTTCATTTTAAAGAAACCAATGCCTCTTTTAAAAAATAACATAGAAACTTTAAAAATGTAGTTTTGCTTGGAAATATTTTAAAATTAAAGGCCTCCTGGGCAACAGTTAACAGCAATGTTAGTAAAATGGCAGGGTGTGGCACAACAGGTTTTGGCACAGTAAAAGAAGCTGTTTTCTGCAGGAGGTATGTAAGAGTATTGTTAACACTGGCAAAATGAGTTTCAAAGTCCAGTTTCACTCCTGATGGTAACAGCTAACTAGCCACACCTTGAGATATAGCTCCACCAAGGAAGGAAAAGCACCCTATGGAGAAAGCTGGTTGTGCATATGCATGACCATAGGTATTTCTTAATAATAAAAAAGCAGTAGATAGGGGATAGATAACAGATGTTTTTTAAAATTTTACTTTTTTTTTAATTGCACATATTCTTCTCTGTCAGCTCTTTGACTGGACATTACCTGAAATAGCAAGCAGAACTGTATTGGCCTACTGCCCTATTTAGGAAACATTGACCTGATGACAGCTGTTCATTTCTTTTAATATATCTGCTTTTCTTCCTTTGTTTTGGAGTTTCACATCCAAGCAAGAACACCATCAAATGGCTAAAGACAAGCTTTAATTGAAAACTTGAACACAACGCTGAATGTGTCACAGTGCTTGGACAGTCACTGTACACAAACATTTATATTCAATGAAAGGAAAGTCCCACTAACCAAACCAAGCTTGATTGGAATCTGAGACTGCCAAGCAGTATTTGTCAGGCATAACTACAGCACAGAGGCAGTAATACACTGTTTTCAGCCAGATGGATATAGGGAGGTCAACAAGGGACCTAAGTGCTGCCTGGCTAGAGGTATTGTAGGTGCTGTAGAGAAATTTTTGAAAAACATTCTACTCTGGACAGTGGAAAGTATCTAGTAATTGTTCTTCTCATGGAGATTCAGTCAATAACAGCTAAAATAGTTTTAGGGGTTTTTTAATTATTTCAAACTCTCTACTAGTTCAGTATAGATCAATAGCCCCAGAAGTCACATAAAACCATGACAGGAGTCAGGACGTACGCAACAGTGTAAAACATCAATTAGAACTAAATGTGTATGCTGTATGAGGATATCAAATTATTTATATACTTTTAATTCTTAACATTCCAGAGGATGTAATCCTTACACAAGTGTCCTTTTGGTCGTTTGCTTAGACCACATTATCATTTTACAAAAATATAAGCTGTTCTCTTTTTTTAAAAAATCCTAAACTGATATTTAGTAATAAATAAAGTGACTGACATGTGAAGATACCTTGCACAGTGTGGCAGAGATCTTGTTAAATTATCCGTGGTATTGGGAACTTGCAGGTCGTTGACTATCCCAATTTAATTTGGCTAGTACAGGACATTTCTAATAATTAATACTGTAATAACACTTAATGATCTGCACTCATGCAATCTGAAAAACCAGCTAATGGTGCAGTTTTTAGTGACTGCACAAACAGCAAGTTTTAAATTTGTCAAATGCTGCTATTTCAGCATCACACAGTCATGCAGTAGACCCTGCCTGTGGGGCTATCACTGATCCAGTCACTAGAGACTTGGCCAGGATGTAGCAAGAAGCAAAGGACTTGGTCTCAAGGGGGGTGTTCCTTTGGAATTAAAAGTGGGAGCACTGTGTTCACAAGGAACCACTAACACTCCTTATTTCCCTCTTGTTCCAGGGCTATGAACAGCAGGGATAAGAAGATAGAGGGAAATGGAAGATCAGAATTAAAAAACCCAATCTGTTTATTTATCTCATAGCGGTTTGTTAATTTTAGAACTAACTTCTCTTTGAATTCCTTAGTCACAGTCTCTACATGAAATGGTCTGGTTGATATAAATGTAGGCTTTATCCTGTAGTCAGGGCAATAAGGTCACTGGCACTGGCTTGTATACTGCAAAGTAGCAGAGTTTAACCTTCTAAAAGAGTAGATGGACATTGTCTTTTACGTCTATTTCAAACATTGTTTTCATGGTGAAGGTTTTAGGGAAAATTCCTATTGGTCTATAATGGAAATGACTTTTGAAAGGAACAATTAAAAGAAAATCAACAAATTTCAGTTCTTGCCCCCAAAATATCCTATGCTTGAGAAAGAAAACTATTTCCCTGGTGTTATAAATTCAAGTATATTTATCTGCGAGATAGATTTGGGAATTCTTTAAAACAGCAGAATTTCACTAAACACTCTAGTCCACATTTGAATACTAAGTTATACTTTTCTATCCCACACTTCAGGAGTATGGAGCTACTTTTCATTACACTGTAATCCTTGCTTTAGAAAGTGGTTTTATTGGCAAACAGTGATTCAAATAAAATGAGAAGGTAAACATTGCATCCTTCCCTGAATGCAGAAAGGGAAGCTCAGGAAGGAAAATAGTTAACTACCCAGTAAAGGAATGAGAGTAGAGAAACACCTCATTTTGACTGAAAGACAGATCTCATGTGAGTTGATAGAGGAATCTACATGAACAAGATCTAAGTGAAACAGCTTAGACTTTGAGGGAATGAAAAGGTTTTCCTCTTCCCTTAGATTAACTAAAAATCATGGACTTCCCAATTAAATCAGGACCACATGAAGATTTATTTAAAAAAAAAGAAACTTTATTTTGTACATTTCAGGATTGCCTTTATCTTTGGAATTTTAAAATGAATATTTTTTAAAATCTTTTATTAATTTGTTCCTGTGCTTAGCGGTGGGAGCCAGCAATCACGAAAAACAGATCAAACTGCTTGAACAATCCAGCAAAAGAGGATGGCATTTGTGCTTTCTCTTCACAATCTTTTGATATGTACAAATCAATAAAATCCTGTATTGTAACTAATCTGCTCCATATGGACTCCAATGGAGAAAGAACTACATTTTAATTTTTTTTAAGCAGTTTTAAGAAGAGAACAGGAATGTGGAGGGAAGTTTCACATCTCTCTTCTCCCGAGGGCTCTTTTAATAAGGTTTAAATGTCAGAATTATACTAGGTTGATATTTTAGTGAGATGGATACATGCCTTTTATGTCCAGCTGTAAAAGAAAACGTCCATTCCTTGTAGAAGGTGACTCACCTACTTTAGGACATAATTAGTTCAGTTTATCTGAGGGTAGAGACTGCTGTAATCACAGACACACTCCTTGCATGCAGCATCAGGGCCTCATCTGTAAGGATGATTGAACTGTGAGAACTCAAAAGTGTAGGACAACTAGCCAAAATGAAACCCATGTGATCCTTTTCAAAATGGTTACAAAACCTCTCTGTTTTGTCTGGCAGTGTAATTCTGGCTCTAAGAATTTCAAGAGAAAAAAAACCCCATTGTTTTTAGTGGATGTAGTCTCATCCTACATATGCTTTATGAAAATACTAATATACCCCTTATTTTATTTATGATTTATTACCTCTTTTTTCTTGTTTTTCATTCACCCAAAAAATCACTAGTATTTATTAATCTAGAGAGGTCTAACTGCATGCAAATAAGATCTCAAGTGCCCCTCAAATCTGTTTAAAAAGGCACATAGCTAATCTAAACCATTTTATGAGTTATAAGTTTCCACTGCAGATTAAATTAGCTACACACAGGATTTTTTTCAGTTTTTTTCTTTATATCCCATTACAATATTGCAGGATATCAGTAGATGCCCAAGTGTAATGAAAAAAACAAAAACATAGAAACAACTCATTAAAATTCATGAAGTACATGCAGGCCCTAAAAGGCCCTATATGGCCTTTCCATGCTTATTTAAAGTTATCAGTCAAAGAAGTAAGCAAAAGAGAAGTAAAATGTTTGTAAAACTTTCATGTGTAATTTTGATGGATGCAGATTAATTCATTAGTTTGTGGTTTCACACATTGTTAACAAAGACTACTGAGTCTAGAAACTTAATTTAGCCATTTATTTTAACTCTCTAGTGATAAGAATACCAATCATGACTCCTGTCTGCAAGAACTGGAATATCTACAGTAACAAACACATTTAATTTCTGGTTTTATTTTATTCATTTCTCCTTTTTCCTTTTTGTTTTAATTTCTCTGGTCTTCTTCTTTTTATTTTTTTCTAAGATTATATATTTATTTGATTTGTAAATATACTGAAGCATAACTCCCCCATATATGGCTGAAGCAAATATGGCTAAGCAGATGATGGCCATTTTGCCTCACAAAAGACAATACCTTTTCTTTGACAGAATATGAGACAAAACACAAATCAGCAGATCCCCAGAGTATCCTTAAAACCCCAAAGCATAAATGATTGGGAGAAAACATGAGTCACTCATTGATATAAACAACTTTAGTCAACAGCTTGCGTTGAAGATGGACTTTCTTGTGCTGTTTTGTTTATTAACAAGAAAAAAATCACTGAATTAATTTTTTTTCTAACTTGAGGAAATAGAAGGAAGTTCCAGTTTGCAATAAAACACTGGAGAGCTAATGCAAAATTTAATCAATCTTTTTCTGAGATTTTCTGCTTCTACTCTTTGAAAGCTGTAGTCATAGCTGAAAAAGATGTGAGATTTATTTCCCACTATGCCAAACTTGACGGATATCCAAGTTTAATATCAGTCTCAAAAAATATAAATAAACTAATGCCAAGAAATATTCTAAATTCCTACAGAAATCAAGCAACAATGAAACTCAATAGGATTTTCAGGTATTCAAAACTGTCAGTAGAAAAGAAAATGCAAACTATAAAAATTTTGTTTCTATATGGAATAAATTACATTCAGCAGAAGAGATCTCAGCACCTCCTCAATATGTGTGAGACAGGTGTTGAGTTTTAGTAAAACGCACTCTGTGTTTTATTCAATGCAGATCTGAATTGAGATCCAAATTTTTGAGGCCCACTTGAAAACATATGGGTGACACTTTCTTAACTCAGAAACCCCCAGTTTATGTTAGTCTAGAAGTCCTCTTAACTACAAATGTTCAATCTATTTTAGGATATGGCACAGAGATTGCACCACGTGTTCTTCAGCATCCTCTGGCAATTTTATGTGACCATTTTTCCTAACAAAGAGAGCTGCTTTTAAAAGATGTTTTGAATTGAATCAACACCTTTAATGTTCAATCTGAAATTCTATGACTTTCAAAAAAGACATGCTATGGTCATCTATGTCACTTTACTTAACTGGCTTCCTTATGGTACTATTGCATTTACAGTTTGTTATCACAGTCCTAGTTTTTCTGTAACAATCACTGAAATAACTCAGGCATTCAATCCTGGCAAGCCACAGACTATTCAGCACTTTGAAATTCATAGATTTAACAGCATAGTGTCAGATCATTTTTCATAACCCTTGTTTCCTTGTCAGCATGTCATAGCCAGTAAAGAGCTGCTAGATTAGTACAAATATATAAATCTTTTCTCAGCTTCACCTCACTGCTGTTTAATACTACTTTACTACACCACTGTGCTTACTAGTTTAAAATACCTTCTGTTTGGAGAAACGCATATTTATTATTATTATTAGGGAGTTTTTCTGCAATTTCCCTGAGCACAGGCTGACAGCTGCATAGCACTTTGTCATTTATCATTGTACACAAGATCTGTCAACTTGGGAAACAATTTCAATAAAAAAAATCTGCATGAAATTACTTTGCGAGAGGAAAGAGAAGCCCCAGTTCTGTCTATTGTATGTGCAATTCTGTGGCTCTGTTTATTTTTTTTTTTTCTTGCCTACTTTTTCTCTCTCTTTTTTTTTTTTTTTTTAATTTTGGCTGTGAAAGGTACTTAATGTACCAAAAACAATTTGTAAAAGCATTATTTCACCAATTGGAAGTGTGTACGCCTTGCTGAGGTCTCCCTTATCTAACTGTTGCTAATACATTTTCATGCTGTGCTCTTATGGCTTCATTTTACAGTTGACGAGATCACCCACTCCATGCTGTGTTGGAAATGGGACCCTCGTCACTCCAGTCCACAGAGTGCACTTAACATGTGAACAACAAACAGCAAAAAGTTGCTGCCTTAAAACATCTTCTTCATCCCTTTATCCTTTTGTTGGAAACTTAGCCTTGCTTTTGTGGCTTGGCTTAATAAACCAAAGCATAACAACCATGTAAATCAGAAACCCCATACCTATCAAAACGGGAGGATTTACTCACCTATAGATTCTGTTGAGTTAACCTCAGAGGAGGTCAATAACACTCCACAGATTCTTTGAAAATATATAGCACTCATCCTCTGCTGACCTCATCCTCCTCAACGTTTGCATCAGGAGAAATAATTTTTTTTCCATTACACAGGATTTTTCTTCACTTTGGTTTAATTTCTTATACATCTTGTCCTGTAACAAGATAAACATTTAAGGCCTACAGTTAATAAAACCAACTGAGGCAATAATTGCTGTGAAATTATTTTCTGGACAGCTGAGAAGGAGGGATCAGTATCAGAGTCTCCTGTTTTCCATCCTGTCAGTGTTTTCTACAGCTATGGATTTGTTGTCATCAGCGCCTGATGATTCTGCTGACACCCCTGTCAGAAAATGAATTTTTCACTCCCCACTTGATTGACTCCATTCATAGCATGTAACTCTGTCAAAAAGTGCCACTCTCAAGCTCACTCACTCATGTGTTTGCATTTTCAACACCAAAGCTAAGTGGACAGAGAGACACATAAAACCACAAAATATTCAGAAAGCATATTTCACCCTTAATTTATAGTTCTTTTTTGTCCTTGTGAAATGCCATGTGTTCCATGCTTTATATCATTTGACTTCAGAAATACTTCTTTTGGAGGAAGTTTTGCAGATTTTGAACTTGATTTAAAGCACAGATGTTAAGTTCCATCAGATTTTTTGATTAAACTAATATTTGAATGTAAGTCATTAATGCCTCTCAGTTTCATATACTTCTATTGATACATATATATGCCTTTCACAGAAAACTAGTTTGTGTTAAAATGGTAGTTGTCTTCAAAACTTGGCCCATAGAAGTGACTCAGTAATAATGTAAAAAGGAGTAATTGGGGGATCTTCTAGTGCCTGAATTATTCAGACCAAATGATTGCAGGGAGAATTCTTGTTTGTGAGGAACCAATCAGCCTTTAGTGGCTGTCACTGGACACTGCATTAAAATGCACAAAAATGCCTACAGGCAACCTACTTCCAGGATGCAAAAATCACAAATCTTTTCAAGTGGGAGCACAAGGTGCTTGCATGTCACAATGAATGGCATCACACGAGGTCATCCCTGTAGCAGGCCCAACTGTTTGAGAAATCACTTCATTACACAAGGGGTGGAACAGAGTAGACTAAGGTACAGCGAGTTTGATAAAAACATACACAAAACAGTTTTTGGTACCACAAGGACTGATTATTATTAAGATGCTGGTAAAAAATTCAGAGCTATTGGAAGAAAAAGGCTATCAACAAAATGAAGAGAAAAACTGCCAGTAACATTTGTTTGACACTGCAACAGTGTTTGTAGAATATGCTCTTATCTGCACTTGCACTGGCATCAATAAGACATGGCTCAGTTGATGTTAATAAAGTTATACAGGTGCTAAGAGCTATTATACAAAAATATATCATATTGATAAAAAGATAAGCACACATAAACCACCCAGTATATCTCAGCCTCAATTAACAAGGCTTTACATTTGACACCAATGAAGGCAAATTTTACAGCTGATATATGGTGTCATCACCAGCTGTAAGCAGTCTAGTAACTGAAAATAAAATCAGCAGATGCTGTTCTCAGAAAGGTGTTGGACTTTTTCACATGGTTGATGTTTTCCACAATATTTTCATTTCAAAAGTGTAAGAAAAGTTGAGAGAAGAGAGAGGACAGCAGTATGAAACTCCACAATTTAAAACTACTCTAAATTTAGCAGTAATAACAAGGGGCTTTCAAATGTATTCTTGTCATTCATTTTGATATAATTATCTTGACACAGATATAGTTTTTCAGAATGGGATCATTTATTGGAATAACATGTTTTAAAAGAAGTTATGGTCATTTTGTTTTCAGAACAAGTATTTCAAAGAATGTGTCAATTTATTTTTTTTTAATAGTAATGTCTTCTATCTTGAAGAAAATAGCAAGGCTATTGTCTTTCCTTTTGCTTTAATTTCTGGGATTTGGTTCCAGCAGGCAAATTTCTTCCTCCAAGACAATTATAACTCTAAAAACAAATGAAATGTAATTACCCTTTTATTGAAACATTAAAAGGAAATAAGTAGTATAATCAGCAGTTATATGCTTTCCTCAAAGGTGTTGCTTTCATAAGTATTATGATTAGCTAACAAGATTCAGAGAAGTGGGAGAAAGTGATGGGAAGAGGGCTGTCATGAAGGAGTATGGTCTCAGTGATTTCATGCAAAAAAGGAGTATATCTAGCACACTCTGATTAAATTGAGAGATGTAGGAGGTAAAATAATCTTATAAATTTTTATATAGCATTTCATTTCACCTTTATGTAAAATATTTAATGACTTTACTATTATGCTTCTCAAAGACTTCATACTTGTATAATTTGGGAGCAAAAAAATTGGAAGATTTAATAGCATCCACAAATGGTACCTCTGGACCTAGAGTTTTAATAAAATATCTCTACAAATGATACTTGCAGTCTTTCTTCTCAGTTTTCTATGACAGACACTGAAAATTATTAGCCTTTTAAGAAATGACTTGTAAGAAGAAGTCGATTGTTGATCTTGAAGAGCTTTGATATATAGTACACTCATTTTTTTAAACCAACCTTCTGGACAGTAATCTCCAGTTTGAATGACAACTTTTTTTGCACTTTGACAGGTAGGCTTAAGTGCACAAAGATGGTTTTTGATGGAAGTAAAGAAAGGTGTCTCATAATGCTTAAATTGTATCAACCTATTGCTAAAAAGAAAAAAAAATCCCCATTTTAAATAATGAGAAAGAAATTAACACAGGGCAGTAAAAACTTAAAAAATGAGAAACGGAAACATTTATTCAAAGACATAAACAAATAGAGTTTAAAGGAAGAAAAAAATCACAGAGAAATTAAAACAATTACCAGTTATTTTAGGAGATAAATGTTCAGTAATATCTTTTGAGGATTTGACCAAAATAGTGCCAGTGTCTCACAACATTTTAGATGAAGTTACAAGCACACAGAGGAGAAGTTAGAACAGTTGATCCAAAAAATTACAGATCAAGGATCTGATACACACAGGGGTTATTTGAAAAATGACTGTCTAGAGCTGGAGCAGAGTCTCTCACACGCATTGGTGCTATAAAAAGAAGGGATAAGGAGAAGGAAGGACAAAAGAATGAAGAAGGGGACTAAATGACAATAGTGGGAACTTCTATGACCTTTTTTTTTCTTCTTTGAAGTAAAATGCAGAAATGAAGAGTCATGATTAAACACAAGAGTGAAAAAGGCAGAAAAGTTCTGTTTAGCAAGTCTACTTAAACTAATTGTTTCTTCTTGCCTGTTATTTATTACAGCCCAAGTGTACAACCTAGTGTCACCCCACTCAGGTGGAAATGTGAGCATGTGGGCTATTTAATATAGTAATTTGCCTAATGTAGCACAATTACAGAAATGTGCTGAGTAACTTTGGGCTGATTCCCCAGGAAAGAATTCTTTATGGAGTGCCTACAAGGTACACCTGTGCCTCATTACCTGAATCGATATTTTTGCCATGTTGATTTGAAGGACAAAATAGACTTAGGAGATTCTGCTTCCATAATTACAAAGACCATAAAGAAGAGACATTAAAACTGGAAGAAAAACTTAAAAACCTGCCACACAGTACAACAGGACAGCAAAAATACAAGGCTAGCTCTAACTTTGCACCTAGGAGCCTCTGTATAGCAAACAATTCCATTTTGTTAACAAGCCACAAGCGTACACTTAAGAAGCAGGTGAACAAATGTAATTGTGAGAAGTACAATGATGCTTCTAAGTCTAAATTGTCTTCCTCTCAAGGCACATGTGTTCATCTATTGCACAGTATTTTTTGTGTGGTTTTATCTTTCTCCTCTATTTTAAAACAAATTAATGACTTTCTCTTAATGACCTAAAAGAGGTTAAGGTGAAAACTTTAAAGGATTTCTTTTCAAACATGTCACATCTCCTATTTCTGTATTAATAAAGTAAAGTAATCATCATCCTTTTCTCTCTCTCTCTTTGAATTCCTGGCTTTGGTCTGGCCTGTGAGGTCAATACAGACTAAAGGCCATTAATATCTGATAACTGCAAAGGACTTGTACTAAACACTGATACTCCCATTATGATCTCTGGTGAATAGGTTTCCATATCAGAAAAATACCATTAGAGTTATCAGCAGCTGGCACAGTTTTAACCTCAGCAGAGGCCAAGGCACAAACAAACAGAGACTGAAATACCCCATTATCTCTAGAGGCACTTACTACGACTCTGAGCCCAGGTAGATTGGTGAGGTACCAGGGGGTAAATTTGCCCTCTGCTCCTGCCATACCCATTCCTTGCACAGATGTAACCTCCATGACTGACAATCTGACCACTGTGACTGGCTTTTCATTCAGTTTATTTGCTCTTAAGCCTTCTTTGCAGACACCCTTTATTCTAGAGAATCAAATACACTGGAAAATAATCCAGGTGTTCAGACAGCTTCAAAGGTAAGGCTGTGCTGAAATTGGTACTGAAAGCAGGACTTTTAATCTTTTACACTTTGATGACTGAAATTAGACTCCACATTTAAAACTCTTATTTTTCATAGGTCAGTTTCATTCTCAGTACTATATTTATGGCTTGTATGGGAGAAGATCAACTCCCTGTGGCAGTACAAATGCATAAATGCTTCCTAAAATCCCCAATATTATACCACTTCCCTCTTCAGCAGCTGACCCATATTTAACACATTTATCGCATCCACTTCTGCACAATCCACCTCAGATGCAAATGGATATTGTGATTTGAGCCTTACAGTCATAAACCATTTCAGAGTGACACAGAAATTCCAGCGGAGTGCTGAGGACTTCCAAGTCCCTTCCTTTCCCAAATACTGCCAGCTGCACGCAGGTGATGTGTGTCTCTGGCTTACTGCTGCTAAAACTGTCAGTCTGGAATGGAATATACATGTCTGTGGGTGCTAGGATTTGGGATGAGGAGGGTGCATAAGGAGAGTTTTGTCTGGAGGTGAATCTGGATGTGACCAATGAATTCTGGATTTTTAGCGGAGGCATTAGCAGCAAATACTCAAGGGAGCATAAACGCTGAAGAAAAGCATGTGGCATCCATGCTAGAGGGAGGCTGAAGACAGGCTGAGAGAGCTGGGGGTGTTCAGTCTGGAGAAGAGAAGGCTCTGGGGAGACTTAATCACAGACTTTCTGTGCCTGAAAGGGGCTTACAAAAAGGCTGAAGAGGGACTTAGAAGTAGTGGTAGGACAAGGGGTAATGGCTTTAAGCTGAAGGAAGGTCAATTTAGATGAGACATTAGGAAGAAATTCTCGCCTGTGAGGGTGGTGAGGCATAGGCACAAGTTGTCCAGAGATGTTGTGGATGCCACATCCCTGGCAGTGTTCAGGCCCAGGCTGGAAGGGGCCCTGAGCAATCTAGCCTAGTTGGAGGTGTCCCTGCCCATGGCAGTGTTTTTGAAATGAAGTGATATTTAAAGTCCCTTTCAACCCAAACTATTCTGCCATTCCATGATTTCATGACATTGTAGTCATCATCACCTTAAATAGTAAAGAGATCTTAATGAGAAAGACTCACCACTAATCACATGCAGAGTCAGTGCCACTGTACTTGCTGCTTGTTGCTGGAAAGGAACATAAGTCCTTATGTGCAAGGTGGAAAAGAAAAAAATCTGGAAGTTTAATCTAAACACGCTTCTACTTACCCATGTCTTCTGTTTTCACTCCCCATCTGCCCTCAGAAGGTAAAAATAAATTGGTGGAGTGTTTGCAGACCATGAGCACTTGCTGATGGCGTGGCACCTGGAATCAGAAAAAAAAATCTGGTTTATGTCTCTGTTGACTGGAAATTCATTTGTATATATATGCTACAAATCACTATCTCCACCAACTGCTTGATATGGAAAGAAGAAAATGATGCTAGTAATGTATGACCCTGAGAGTAGAGGAATTGTAGCTATTTACATCAGTTGTCAGCAACCTGCTGCTTGTTTGCGGTGTTGCTGCATGGATATAGATAACCTCTCTGAAACATTAGCTGAGACAAAGCAAGTAATTCTTTGTTGACACATTGTCAGTTTCTAATTTGTTCTCAAACTGTGAGGTAAATCCTCCATCTCCACTGGAAAAAGGGCCTCTCTATCTCACATCAGTCTTTCTGCCCTTTTCACTTTCTATTCTCAGCTGGAAATGCAGTCGAAAAGGAGTTTCCTGCCCGGAAACTGATAAAACGTACCAACAAAATTATCTGGAGAATTTAACCTTAGCTGTGGTCCCTTTACATCACCCTGAATAAAAACACAGAGCAATGCAGGAGGAAAACTGTGATCCTTATTACAGCGGCGTCAGAAATCAGGAGGGCTGCAGTTGCAAGGGACAGAGGTTATCCCTTGAACTTGAAAAATGTTGCTTTAGCTACAGAAATAAATGCCTCTGAGCCAGGTCTTGGTGAGCGAAAATGAAAAGCTGAGAAACAAAACCAGAGTGATGGCTCTTCATGAAACATCGTTATGTCAAGAAGAAACGGCAAATACTGTGGCAAGGACTTCATCATCTTTCCACTCTTGCTTCTTGGTACCTTTGAGGAGTCTGCGCTAGGAATACAGTAAAATGTGATGTGCTAGGAATTTCCTTGTGGAGAGACTGACCTGATTACATTTCACTGGGCATAGTAGCTCATTCTTCTTTCTGACTGCAGCTCAGATAGAAGACTGACAGCTGGACTCCATCACTTGGATTAATGGGTTAAAAGCTGACATCTTTTTAGTATTTTGGACTTTATTTTCTTTATCAGCTTGACTTTCATGCTCAGAGTGCTCTTGCCACAATATTCTTTTAAAAGTACACTTGTCAGGGTCCATTTGCTACTAGCTACCTTGATGGTGACATCAGCGATGGCTGCGGTTTACCTTTTGACCTTGGAGAGGCAGCAGATGGGCCCAGCAATAAATCCCGATTATTAGTGAAGGAGCCAAGAGCTGGGAAAGGCTGAAATAAAACTCGGGCAGTTTTACACTGCAGTTCTTATTATTTGCTTTGATATGGAGTTGTGGGCTATGCCAGGGGTGATGTTGAACAGCCTGCAGCCCTCTGATGCCGGGCAGGCAGTGCATTCCACGCCTCCAGCCTCCTCTTCTTGCTCTCTCCCCAGCTTCCTAAACCACCTCCACACGCGAGTCTACTTCAGCTTTGGACTCCATGACCTAAAAGCAGCAGGTGGAATGTAGCAGTCTGAATAGCTGCTGGCATAGTCCAGGGTAAAGAAGCAAAAAGGACCTTTGCATAATGTCCACAGATGTTTAATTCAGCTGTGCGGTGAGATGTCCCAGCACCCACACACAGCTAGCTTGCTCTCTACCTGGGGCTGATCCTGGTCTCAGGGCAGTACAAAGATGAGGGAAAATCAGGGAAATGGGGGAGGGGGTGGCTCAGGGACATAGGAACAGACATAGGAACAGGGGAAGGAGCCAATGGGGTCCAACAGCTTTTTGAGGGAAGCTTCTTGTGTCTGCCTAGACCAGGGAATGCCCCCCACCAGGGTCTCCACAGTGGAAGAATATGAGCTGCCAGGGCAACCAAGGGACATCCAGGGCTGGACCCTGCTCCATAGGCTGATGTGGTAATGGCTGATGGGTGCCAGGCCAGCCCTTGAGGAAAGTGCACAGGGATGGAATGAGAAGAGACCTCAGCTCAGGACTGAGCTGCAGTCAGAAAGAGACCTCAACAGGAAGAGATCTCAACACAGCCCAGGTTTGGCAAAGGACAAAGGAACTTCATCATGGTGTTTTTACAGTGTTTTAAAAGGAAACCATAAACCCACAAAAAAACCCCAAAACCCTGTAGCCAGTCTCCTACAGCATCAGTTTTGAGTTCCCTGTGCTGGGGTTTGTGGGCAGGGTGTCGGAGGGCTTGCAGCAGGTACCTACAGTGCCTTGGTCAGGCCTTGGTATGGAGAATGCTGCATGGCTCAGGTCAGACAAATCTTTTCCATTTGTGGAATAAAGATGTTTTTGTTGTAGTCTTGGCTGGTTAGGGATTTTTTCCCAATGTGTATAGTTGGATGGAAGAATTTTCTTAATTGTTTCTAGGGGTGTTATGTAATTTACGTACTCAAATCCTGCAGCAAAACTGTGGTTTTGCATGAGTAAAGACAATAAGATTTTTTTCTCTTTATATAAACACAAAGTAGCTCACTGCATAAACCAAGTTTTCCAGATTTCTTTGTACCAGCATGTGCTCACAACGTGGATATGTTATCATGATCCAGTACAAGAGAAGAATGAAGAAATTGTCATTTTACTGAATTATTAGGTATAAATCACCCAGGAATAATACATCTTAAGATTTTTTTTCTCTGAAATTTCTATGTATGTTTTTTGTAATTTTAATCTTTTTTTCATTCTCTAGGATGTGTGATGAGGCAAACCACCTTTAGCATCCTTGCCATAAGTCTGTCATAAGAGAAGGAGATAATTATTTTTGTCTTCTTGTCTCCCTGAATTTTTGTTGAGATTTTGGAACATTTGAAGTTTTCCAGGAATTTGTGTTCTCTCAATAGATATAGATGTCTTTCAAATTAAAAAAAACCAACTTTCCTATTCATTTACTTGGAGGAATATTTTTATTTTGTCCTGACTTAATTTGCAAACTAATAATAAACTGTTGGTTTTGTAGAAAGTGATTTCCAAATGAACAGCAGTTTTTTGGTTTCCCACAAACAATCATTTAAAATTACAGTGAGTTATCAAGCAATTCCTTCCCCAAAAATGTATAGATTAAAATTAGGATATTTTTGATTGCTGGATCAGTTTACTTCAGAAATATAATGGAAAAAAGTTCTTTTCATATCAGGAAGTCTTACAATTATTTTTCAAAAATGGAAAAATTTTCTAAGTGGAAAAATAAAAATATTTTTTCTTTTGAAAATATAGTTTTTATTAATGTCATTCATTTATCTGAGCAGGATTTTTTCTGTGAAAATATTTGATAGTAGCTTTAGATGTACTGCTGCAATCTCTGTTAAGAGAAGTAATAGAAAAAATCAATTTTAGATGCCATTTTCTATCTCTGTGCAATGTCAGTGAAGAATATACATAGGAATTGGGCCCTTATTTTGTATAACAACAAGCTTACTGTGAAATTATTAACAGCTAGTGGTTTCACTTCATCAGTCCTTAGTTATATCAATCATTTCTGTGCCAGCATGGAAACAGAAGCTCCACTGTTTTGGAGAAGAAAGTGTATGTGTATGTTGTGTGTGTTCCATATAAATTACCCAGGTGTTTTAACACATCCAGGTGGTTTTTTATTCCTTTTGGAAAAACAGAAAGGAAACAACCCAAGGGCTAATGTTCTAATTATCAGTGGTTGTGCAAGCCTCCAAAAAGCATGTATTCTATAACCCCTGGAAAAATTCTGACATGTTATAAACTGGCTAAATTAGCTTCAATCAGTAAACAAACAAATTGGTGCCAGCACAATAGTACAATAATGCAGTGCATACTAAGTGACTTATTTTGCTAATGCCAAAAATAGCTACATAAACCAATGCTAAATAGCTTTGCTTTTTCTTTGTATAATTTGAGTTAGAAGTTGTAAAAAGTCATAATTCCTGACCTTTAAATAAGAACAGTAGAACTGGAGCATCTATTTCTCAGAGATTTTTGGAAAATTCTGGACTTTGGCTTGCAAGCCAAATAACATATGTTCAAAATGTTACAAATGAAACATATTTCATTCAAATGCTGGGGTATCTCTGGAACTTCAGGTGAATGATTTTTTTCTAGTTTGGCACTGAAAGAAGAAGCCAAATTCTTATTCAAGACAGATCATATTGGGCTAACCTAAGTAAAATAGGATTGCTATTGAAATAGGATTGCTCAGTAGGAGAAGAGCATAAAAACCTGTAAGAAAAAGTTAAGATACTCCACACTGGGCTTTGGAATGTATGTTAGGGCATGAAAATGTAATTAAAAACTATAATTTTTTGTTCTCTACCTCCTGATGGCTCTTAATCTACTTTTTGGTCCCATACTGGAAGATACTGTGAATCTTCTGTATGGCCCTACCTGATTGCAGAAATGTGGAGAATATGTTACAGGAACCATTTCTTTCTTTTTGTGCATATTATTGTGCATATTATTGGTTTTTTGCATCACAAAGTATAATTCTGGTAATAGACTTTGGTTGCAACCTTTCTAAGTGTGAATATAATAAATATACTCTGTAAATATAATTTATCAAGTGTGTTTAGGAAATGGAGCTAAATTAATTTCAGAGTTTTGCTAAGTCTGAAGTACTGTAACTTCTTAAATTTTTGGTTATTGAATTTTTAAGGTGAAATGTTTATATACTTATGTCTCTCCTGTGTAGATAAAGTCTTCTCAACTTCATTTTTCTCTTATAATGACATAATGTAATGTAAGTTATCAAAATGTTGTATACATATTTTTATCTTCTTTTGACTACTCAACACATTGATGAAAATATCTGTGCTGGAATACAGACCATTACATTTATGAATTAATATGCAATCAAAACAGCATAGCTCAAGTGTTTTCTTCTTTCCAAATCCAAAATGCTTTTTCATAAATGATGTAGAAGATTTCTGTCTTTGAAAATTACACAGACAAACAGATAGACACAGAGCTGTAGAAGAAAAGGGGTGTATGTTACTGAACACCTTATTTTCTGCCTCTGTTAATAACAAACCTATTTTGACCAATCAGTGGTGCTGGAAGCTGCACATTTGCTGACAAAAGTGAACTCGACCTATGTACATGAATTTATACTTTAAATGAGAAACACTTTTAAGTGTTGTGTTCTCTCCTGTCTTCATTTAGCTACACTAACGTATTTCTCCATGTGAAACTGAATAATTAATTGTCCCAATGGTGCCATCAGGAAAGTGTTTTCAGTTGCTGTTTCTGGAGACTCCATTGCTACTCAGCTCCCATGAATATGTCGATAAACATACATGGTTGACTAAAACAAAATATATTTCTTTTGCATGCTTCCCAGTCTTTTTCAGAGAATATGAGAGATGTAGATATTTAAACTGCTGGTGCTCTTTGTGCAGTAACAGAGTCCTTAAGTCTGAACTGGTGCTTTTCTAGACTATGATCAATACATTGAAAAAGGAAGATAACTACTGGTAGCCTTACTAAAACAAATTTGTGCCTAAAAAGAACTCTAGTAGTGTAAAAAACATTTGCTGATCTTGGTGAAAAGCAGACATACAGATGTTGTTTTATATTTCTTCCTTTTTTAAGTAGGAATTTCCTTAGTGTTTCCTCAATTTTATTTGCTGCTTTTGCAGAATCATGCTTGATAACCTTTTCTGACAAAACGTCTCATATATTTACTGCAATTGACCTCCTTGTAAATTAATCAGGAGTATTTAGAGTATATACAGACATTTTTTCATAATGATTATTCAACATGCAGTTTGTATATTTTTCACAGTACCTTCACACATTATACAGTATTCAGCACAGCTACAATCATGAGTAGCTTATCCTGGCTTTCCCTTGTCTTCTGAAGGCTATAATGAATGCTAAAAGATATAGAAGTGAATCTATCCTTCTCTCACAAAGTCTTAAACTCCATCAGGAATTGCCATCTATATTCAGTCTGCTTCCTGTACCCATATTAAGAATCCAGAGAAATTACTCCACACTGAATAACAAGGAAACTCTCATGCTATGGGATCCCACCTGTCTGCTCACCAATGATATCCCTTCTGGGATCTGTCCATTACTACACCTCTGACCCTATTTCATAGCATATCATTTTGGAGCTCAAAATTCTCTGCTCTTGGTTGTTCTGTTCTGATGGTGCAGGGAATGCTGCTGGTTCAGTAACAATGCTCCATTAGAATAATCACACCTTGTGATTTCCTCCTGCATGCTCTCAGCACTTACGGCCAGCAATTATGATTGATCTTTGTTGCATGGAAGCAAAGCTGCTTCTCGTTGCCATTATTATTTTGGTCCATGCATGCTTGGGAGACCAAACAGAAAGTGAATTTTTTACTTCTGTGTCTATTTTTGTGTCAACCATCTGACAGGTTTTCTGCTCTTCCAGAGTATACAGTACATCCACTGGCATTCCTCCATGAGCAGTTTTGGTGGAGAGTTTTGAGAGACACACAGAGACACAGACATTTCTTTTTATATATTGCATCTATTGTGTGCTGTTTAAGTATAAATTGACTGAGATTTTCTGCTGAGTTAACAGTTGACTTTTTCAGGGAAAGCTGGAAGAGATTCCCTGTCCCACACCTTTCTAAGGAATTCCCTTGCTGGGAACCAGACAAGACAAAAAGCTGTGTAATTATGTTTAACAGGGCAGATGTTTATGGTGTAACTGACACAGCTAATGTAGATTCTTTCTTCAGAATAGCTACAAATAGTTATGAAGAATTTTGTGTAAGTAAATACATAAAGTGAGCGACATGCATTCCATAACCTTTTATTTATATTAATTATATCTTACTTTTCTGCATGTGATTATCCCTCTCTATTTATAGTTCTAATACATCTGCTAAAAGGCATCAAGTAATTTTTTTGTAAATGCATTTTGCTACTCTATGCACAATTTCTTCTTAAAGATGTAATTTAGCCATTGTATGTGTTCTGTTGTACCCATCATTTCAGAAAAATCAGTTATGTTGATCTCACTGTGAGAGTCTTCTGTTAAATCAACACCAAATTTTATCTTTCTCTTCACAATTACCCCTCTAAATGCAAAATCATTAATTCAAACTCTTAGCTCACTATCTATCTGCCACAGACTTGCAACTCTTGCACACTCCACAGAGACCAGATATAATCCACAACCTTCTGGTCACTTTCCATTTTGTGTTGGAAATTACCAACACTTGATCCTTGCATGGTCAAGGCAGAACATTTTTATGTAGAAAACTTGCCTAACCTAGGTCTCCTACAGTGTGGTATTGAAACGTCATTCTGAATCAAAAAAAATTACTATTTTAAGAAAATTATGATTTTAGAAAACATCATTGGTGAGTTCAAAAGAGTTAAGTCAGAACAGAAGTGTACAGTAGTATGTAAAGAGAATGACTTAAAAAGCAAATTCTTAAGTGATCAAACTCAATTAATGATATTTTTCATAAATCACATTCCTAAGTGCCCTGAAAATAAACTGCCAGGTTTGCATTGACTTCCATTGCATTGGAAGTTTCAGGCTCACCTGTTCCATTTTTAGCTAGATTCCAACTGAGTTAAAGATTAGGGGCTGAATTAGTCTGTTTTGTGGTGGACTGAATGAATTGGTTGGTTGGGTTTTTTTGATTGCAACCTTTAGTTTTCCAAGATGAATCCACATTATTTATGTTTCAGAGATGGCTGTTTTCTGCTATTTGAAAGTTTGCTGTCCTTACATGTACTGCAGAGAGCCTGCAACCGTAGAAATGAGAGAAAATTTCTATTCTTCCAAATCTTAGACAATCTTCATAAATATTATAAAGGTAAAACAGTGTTCAGAACAAAGTACATCTCCAAATAATTTTTAATTTCTTGTTGATTAAACAACTACTGAAACAGAATAACAATGTGGAAAATATTAAAAAATTGATGTTATTATGTTCTACCCTTACTTCTTGTCTGAGTCAGTATTTTTACGCATGAAGGTGAGATAGTCTTCAAGATGTTTAGGTGCTCTCAACTTCATTTGCTCCTAAAAACTCAAACATTTTCTACTAACTATGAATAGGACAGTATTGTTCTCATGGTATTAAAAATGAAACATGATAAATATTATCTAACAGAAGGAGGGAGAAATTTCCCCAGAATAGAAGGCAACAAATTGTCAGCTCTATTTGGACAAGAACTTTAATTTTCAACTAAGCAATCCCATGTACTAGGAAAAGAAAATCTTTTCAATTTGGAGGACTTTGACAAATATTAATATATCACAGTTGCAATGGGATTCATTTGTGCTGTGGAATCTAAGAGGTCAGTACATCTGTAAAGACTTATAGTACTTAAGAGATGATCGTACAAGACATATGGTTTAATCATGATGTATTTAAGCCTTTTTTATCTGCTTAAGAATTCAATGTTTTTCTTTCTCTAATTTAAGAAACCATTTGTGATTCCTCTCAACAACTAAAAAAGTATTAATACAGCAGCCAGAGGGTATTAAAAATGGACTGAAAAAAGTCAAAATTATGTAACTATAATTGCTTACAACAGTGATTAAAATATAGATATAATGATTTGAGTGTCATTCATTATAGGCTTGACATCACACTATTAATTTTTATATAAGGGTGAATTTCCTATAGAATCTCATTTATAGCATGGTAAATCCTCAGAGGAAGATAATGAAAATGTAGAAGGACTCTGTGATTTATATCTCAGCATTAATATGTTTATGTCAGTGAAGCTATCTTCTAAGAGCAGTTTATTTTTCTAAAACTTTTTCCTCCCAATAATGATCATAACCATTGTTTTACTTTTAGAATGCTGACACACACACACACAGTGCTGCATGAACCATGGTGGGAAAAGCCTGCCAGGGCTTTAGGTGTCTGCTTGTCACCATTGCCCAACTTGCCCTTCATCATCTTTAGAGTGCATGTGCTCCCCCCCTCTCACTGATGGCCACTATTTGGTAAAGGAATCTAGAAATCACAAGCTGTAAAATTATTCCCTGTGCCAAAATTCTGGGGAGCTTTCCACCCAGAAGTATCTAATCCAAAGAGATTGTAGCCCTTTCAAGCTGCACTCATTGAAGGTGGCCTGCTTGTGGTGTGGCTTGGAATGGAATACTCAATCTGTAAGTGCAGGCCACGTGTGCAGGCAGACACACGAAACAGGCTGGTGAAAAAGGTGCATGGCTACAGCAGCACCACGTGGAAATATGACTCTCTCCTGTAAACAGCCATCAAATATCACTTTTCAGGAATGTTTTTCTATTTTGTATTCTCCTCAGTCTTATTATTTAACAAATAATACTTGTATGTCATCTGTCTAGCAGTAGAACAGACTGTATAGAGCACACATAGGACATGAAATATATTCTTTTTATCACCCAAAGAAGGGTTAATATTAAAGGTCATTAGAAAAAAAAATCCTAAAATTAAAAGTTATTAAACAGTCCTGCTCATAGATTATCTGATTATGGACTAGGAAAAAAATACAAGTTAAAAGTTAATTCAAGAGTATTAACTTGCACAGTCTTAAACATAGGGTTTAGTCTTTAATAATAATCAAGCCTACAAAGAAAATCAAGGGAAAAAAAGATATAATCTTAGTGCAGAACGCCCATATGTTAATTCATAGCGTAGACAGGACGATGCAGTTTAATTTTACCTTGTTCAGGCAGTTCCCATCAAGTGCACCAGGATTTACTTTTATCTGTTAACAGAATAATCTTTCATACTGTCCATTGACATATGTTGAAATCATTTTCTAAAGGAAGAGAAGATTAGCTTTAATACATATAGAAGTTTTAAATCTGTTATGTACATAGGACTAGGCTTCTGAAATCTGTAGTTTAAGCTCTGAGCATAACCATGCCCAGTAGTGTATTTCTAGCACTATGATGCATCTCAAAAAAAGATCAAAGACAGGAAGATGAGGGGGGCATTTTATAGCAGGAGTCTAGTGGCAGCAAAGACTACAAAAGAGAATAATTTGATAATTTATAAATCTGAAATTTTAGAACACAGTATATGCCTCAGCTGGGTACCTGATCAAAGAGGAACTCTGCCAATTCCTGAACTTTGTGGTTTTGGCTAATCTGGAAGACAAAAGAATTTGATTTGGCAAAGATTTGGTTGTAGATGCAGGCTGTTCTGGCTAGCACTCTATTGGCCGTCCTTGAAGAAGAACAGCTTGTAAGATAAGATGTGAGTTTTTAGCCATCAGTATCTCACACAGCATTAAAAGGACTGAAGGACAGCAATAACCTAATTTTTTCCTAAAATATCTGTTGTATTCAGTGAGGGCACCATCCTACCTTCCTTTCTTAAATAAATAAATATTTATTCTAGGTGAAAGGTGCACTTTCCATGAGGGATAAAACTTGCCCTCACGATACTATGGAATACCTTATAATTTATGCTCTGAATGAATACAATTGTCTACTCAAAAAGATTCTGCAGTATTTCCTTTTCAGATACCTTCCACATGTGGTTATGGTAGAAGCTCATGTGATACTGCCACTTCTCTGAGTCTGCTAGGTATGGATTTGGACAGGCAAAGTATTTGGATCTAATTCTTAGGATCTGTTAACAGGCAGCACAGCATCAGAAAAATGGACTCAGAACTGAAAAAAAAAAAGGAATTGTATTCTTATTTGTGCAAAACCTTAAATAGTACACCAATGTTTTCTTTAGGAAAATCATATTTTGTCATGCTTAAGTTTTCCTTCATGAGTTTTATATTGGCAAGTTGCTTTGAAAGTGGTTTTATTGTAATCTTGCTTTTTAATTATATTACATGTTGGTACTAAGCAGCCATTATTTTGAATCTAAAAAGCCCTGGTCATTTTATGTTTAGGCTATCAGCAGCCAGACACTGTTCACTTTTAGTGACTGCAGCATGTTTATGTGTGTCTACCTCAACAATTAGAAACAAATCGCCCAGAAAGGTTGTAGTCTTAACATCTAAATAAATAATGGAGATGGATAAATGAAAATTACTAAATCAAGATGAAATACATTTCTAAGGCTGTGTCAGCTGTGCTTTCAGGAAAACAAAATTGATCACCTGGTCACAGTCCAAGGCCAAAGGTCTGAAAGAGAGACTGCTGACACTTAGGTAAATGACATGCTTAAAACAGTAGGATAAGAGAAGTTTTCATCTAAAAGGGAAAAGAAGCAAGGAATATATGTATGTGTGGCCTTCAAAAATATGTAACGACTTTTTACCTCTTTTATTTTTGTCTTCTGAAATAATTAGAGATGCAAATCCATCTGATTCCCTGATTCATGAATATCCAAGTCTCATAACAGATGTCAAATTATGTTCTGTACTCCAGTACAGAAGGAAAAAATCAGCTTTAAAATTTAATTTTTTTTTTGTCTGTTTATCTTCTTATTCTTAATGTGTTAGAAGCATCATGTTCTCTAGACTGCTTATCAATAAAGAATTTTAAAATGTTTGTAAAATAATAACAATAAAGTAATCTATACAATAATGTTTCATCCCGTGAAATGTAAAAAATGGAAATTCGGTCTTGCAGAAAACTGTACTCCATGGAATTTTGGGGGTTTTGGTACTTCATAAATGTGTAAGACTCAACTTTGTGTGAGGGACTATTAGTGGAAACAGAGTAAGATTTACAGGGGGATGACTTGCATGGAGGATGTCATGCAAAGCCACAGAGATAGGGTTTCCCAAGGATTGTCACACTGGATATATTATTTTCTTTAGCATGGGGTCTATTTGATATCAGTTTAACCCAGTAAAAGTTAACATTGTGTTGGTACTGTAGCAAAATAGACAAAAAAAGCCCTACTCCCAGAAAATCAGGGAGTATGAGATAAACAATGTTTTTCTCAAGATTAACTAAGAATTATACATCCAGCTCAAGTTTTGATTGTAGCCTGCACAGATTACAGTGCAAATTCCAGATGAAATGCTGTTAGAAATGAGGCTGTCAGCAGTCTAAACTAACAATTGATCCTTTCACTCAGCCAAAGGGGTATCATTATAATTATTAATTATTTCATTTTTACTTGTGCCTTAGCCCAGATAAAGCAAAATGACTACATTTTCAGAAACTGTTACTTTTCAGTCTAAGATGGTTACTGCATCACCTCCGGTCAGAATAAAACATCTCTGTTGTGTATCAAGATTCATCACCCAGCTGAGCTAAAATTCCCTGTTTGCTCTGAAACTGTGGTCTCCTAGATGACAGTAAAATTTGTTAAGTCCCATCTCCAGGTTGCCCTGACATTTATTAAATATTTTAGCCAGAATGAAACATTAAGAAGGCCTACAGATTAGGAAGACAATTGAAAAACCTCTAAGAAAGGAAATATCTTATTAATTCATTAAGTCAAACTGCTTGTATCTACACTTGTATGACTAGAATTATGGTTCATTAACTTCATTTCTTTATATGAGTTAATTAGCTCAGAGGAGGCCAGAAATTAATTACCAGCTTATATAGTTTGTGCAGAATGGCATTCTGTTTATTTAGTTTCTCCTATTAACTTTTAATCTCTTCAAACAATAAAAGAGGTAATTAGTATTTTATAAACAAAAATGAATGCAACAAAGGCAAATAATTTGCCAAATAGTGAAGCTCCTGTGTGGAACCTGATAGTTGTGTGGTTCAAGTTACAGACCTTTTCAATGTTAAGTATAAGCAAAAGGAGATTGAAAATATAGGTAGTCTTCAGGCTGGGCCATGCAATCCATCATGAAAGAAGAGCTACCTACTAACACCTCACAGAGCAGAAAAACGAGCCTTAAAAAGTTTCCAGCTGTTTGAAAATAATTGCCCATGTATTCAGCTACAGTAGCAGTTGTAGCCAGCTTTACTAAGGTATGGGATCAGAGCAGAAAAGAGTGTGAAAACAAAAAAGAAACTGCTTTCATTTAGGTAAAAAAAGACACAACAGAGCATTTGAATGGATATATAGGCACATAAATGAGTTTACTATCAATGCATACTATACAATTGTAATACAAACAAGATCAAAAGTCAGCACTGCCAAGTGTTTAACTAAGGTTTCTGCACTAACTATAATATGTATTAAGTCTGTTTAGCAATTTATAAGATTAAACCTTGCATTTTGAGAACATGTATTGAACTTTGCTTCATTTTTTCCCTCTCCAGAGTCTGCAGTCTTTGTGACTGTTGGTAATTTTAATAAGTACATGCTATATCTACAAAGACACATCACAGAGTAGATACTCATCATCATCTTTTTGGAGTACATGACAAAATAAATGCGAATATATGTCAAGCATGTTACTCAGGAAATATTTCAGGAAATTCTTGATGAGTGTTTAAGATTTTATTAGTACTATTTATTCACTTCCCTACATCTGCAAAACCAGGTGCCTTTATCCAAATCTACAAAACCCAGAGAGAGCCATAAAAGCCCTCTTTAAAAATCCTAAAGCCACCATGAACTTAAAGTCTGTAATCTTGAGCCATTCATGGACTAAAAACACATTGTGTGTCTCATTGAAGAGTGGGCCTAAGCCCTTCCCACTGGTATCCATTTAAAGTTCCAGTTATATATTTCATACTGTGACAACTGAGACCTGCTAATGTTTCTGTGCACAAGAAAGTGTTATAATCCTACCCTTTCTTATCCTTTGGCTCTGTGCAATTTGTGGAAGCAAAAGCATAAAATATTGTGGGGTGGATTGTTTTGCCTGTTTAAGGGTTCTAGAAGAGTGGGGTGAGTCTCAAAATAAATTGATTGCAAGACACTGTCTAGATTTGTTAGGCAGAGAGACATTTTTATTATATGGTTTTATAATTCGTCATTTACCTATACAATTAACAGTCACTCTTTTTGGATAAGGAGTGCTACAGCACTGCTTTTGGATAAGGAAGGAAAAGATGCAATGAGTATATTAAAAATTTACCAGTAAGGCTTAATTGCTTTTTTTTTCCCCTAAAATGAAATAATATTATATGGTCAAAACAATTAGATATTCAAATCCATCTGAAATCAACTGAATCCTTTCACTGATGCATGAATTTCCAGGTCTCATGACAGAATAATATATGTGTTATAATAATGTAATGTAATGTAATGTAATGTAATGTAATGTAATGTAATGTAATGTAATGTAATGTAATATAATATAATATAATATAATATAATATAATATAATATAATAATGTGTTAATAACATGAATTTCAGTACAGTCTTTAAATGGTGGGCATTTGAACAAGAATCCCCTGGCTAGTGGTGTTTCATTTGTGTCATAAAACCAACATAAGAAAACCTGGTTGGAGTTGCTCAAATCCAAAACTACACAGCACAGGTCTTCCTCATGCATAGTGGGGTAAGTTTGGACTCAGCTAAGAGTCACAAGCCAACAGAAGAACCTAACTGACTGCAAAGAGTCAAGAAATCCACTGAAATCCTACACTTCAGAACTCTTCAACTTCATCCAACCTAAAAAATAGGAGCGCCCTTTCTCATTGTGGGTTTTATTATGAGGTCACCACATGACATAAACAAAAAAACCATTTGGAATAAATCAAAGAAACCTTCTGCTAGAATTTAAAAAAAACCTTCCTTTACTTGACTGAAAGATAATATCCAAGAACTTTTATTCTTGTATAGCTCTAAGAATAAAAGCCACAATAATTATTGCCATTTTGAAGGCTGTGGCAACAAAGGATGAAAAGGTAACTTTCTCCAGCGTGCTAGAGACTTTGAAAAGTAGAGGAATTTGAAAGGAGTTCAAGGCATTCAATGAGACCTGAAGCTGATTGTATCAATGATTCATCAATGAAACACAATATTCCCCACTATCTCTTCAGTGTATACAAAGGTCTTCATTGGAATTGTTTAAATCATCACGATTAATTTTAGACTCTGACAAAGAATAGAATTTTCCTTTCTCTCTCTGTCTTGTATTTTATTCTTCCTTTGTCTTAAAATCCTCTTGATGTGAAACAGCTGCCATCTTCAACCTGATTAACAGATAGACATGGGTTCTTTATTGCCAGCATTAGCTTTACAGCACAAATCACAGGGCTTCAAAAGGCTGGGGAAACGATCAAACTGCTCATGACTATTACAAATGAGTTCAAGCAATTCACCATTCCTAACTGGTGCTGCCTTTGCATGTGGTTTTTCCCAGATAATTCCTGAATATGCAGACATGCCGTGTCAAGTCGATTCCTACAACACTGACAACAAACACAACTAAAATTCTCACTAAGCACAGTCCTGGACAACTTAACATGATATATATGCTTTTTTTTTATTTTTTAATTTCCCACTATTATTTCAACCTAGAGACATCAGTAACATCTATGTGTATAGAGGTGAGAAGGAAAGAGGTAACTTTTAATTTTGCCATTAATTTTGATTTCAATTGTAGAATTACATTATCCTTTTGTAGAAGTAGAAATAAATAAATCTGATGTAGCAGCTCAGGAACTTTAATGTATTTGTACAAATATTCCTGCTGCATTCAAAAGGAGAATTTTTAAAGTTCTTTTGTTGTTAGTTCAACATTTTCTCTATTTTTATTTACAATTTCTATTTCCACTACACTGCTCATTAAATCATTTTAGAAAGAATTTTATGTATTCCCAGGCAAGCCTGAAAATAATATGTGCAATTTCTTATGATTTGTAAGAAATAGGAAAATTCTCATCCCTTCCACAACCTCATCTCCTTCTGTGATTCATCTTCTTTCTCTCACTGTCTAATTAAGAGAATTCTCCCAGTGTCCTCATTGCCCACAGATACCCTGCAGATACTCAATACTGAACCTGCACTTTGCTTAGTAAGCTCTGACTACTGCTTCAGGTACTATTTAATTTATGGCATCATCTGCTGCACTTCAAGAACCCCAAATGCCCTTCTTGTCTGGAGACCACATGGCTAAGTATTCAACTTCATTTTCTCATCTGAATATGATTATTTCCTCTGACAGGTTCTATCTCTAAATACTCCACCAGATATTCTTTCATTACTCCTCCCCTTTTTGGTACCTACTGACTTTACAGATCTAAATGGTCTTGCCAGTCCTGGTCTCCTCTGACCTTCACTTCCTCATTCTTCCATGAAGTTTTCAAAAAAGTCAATCTTGAACAATGAGGCATCTTCCACTTCATGCTAGTTGAATTCAGGTGAACAGTTTGCTCATTTTAGTTTGGATTTTTTTTTTTCTTTAGACATTTGCTGAAGCTTGGATTTCCCTTTCTCTTTGCTTTTTTCCCTACCTTTATCAAGTTATTTTGTAACTTACACCAACTTTCTCATTGATAACAGATATCAGCATCTTCTCTCTGATCCTAGTGGTCCTGTGTCCCTGTTTCCTTCTCTTCTGCTGCACCCTGTTTGACCCCTGCCTTTCACTTCATCCTCTTCAACTAATTCTTGCTGAAGCATAGAATGTCTTTTTTTTGTCAAGACTGCTGCATTTAAATTATTATCCTCAACTGGGAGCCTCTTCTGTTCATCTAAAATTGTTTCAATTCAAGAAGACCACAAGCTCTTCTTTGGAAACCAAATTCCTTTGCTCTAGGAGGCTGCCAAATGACAGCTTCCCTCACATGTGGCACTGACTTGCCATTTACTCTGCTGAACTACTTGAGAAGAAAACATGACATGCCAATGATAAATGTCTACATAGTATGGATATGCAAAGCCACTTCAGTAATTTCTCATCTGTATACATATACAGTGCTCCTTTTGTGTTCTGAGCCATTATGATCCCATCTCCTCTTATGTACCCATAGTTCCCTTTTTTCTTTTACTAACTAGTTTCCTTATGATTCTTGCTCATCCCTTTCAAACTTGCAGATTGATACTTTGCTGCTGCTTCTGCACTAACAGTCTGCAACTGTCTAGCCAACATCCTCAGACTCACTGACTCCGTTCCTTTTTTAAATGCAGCAGTAACCCAATCTTTAATCAGCACACTGCAGCCCAGTTCTGCCTGCTTTTTGCTTACAATTTCCTATCCTTTATAACCCTCCTAACCTTCTGTTCCTATCATTTTTCGCTGCAACCTTCTATAGCTTTGTCCATTTGGGTAAATCTTTCGTAGGGTATTTGTATGAATAATGAGATATAAAATTACAGTGTGCTCTACTAAGCATGACACAGGTCATCTTTCCTGCTTCCATGAAACCTGGTTGCGCATTTTGGGCATTTCTGTGATCAGAAGCCTTCTAATCTTGATGAAGTTAACCTTTGTTGTTCCTGCATTCATTTTTTGACATATTGTCCCAACTATGGCACCTTTGAAATGGGAAGTTAATATATAATGTTAAATATGAGACTTTCATGTTCACAGGCAGCCTAGTGAACTATTTTCAAAGAGCAGGATTTGCTTCTAAAATCTAACCTGCACAACTGATTTTTTTCTCCTTCCTCTTTGCCAAATTTTTGCTATGATGAGTTCTTTTAACATCTTTTCTTACGAGTACTTCTTTGGTAGTCTCAATGAAAAGCATGTTTTCTGGGGCTATCAAATCCTTGCTAGACAGCAGCAGAATAATTTGTTGCAACTTTTATAAAATCCTTTCACCATCTTTCCCCTGCAAGAACGTTTCTGCAATTATTTTAAACAAAGCCATATTTCAAGTGGCTTTTCCCCTTCTGCTTTAAATCCTTCCTAAAAATTTCCTCACCATAAATCCACAAACTAAATGAAAAGACATTAATCCAGCCCATTCCTCCTCCTCCCTACATCCAACCATCTCATTAAAGTTTTTGTCTCCTCTTTCTTATGACTACATGCCAGCATCCATGAAGTTCTTATAGCCATGGTGGTGTACATTGTGGCACCATGGTGGAGGAGAGGAAATGATCATTTTTCCTCCTCGTGCATTCTTACTATTGACCAAGGTTATTCTCTTTATCATGTGCAGATTTTATTGAGTGATGCCAAGTGAGATGAATAGAAGCAAATAATGACAGTGCTGCAGTGATGAAATGAGAGACAGAGGTCGTCTAGGTTTTATACTGAACAAATTGAGTCACATCCACTTCTCATCCATTATTTAGGGGTGATTGGGCAGGCTTGGCTTCTATAGATTTGATAATCATTCAGATGTCCATATTAAATATGTAACATAAATTTCTCATTTGGCTGTCGATGGCTTGTCACCACAAAACAACAATGCATAAAAAGGGCTTTAATGTATGGATTCTCAGAAATATTTGACATAAATAAATATGTAAAAGGCAGATAATAAAATCTGTTTCTGTCTGCCTGCCAGCTAGCCTTCATGTCAGACTGGACAGCCCCATCTAATACTGTGATTTTATGCAGCTGTATCCTATGAATATTGGCCTGCACACTAGAGATTAAAGCACAGCAGATGTTTCTCTGCAGGCTAACAAATATATCACCCCTGATAACGAATGACAAATGTTGTTCCATATTGTGTCAGACAAAACCAGGGCTCTTGTAAAACAAGTGTTACAGCTGGAATAGGATATTTTAACACAGTTACCTAAGGAGTAGACTAACAGACAGCCGCCTGCTCAAAAGGTAGCAGAATCCTAACCTGCAGACATGCAGGCATAGCAGCTATCAAGTACTGGAGTTCAGGAAAAGAGGGAAAAAAGCTCCTAACAATAATATGAAATAGTCAAGGCTTTCTCTGTACTATCATTAGATTTTTGCGTGTGATCTTGTAGCTATCCACCGCTATCCCTCAGTCATAGTGATATGAGAGCATGATTTGGTGTGGAAAAAGGGAATGTGATGTTAGGAGATACAGAGAAAGTCATCCTGTTATAGTCCCAATGATGAGTTTGTTTGGTTTATTATCCTGCAAACTCATGGTATCCCAGTGGCTTCCAAGAGGCTGAAAGATGGATGTAAGGAGAGAAGGACAAAAATAGCCTGTGCATTATGAAATATTGCACTAGGCTAATTAGTGTACTGCAGTGTTATTTATTACTGTTTTATTTAGGTCATTTTTCCCCCGTGTGCATATTAACAATGTGTTAATGTCTGGTCAGCAGCACTCCTTAGCAGCATGTCTTGGCAACATGGAGGTAATAATAAGTTCTCCCTCTTTCCTATTCGTGTACTTGGTATCCTTTATCTTGTCCCTGGCAAAAATAAACCCTATAACCTTCACTGGAGACGAGGTGCTTGAATAGTCAGCAAGTAAGGAAGATAGGATCATATTCTGATGCTCAGAATATTTGGAAGTTTCAGCTGCTGTACCTTCTGAATGTATGCCAGTAGCATTTTTTTCCTTAGCTGTGGAGTTGCTGTTTGTCCACTGAATCGAGTACTAAAATAAATACAGTTTTACTGCCAGCACAGACAATGGAGAAAAAGGCAATACAGCAACATGGCAACTTTCAATCACTTCCTGACTTGTTAATGAACTTTTTTTCCTCTTTTCTAACTGAGACTTTGCTTTTGAGCTACGGTGTTTTCCCCAAGCCATTTTATACAATGAGATGGTAACAGTTGTTTGTTTGATAAAGCACGTACTATTTAGAACACAGATGTTTGATTATTATTTATTTCTCTCTGAAGCCTGCTAATTCAGTCCCAAATGATCTTTTTTTTTCTTTTTGCTTAAATTTAATTTGGAATGTATGTTGTTGGTAAGTGACAGATAGTTTAATTATTAATGGGATCCCGCAATGCAATGCACCATAGTTTTAAAGTCATCTGGGGCCAAAACAACACTACTTCCTTCCTTCCTTATGCTTCTGGGATTCCTTGAAGAATGCAAAGGTAATTACAAAACTCATGACAAATCTGCATGTATTATGTCCTTTCCTCAACATTTGTGCTTGCCTATGGTTTTACAAAGTGCCGTTCTTACTATGAAATGGTAATGAATCAGGAGAGACTTCTGCTATGGTTGCTTCCTTGGGAGAATGGACTATCTGGGGAGCAAGGGGAGGGGGAGAGCAGAGGAAAAAAGAAAAGGAAGGAGGGGGTTGGGATGCTGAATGCTGGTGCTGCAGCACATTGTACTGAGACAAAGGTGGGTGCACTCAGCCCCCATAAAGGAGTGTGACTCCATGGGATCTGGCTGCTGTCACTGGGAATAATTAATACCGCCATCAAAATATGAACACGAAAACAGGATTGAGGAACTATATCAGGGAAAAAAAGTCTGAGGTACAAACTACTGAAATAATTGACAATTTCTCCATGCTTGGTGTGTAGTAATCTCCCAGAGAGGTTTTTTACTATGGTGATGAATTACATTTTCTAGGATATTGAATGTCTTCCCTTCATAAGTTTTTGGCACTGAGGATATTTCATATTTCTGTGGAAGTTGTGTATCAATACAAACTGGGGGGTGGGGGGGGGGGGATACATTTGCACAGATTCTGCTTCTAGTGTATAATGTGCTACTCATATTGGAAAGCTGCAGAGCTGCTCACAGTGTAGCTTAAACTTAGATATGGGTCTAAACCTGGGTTATGTCTTTGCACATTGAAACAGAGGATTATTCCAGATCCTAAACTGATCAACTCTCCCAAAGCTTTCAAAAGAAGGAACATGGTTACACAGAGACTACTTTTCCAACTACAGACAGGACCATAAAACCTGTCGATTTAATATTGAAATAATTCTGAACAAGTTTGGCAATTGAATAAATGGAAGGGCTTACAGGGCACAAAACGGTGGGCATCAATTGACTGATGTGAGATTTTAGGTTTAATAGACTGTAAATATTAAGGCCAGCAGCTAGGAAGTGAAAGGTGGAAGTTTCTTGGTGGAAATCAATCAATCTATCAAATCTGGGTTTAGTAACCCAGATTAGATCATAGCTAAGAGGGTTGTCTTTAATCAGAAAATATGGTATAGAAACCTAGTCGACAGACAGAATGTTTTAACTGGTAAAATGTAAACACACTTTTATATATTTTACTAATGTGACTGAGATTACTGCTAATGTGTAAAATCCATTCCTGCAGAGAAGCAGCAATAGAATACTACCAACAGTTTAATTTTTAAATATTGCATCCCACCAAACAGGTTCCACACTATTACTGATCTGCCACTGAAACCTCTGACAAAACAGCATTAAACAAATTGTGCAATGATCAAAGAAGAAAACATAAACTCAGGGCAAGTTTTTTCCATCATTCCTTTTCTTGCACATAAGACTTTTAAACTCCAATAAAGGTCACTCAAATTGCATTGATAAAATTGTAACTATCTCAAAAATATTGTCTAACCTGATTTTAAAATGGAAGTTACTTATTTTGATGAGCAGGCGTCCTTTGGAATTTTACTCAAGCTAAACAAAAACATGCTTCTTAAAGACAGCACTTCTGACAGCCTGAGTGCTTCATAAATCGCTTTGGAAAAGTAGGGTTTACCATTCTCAATACCATAGGCATTTTTGAAAATTTCTCTTGCCAGTCACTATTCCTTCAGAACAAAATGATTGGAAAACAATAGCCATATACTCATCAGTGAAGTTGATACATTATGTCAGGAAGTAAACCTGACATAATGTGAAGAGTCTATTCTTCAAGATCTTGAATATTTACTTCTTTACTTCTTTAATTTTTTAATATTTTAATACTTACTTCTTTACTTCTTTAATTTTTTAATATTTTAATACTTACTTCTTTACTTCTTTAGTTTTCAATACAAGCCAGCCATTGCATTAAAAAAAAAAGAGACAAATACATAGGATAATATAGTAGGTTATCACTCTTATGTACTTTGATGCTTTCTAAATAATGGTAAAAAATCCAACCCAAAATATTAAGGAAAATTTTACTGGAGAAAGGTGCCAAAACGTGGTATCAAGTAAAACACAAGGTTAGTGATAGACCAATGTACATATATGGCTGAATGAAAATAACCAAAGTAACTCTTAACTTAAAAATTAATGTTGATTTAAGCTTTCTATTTTAGATAAGAAACAATAATCCCCTAATTATTAAATAACAATGCCTATTTAACTATAAGAGCCCTAATTCATAACTGGGAAAATGGGGAGACCAAAGAGGAAAGTAAAAATCCACAAGAAAAACAAAAACTCTCAAAACTTAAATGAGCTAAAATTAATCAGATTATTTTTAAATCTTGTAATGAATGTTTCCAAATTCCATTTTACTGTATTATTCCCTACGATTCTACTTTGAAACTTCTTTTTTTTTTTTATTGTGGGAGCAATGAACTCAAAAAAAATCATATCTAAACAAAACAAAACTATTGAGTTTATTCCTGGGTGAAATCATAGCTTTCAAAATGTGATGAAGAGATGAGACTTCTTTCTAAGACACATGTCTCTCTTTTGCATTTTACAGAGCTTCTCCTGTCTGTATTTCTTGAGAACTGGCCCAGGAGTAGAACAACGCCCCAAACCAATAAACCAAAAGAATTGGAAAGCTGGCTACACCTCCTACCAAGAAGCAGTCCAAGTTCTCATTTTCCAATCAGTAGTACAAATTCCCTTGACTGCCCTGGGGCTTTGGCCCCCTTTTCTCCCAAAGAGCTGTCCCACAGCACTGGAAGGAGTAGCAGCCTGTCCATCCAACACTTTGGCCAAGGGCACCAGGAGTCTCTCCTCCAAAACATGGCCCTTTTCTCCCCAGCATGATTCTGCCTCCAGGCTCCTACCTGGGACTGCTCTCCTTCTGCTCAGTACAGAATCAGCAGAAAGGCAGGTACATTACTGTCAGTCCCCAGGAATGTGACTCTCCTGCATGGTCTGACTACATTTGTAGGGTTTCTTTGCAGTGAAGCAATTTTTCTGACTTTCTGCCTTGCATGTACTATTCAGATGAAAGGGATTACAAAGGCAAAAAACTGTATTAGATGGGGCCAGATTATTTCCTATTATACAGTAAAGGTTGTCCCATGTCCCTGAATTTAGTAAAAAGTCACAGCATATTTTCTACCATGTGAGAGATGAGTAATTGTGATGACTGCTGAAAACCACATTAAACCTTAGGGAAGTCTATGTAGAAAACAGAGGAAAGTGGCTAAGCTTCATTTTGGAATATTTACTTGTGCCCAAAGGCTGCAATTGGAATGATGAGACTTGGAAATTTATAATTCCTAATGGAGACTTCAGATGTTCTTTTTTATCTCAAAAGCTGCTTCAACATAATGATACCTGTAAGACAACCCTTCCCCCTCACTCCCAAGTTTCGTCTCTAACTTCTATGAACACAAAGCTTTATCCTCTAGCTATAATTAACTCAGCTGCTTGGACACCTGGTAGGAGGAGCTCTTCACTGCAGTGACAGAATGTATGTATGGTTTAAAAAAAAATATCTTGGTTGGGAATGCTTTTTTTTCCTCATAAGAAGACAAAACAGGACTAGTGGGAAAGAAGAGCCACTCAGCAGCAATTACATTAGATTCTCTGAAATGGAAACAATTAGCAATCAAGCACATAACAAAATGAAGTTATACAGGCATTTTTTACTTTAAAAATAATGAAAAAAGTGGTAATGATAAATGTGTTGTCTCTGAAAAGTGCTTATTTTTAATAATCACATTTTTGAGAGAAACAGCAGTAACTGTTATGCTTTCAGGATTAAGATCATTACATACAGCCCTTTGTAGCTTCTGATTAAGTGACATGATTTCCCTTTTAACAGGGCACACCATTCTCTGAATTCCTTTGGGCTGACAGTAAAATCCACACGTAATAAGTTTGAAAGATATTCCTTATGAGTTTCCATGAGTGGGAGAATTCATAAAGCTCTTTCTGATCTAACATCAGAAAAACTTTCATTGGGCTCCCATATTTCTACACACAACATTTTAAATGGACTAATTACATGTGGTCCATTGTTTGAAAGTCCAACACTGTCTGAATACACAGAATTTACCATGAATGGATCTCCTGACCCTTGGAACAACTTCTGGACTTGCTGGACATACCATGCTCAAGATGTTGAGATAATCTCCATATTCACATTGACCACTGGTCTAGAACCTGCTGCCAGTGACTCAACAACTGCTAAAATTAGCATTTTGAATGTCCTTAAATCAATAAAGTAGCCAAAAAATCTTTTTTTTTTTCACCTAGAAAGAATTCATATTGGGAAATAAGGCAGGTTGAGGAAATCCTGACTTTGGTAACTGTAGTCAGGAGGAAGCATAATGATACAGAAGTGCTTTCCTTTCTCAAAACCACACATTTGTAGCCCCCAGCCCTCTCTGATGTGGTGTTTTTGGGTTGAACAGGCCACTGAGAGAATACTACTGATTGCTGCAGCTACAGAAATTGTTTAAGTAGACATCCACCACCTTGGATAGACACCTTATCCCAAGCACAGACTCATTTTCAGTGGACATTGAGCCATTTACCTCAGTAATGATGACTTTGAGGTGATTGTTTGCAATATAATTGTCAGAGGAATTATAATATTACAGAACATGTCTTAGCCAGGAATTATCTGATAACTGTAGGATGTTCTTCTGAGACAGGTTCAAGTCATTGCCAGCTATTTTTGTACTTGTCCTGTGGAAGGATAACCAAAATGAAAGCAGAAGGGTGTAAAGCCTAAGTACACAGGGGCATCAATGCCCTCTGCAGAGAAATGCATGGATTCTAAGGGGCTGAGCATGATGATGCAAACCATATTAGGGAAAGAGTGCAATCAAATCAACTTTTTATTCCTATTAGAGATCAAAATAACTATAGAGAGACTATGAAACAACATCTGAGATAGGACTTGGTTTTGTCTGTGAAGGAGGGAATAACCTCCTACTGCTTAAAATTAATAAATATGAATGTCAACTAGTAAACAATAAACAGCTAAAAAACAACAACAAAAAATACCCCAAACAAACCTTACAGTCATATCACTTCCTCCAGCTGGAAAGAAATCAATACAAACACTTCTCTTTTGTCATACTGTCTAAATGTAATTGATGTACAGTAAAAAAAACTGAATTTAACCAAAGATGAGAAAAAAACAAATTCCCCCACAAACTCTGGAAATTTGTTTGGAGCTCATATTCAACCTTTTATGTTCTGCTGCTTAGCATCCCTCTCCTCCTATCCCAACCAATTAAGAGGAACACTATATTTCTCCCCTCCTTTTTCGGTCAAAGAATCTTGGCACAACCAGCACAAACAAACTTTGCTAACAGCTTTAAACTTGGAAGGGCCGCTTTTTAAATATTTGCCGCTACATAATTGAAACAGCTGTTTTAATGAGATACCTACTGTCATCATTTTACCCTGGCTGAGCTGGGTGACAACAAAGCAGTAATAACGAATTCAATAATAATTAACTCGGGTCATCTGCTCATCTGTCATGGCTCATCAGCTTTAGGGAGAAAAATCCCAGTGAACTTCTCTCTTTTGTGAGCTTTCCAAAACTCTGCAATAAAATGCTTAGAGAGGACTCTAGGTAGCCCTTCAAAAGTTCTAAGCAAACTGGTAAGTAGGTTAATTAAATTTTATGCATGTTTAAATGCTAATGATTACATTCCTAACATTACAGTGTAATCTGTTATGGAATGATGTCATGCAAGCAGTGGTTTTTAGTGCCTAACACATTTCCATCCTGATGTGGAGTAGCTCTGGATCATTTGTCGGAGGGCAGGAAGTTGACAGCGGTGTTTCGGAGCCAGGTTTTACATTTAGATCCTCTCCCTCTCTGTTGAATGTTAAGCAGGGGAGTTACAGAAAGCCACTGATTTTATGCCTACTGCCACATCACAGAGGGTGATCCAACATACCCACGGCGAGTTTTCTTTAGCTGCACAATAAATAAATAAAATAATAGCATTTCTGGGGAAAGCAGTAAGGATGGCATTACTCCCAAATTACTCTCTCCCCAAAAGAAAAAAAAATAAATTTGCGACTCATTCTGAGGTAGGTTCTTTTTGTGATTTTTTTTCTTTTCTCTTTTTTATGGGGATGAAAATATTTTTTCCGATATTAAAAAGTATTCTTTTAAGAGAAATCAAAGGCATTGGTGTATGTGGTTTGGGGTTTTTTTGTGAAATGATTTGGAGCATAAAAAATGAATATCTTTGAAGGTGGATTTTTCTTTTTTTCTTGAGGGAAAAAGCTGGTTCCTGCTTCTACAACAGATCTTTTTTTTTTTCCTTTAATTTGGATCAGCTTATGAATTCTTATTTTAATAAAGCTATGGTATAGCTGCTGCAAGCTTCTGAGCTCATTTTGTCATTTTGCTTTCAGTGAAACCTGACCATAAAATTTAGGAGGTAGGTATTAGTGGGTTCATCAATAATCCCTACCTGTACACTAAAAATTTTTAAAATCCAGCTTCAAAAATTTTAAATGGCACTAGCATATTTTTGTCCTGTCAGTAATACTATGACCAGCTCCCTTCTGAGAAAAGGTTGCACTGTACACTGGTTTTAAAAGCAGCAGTAACAAATATCAGGTAAAACATCAGAATTTTTCCAACATGCTGGCTGTAATCTCAGAACGACTTTCAGTGATGCAATGTGACATGAAAGGTGAATTAACCTTAGAAGATCATCATTATTAGAGGATCACCATCACATATGTCATGTAATTAGACATCTAAGATTTCCAAAATCTGTGAATTTGTGAGCATTCTATTCTCATCTCATTTTCTGGACTTTTTGCCAAAATCTGATAAAGTTAATTTTTTTTTTCTGCTGAAAATGAAACATATTGAATGCTCAAGAGTAACAATGTAAAATACGTTATTTAGTTACTAGATAAAAATTATTCCTAGGTATAATTATTAAATAAAATGAGCAAGTGATTTACTTCTGAAGAACAGCAAATAAACCTTCTAGAGGAAGAAGAGGGTCTGACAAACAGCTAGGGAATGCTAAACAAATGTAGAGGAAAATGAATTTTGAAATCTGACAATATGAATGCTTTGGTTTGTATTTTGCAATTAAGAAACAGGGTTATATTTGTACTATGCAGCTAAAGAACATAAATAGACTTAAATCACTGTATGCAGTAGTAGATGTGATGCATATTTCCAGAACAAAGGCTTTGAAAATTGATATGACTTCATAGACTGAGGTACATTCTGTACAGTGTAAATAAAAAATATGCTATAGGCAGAAGGCAGTAAATATTATCATGGTGTGTAAGGACTAACAGGAGATATTTTAAAATAAAATCATTTAATTTTCAAATATTGATTACAAAAAGCACTTTGAAAAACTGCAGCACAAAGCTAATTAAGTAAATATAAGCTTTACTCTAGAAGTGTTTTGTTGGGTATTTTATGCAAAATATTCACATGAAATATTATTTTCCATTTTCCTCCTATTTTTACAGTAGGTCGTGGCACCCCAGAAGCATTGAAGAGAAAGGAAAATGTCTTCTTCCTGTAATTCAAGATTATATATTGAATATATACTAAATTTTGTCTCCTGGATGCCACCCATGGGATCAAATTCCGCCATTTTCAAACTCATTCCTAAAAAATTGGTTTTAGGTAGATTAAAATACTTTGCATAAAGTAAAATCTGTTGAAAAATTATCGTTACTTTGATACATTTTGTGAGACTTTAGCAGTTTCAATTAAAAGCCCAGTGTAAAAAAGGTCTGTCTGTGGTGGAAAGATGGTGTCAGGGGCCAAAAGCACAAACCAGAAATTACATGCAATAAGCCTGTTCTACTCAGTGTTTCCTGTTATGAGCAACTCATGTCAGTAATTAAATGTTTGTGAGCTGAAAGAAAGAGCAACTCAAAAGTTCTTTGAGTACCATATTCATTGAGGACTTGTGGGTCAAGTATTTTTTCTAAATCTAACTCACCCACCACAGAGCTCATGCTGTTCATCAAATGTCTTGGCTGTATTGTATCTTTCTCTTCTCTCCCAAGTCAATTCACACTTAAACATAAGGGGTTTCTGTTTCGTGTTTCTCAGAAGCAGATGCTGGGGTTTTCAGTTTGTTTGTTTGTTTGCTTAATATTGAATTTACAAACTGATGCACAGCTGTTACTCAGGTGAATGGCTATAATCACATAAGGAGGGAGCAAAAATTCAGGAAGAGAAACGCATCATCCATGAGACCCTCTTGCTTCTGGAAACATGTTTACCAGTTCAACACAGATGAAAAACACTGTAATAATTGGGAACCAACCTATCCACAAGTATTGACAGACAACAAATTACTTTTTCCTGCTTCTGCAGTAGCTGCTCAGGAGGCGGCCTCTGCTTTGGGGAAGGCACTCTGCTTTAGGTGTGGTTTCAGGCAAAATGAGGAACTCGAAGTTCTCCTGACTGAGAGGTAGGTGTGGGTCAGAGGCTGGAGGAGAGCTCTTCCTGTGGGACATTGGCAAGACCTGTGGAGCCTGCCTGAAGTCTAGGTTCCATCGGAAGCTGAAACTCAAGACAACAACCACCCAACTGAAATAAAGTGGCAAAAGCTCTGCTTCAAGTCTGTAGATGGTTCATATGGAGCAAACCCAGTATATTTCAGAGTTCTAGTGACGTTTTTCGACTAATGGTGCTATTTGCTCTCTTTGTTTTGTTTGTCATAGCTTGTACTTTTACTGTGTTATGCCAGAGACAAGAGATTAAATGATCCCTAGATATACTAGTGCAGTATCCTGTTGTTTTTAGCCTCTCATGTGTGGACACCACATAAGCAAACAAATCCTATGTCTCAGGACTAAGAAATGAAAACCACAACTAACTCTCTTCTCCCTTCTCTTTTTCAGTCCCTTTCATTCTGTAAACAAATTCAACAGTCCTTGTTCACCCCTGATTCATTGGGGTTCATTGCCAGAATCCTCAGTCCATAATGGTTTATGGTGTTACAAGTTACTTGGGGGAGGGTTTGTAAGCTCTATTTACCCTAATCTTCTTCCTGGAGTATTTCCACAAAAAGGGCAGATAGGAAACTCTCATGTAGCTAGTTGAATCAAGAAAAAAGAGTCACAGCTTTACATATATACATTTTTGAGAATAATTCTGCCACAAAAAAAATCTCTGATACAAAATGTACTCTTGAATGGAATTTTCAGAAGAAAAAAGGTAATCACCCTTGCCTCTTCTCAAGAATGCTTTTTTTTCTTAGTCTAAAAATATTGGTTATACCTAATTTATGAAAAAACGCCCACATGTCGAGGTGAATTTTGTAAAGGAATTGTCACACTTATGGCCCTGTGGTGAAGAAGCAATTCCACAAATGTGAACACTATGGTATTTATAACCTGTGAATTACATTATCAAGATTATTTCTAGTTTTATTAATATTATAAAATTAACTCAAACATCTATATACAAGCAGTTTAAAACAACAGATATTTGATTAAAAATTAAGTTCTGATCAGAGGAAGTGTTTATAATAATGATTATCATGAGGATATTGTTCTTATTTTGCATATATTTTGATTACATGATTTTGTGTGACACTGTGCTCTGAGAAGGATCTTCTCTCTGTGCAGCAAGAGAGAAGTTAAAACTATTGTAGAAGACATGTCTGTATATTGATGAGCCCAGGACTACAACAGCACCAGCACCAACACTTGCATAACAGAAAAGTACACATAAAATTCACACTAGGGAAAAAAACATTTGTTTTTCTAAATATGAAGTAGGAGTTTAGAACTGGATACAATATTCCACAGGTGTTCTAAAGGAAAGAGCCATGTGCCAAGATTTCACTACTGCTGTGGAGGTACTGCACATCTTCCCTTCTTGTAACGAAATAACTACAGAAATTTTAAATAGGCTGGGGAAACTATAAACAAGCAAACAAAGAAATAAATAAGATTTTTACTGTCGTTACATTGGTGTCATTTCCTATTTGTCCAAATTTAAGGCATTTGTCACATGAAAGCAGTGTAATGCTCACATGCTCAGATCGTGCTCAAACTAAATAGATCCTGGTTTTTATGGCTTTGGCATTGGTCTCATGCAGATGCTGAAGGCAGCTTACATTTAAACAACTCAGAGCATGAGAAGAGCACCACAGAAATACCTCATTAATGTTCAATACTGATTAACTTCTTGAGAGCTTACAATTTCCTTTGTTATTCCAAAGGGTGCAGGTTTGATCTCAGTAAGTCTAGTGGAAGATGTCAATCTGTTTCTTACTGTGTTTAGTAATTTCTAAACCCCCAAAATTTTGGACCCATTTCCAGATATCTACGAGGAATTTTCACAAAGCTTGAACTATTTTTAGTCTGATGAAGGAAGAACTTCCCATGTCACAAAAGCTCACTGTTATTTTCAATAAGTCTTTTCCACAATTCCAAAACTGTAGGGGTTTTTCTTTGAGAACAGATTTCTTTCTGTGTACAGATGCAGGTGGACAACAAGCCCAGTGTGGAATCTACACCTCATGCAGAAGCCAAGAGCCACTGGTGCTGTAAAGTGCTATAAGCCCAGGAAGGCCACGTTCCTCAGCCTTATCTCACCATCACAGCCTCTGGCTCTTACTAAAGGTTTCTTTTATGGTTTCTTTTATGATCTCTGGAGGCTGAAAAGAAAATTCATTCCAATATTCACACAAAAAGTTATACTATGTATAAAGAATAAAATCCAATGCACTGAAGTCAATGTGAAACTTTGCTGTTCCATCAAAAGCAATGCCTGTTTCTAGGTCTGGGTGGGCAAAGCTTAGAAGTATTTTCAAGTGCCAGATAAAATTTCCCTTTCTCTTATATATTGAATGCATAAACAATGGAAACCTTTCCTATTAAAGTGAAGAAAATATCAATTTGTAACACAAGTATTCCAGTTCCCAGGATTTTATATTCCAAAATTTATTTTATTTACAAAACGTGAAATCCAGTTTCTATCAAATTGGGCGAGACAGTTTCAAACTTGGAAGTTGACTCTGTAATATTTTAAATATCAAAATTTTTCCATTTATTTTAACATCTTATTTTTCTTATGTTACATAGATTTTGTTATTTTGTCACATCTGTTTCGCTATGAGGAATGCCATGAATACTGTTCTTTTTTTAATTGAAAATCATAAGGACAGATGACACATAATGCTGAGAATTTTTTTTTTTACCTTTGACTAAAAGATAACTTTTTATTTAGATTTTAAGAACAGAAATTAATACTAGGTATCTTTTAAGATATACAGCTTACTGTATTTATTATCTTATTCTTAATTTAAATTCAAGTTCAGAGTTTTAGAAAGTAATTTGCTATCTTAATCTGCTATTTGCAATAGTACAAATAAACAGAATTTGTTGATATATAGAGCTATAAATCTTACTTCCTGTACTCATTAAACATAATAAGAAATGTTGAATATTGTGGATGTGGAAAGGGAGTGGTTGCTTTACATTTGTGACCTAGAGATAAGGGGGCAGAGGGAGAGAAACAAAGAGAAGGAAGGTTCTTGAAAGGTCTTTCACCTTTTAACACTGACCATAGCTGAAAAAATAAGGAGTTCACCCCCTCTCTGGGGAAGCCTTCTGTTGTCAGTGTACTGTATCACCAGTTGTTCCAGGTTCATAGGTAGCTCTGTGTAAATGGAATAATCCAAGGAGAAAGAAAAGTGCTTTCTGTGAGAATTAATGAGTCAAAACTCTGCCTCAGTTGAACAACCTTACCAACATTTTGAGCCCCTCCCACATTTGGTGATCGACAAAATAATTAGATTCACTTCTAACATTCATTTAATACAATTTGACGATCCATTCCTGCTCAGCCAGTGCATTTATGCCTGTGATTAATTTCAATGAGACTTGATGCACTAAAAGTAGCCTTTTCATGCTATATTTTTTACATTGTTGAGGTCTGGCAGACAGATTTGCAAAGGTACTTGGAAGCTGAAAAAAGCCAAGGGATCTTGCTGACTGGAACTAGATACATGAGACAGGTGAGTCAAGAGTCAAGATTTTATGCAAAAATAGGCCCATCAATGGCTGAAGAGTCTCATTTAAAAAAACCAAAACCAACCAAACAAAAAACAAACCAACAGAGACAGCAGAATAATACATGACTGCTTGGTTGTATAATCTGAATTAGGATCATGCAGATCTGGGTACCAAAAATACAAGCTGAAGTTAACCATAAAAAAGTTCTGCTTTCTTTCTAGGAAATTCCATGCCATTTCCATAGAATTTTGTAGAACAGAATATATTTTATAGACTATAAAAATTATGTAACAATATATAACATTTATATATAACAATGTATAACAATATATAACATTTACTTCAAGAGTAAATGTTAGTAAAATTCAGGCTGCAGAACTGGCACAAATGCCTGAAAAGGTGCAGAAACACTGCATATTCTAAATAAATGAATAAATATATAAATTTATGTATATATAAACTTGCTTACCTGTCCATGATGCACTTATTTCTTGTAAATTTGTATGTTGGACTGGAAATGCTTTTAAGCTTAAGATCAAAAGCATTTTTGAGATGCTCTATTTCAAGTATTACACAGCTGAACATCTGGACTCAAATAATATTGACTATTGATCTTAGCTGGCTAATCTGCCGAGTCTGTTTGGAATGCTAAAATTTAACACATCTATAAATTCTTTTCTTTCTTTCTGTTCATTAATACAAGGAGATAAATAAATATGCAATGTTCAGTATGTTCCTCCGTGCACTCTATCTATATTATAATAATTTAAACAGACCACAAACATTTTATTTTTGATATTTTAGCATCGAAGATACATGGCGGTTTTGAAAGTGAAGCTGGAAATTTTAGGTTGTGAGTAGATAGAAGTAAGGGCTATCTAAGCAAGGACTTTGGGTTTTATCTAATTGAATAGATAAGATCCCTTTATCAATGGGACAATTGGCATGGACTGGGCACAGTTTGGGATAAGCCGTTTGAAGGAGAGGATGATATTTGTGTAAGCAGGAAGCCAAGGAGAAAAAAAAATGATGAATCAGAGATGTGACCTAGAAGCTTGCTAGATGAGTGAAAGGAGCAGGCAAGTTATGGTATAATGTACTAAATGGAATAACTTGAAGGAAATTTAAAAGGGCTGTTTGGGGCAAGAGGACTGCTTGGGGATAAAGGGCACGAAGCCTGAGATTGATAGTAATTGATTATAAAAAAGGGTGAGAAACCATTGAGAGACACACAATGGTGTGTGGAAAGGACAGGTCAGAAGGGTGAGACAAAAGGGATCACACTTCAAGGACAGGTGAGAGAATTTGTACCCTCACCTTATTACCAAATTTGCAGGAAAACAAAGTAAAAGCTCTCTCAGTCACATCATGCCACTATACACATCCTCAAGAAAGCAATTCTGCTCTAGTGCTAAAACAAACAAATAATGAGATACTGAGAAATTCTTACTAATGGCTGAAACTTAGATGCAATTAGTGTAGAAATTCTGTCCTGCTGAAGACCAGTGTTTTGTTATAGTGGTACAAGAAAAAATGTTTTTGATTTTGTTTCCAGTCATAATTTTACATATAATCTACTTGAAATACTATGAAATTTTCAAGGTTTGCTTTTCAAAAAAGTAAAACTCATAAATAATATCTCTCTGTGCAAATATAATTCAGGTTCCTTGCATGTGTTGAGAAATTGGTGCATTCATTTATTGCTTTTTCTTCTGGACCTTTGCCTTCTGAATCAGAAGGAATAATGGAAAAGGCTGTCTTCTCTCTTTTGGTATTTCTGGATGAAAAGACCAGCTCTTATGAGTAAACTGAGTACTGCCAAGTAGTGCTGCTCCACTTCCCACATGATGCAAGCCAAGTCTGTCAAAGTACATATTCAGAGGAGACATTATAGGTATTGTCCTTTTCAGAGGGCAGCTTGAAACTGTGAATAATTGGAATTTTAAATACATCATGGACAAGAGATACCCTGTGTCCTGTAGTCTGAGTGCTCACTTTTGCAACCCAAACCACCAGTCTTTGCTATTTTAACTTTTTCTCTATGTCAAATGTTAGTCATAGTGGAAAAAAGGTAGACTCAAGTCATCTGAGTCATTTTTGCCTGGTGGAGGATAATCTGTGTTCCACACCACAGTAATCAAGCACCTAAATTTATCTGATTTTTTTTTTAATTTTAGAAGCCCTGAGTCATAACTGATAACATAAAAACTAACTGAAAACAAAACAGTAAAGGAAAAAGGGGAGAACTTTAACTAACAAACTGTTAGCAGATGTATTTTGATGCATACCAGGAATTCATCTTTCATTTTTCTTCAGCTACTCACCAGATTTTTTTTTCTTTGTATGTTAAAAACTTTTGGAAGCTTATAGAGGCTTGAACTCATTCTAAACAGGAAGACATAACTCATACAAGGACAGAACTTCTGCTAATGTTCTGTGTTTGTTTTACCACCTGATCTTTCTAGTCCATGTCTTAGAAACACTTGACAATGAACTAAATTCCTTTTTTTTTTCATTGATTAGCCTTATCTTTAAAAGTGCAAATAAGCAATTACTTTGAGTGAGACAGTACAAATTATGTTGACCAAATTTTAGGCTGGCACCTGGATGGAAGCTACAGAAGCCAGGCTGAAAAGGCCCAAGTTACTTTTTAAAAAAATCATCTATATCTATCTATCTATCTATCTATCTATCTATCTATCTATCTATCTATCTATCTATCTATCTATCTATCTATCTATTCAATGTTTTCCTTTTTAGGTTTTGAGTTATATGCTTTTTAAAAAAAAGTCAGAAACACTGATCTTGATTGAATTCAGATGCAAACAGACGTATCTGGGTGGTAGAAGTGGGAACAAGGTTCCTAGGAGGACGACTGACTTATCACATACACCTGCAGCAGTGCAGTTTGGATGGCCTTAGCTTGAGTGCAGCTGGAACTGGAAATGGTTTGAGGTTCTTTAGCTACATCAGGAGACTAAGGAAAGCTTGGGTCTGCTAAAGAATGTGGAGTCACTAAAGAGATGTGTCACACGGCAAAACCTGAGAGCTGCTCTCTGCTGGGAGGTGGGTGGTACAAGAGAAAGAACTACAATTTGCAGTAGAGGTTGACCAAGTTTGGGACTACTCTGTAAATTGGACATATCCATAGGGCTGGGTGAGATGTATCCCGCAGTGCTGAGGTGGCCTCCCAATGTCTTTGTAAAGACATTTTCCACAATGTAAATTCTCCATCTTTACAGAGAGGTGGTAGCTTTAAGTGGAGGTAAGACAAATATTACATCCACCTCTAAGGCAGAAAGGCAAAGCCAGGGAGTGGCAGGCCATAAAGTCTTAGTCCTGGAAAGACTGTGGAGGAAGCCTCATGACAGCTGTGTTCAGGCCCCTGAAGGACAAGGAAGAACTCGGAATGGTCAGCATTTATTAGTATGGACAAATAGTACTTGACCAAGCTGGCTTTCTTCTCTGACTCAATCTATGGGAAGGGAGAGGAAGGCAGTAGTTGTGTATCTTGAATTTAGCAAGGCTTTTGACGCATCCTTCTGACTGAAATGGGAAGGGAATGGAAAACTTGCTCAGCCATCAGAATCAAAAGGTGTTTACCAATAATTCAGACTATAGTTGGTGTCTGGGTGGTGTTCTTCAGGCTCAGCACTAGGACTGATGCTGCTTAATGTCTTCACCTGTGACATGGTCAACAGGACAGAACACACTCTCAGAAACTGTGTAAAAGGTTTCAGATCAAGGGAAGTGGTCCTGGAGGACAGGAGTGCCTTCAAGACACATTGTGACAAGAATGGAGATATGTGAACTTCATTGAAGTCAAAAATGAGAAAGCCCTGCACCTGAGACAGAGTGTCTCTAGGCCACACCCCATTCTGGCTGGCTAGGAAACATCTTTGCAGAAAATTATGTGAAGGTCCTGACTATCAAGCTGAACATGCTTTCTTTTCTCAAGGCAGGGAAGAGATCCATAACATACTGGGATGCATTATCAAGAGAATAGTTAGCAACTCAAAGGAATTGTAAGCAAGGGAAAGCTATTTAGACAAAAGCAAAAAAAAAAAAAAAAAGCACTCTGATAGGTGTTAGACAATGGCATAGCTTACCCTAGGAAGTTGTGAAAGTGTCATCTTAAAGATATTTAAGTTTTGATTTTATAGGACCATGGCAAATAAGAAATAACTTGGAAGTTAGCCCTGCTTTGAGCAGGAGGGTGGACTAAATACCTGCAGAGATGGTGTAGTTTTGGTTCTCAGTCTAAGTCATGGAATCACCAAATCACAGAATGGGTGAGGTTTGAAGGGACCACTGGAAGTTGACTAGAACCATCTCCCTGCTCAAGCAGGGTCCTCTAGAGCACATTACTCTAGGAATGTGTCCAAACAACTTTTGATTATCTCCAGTAATGGGGACCCCACAATCTCCCAGGGCAGCCTGTTCCAGTGCTCAGTCATTCACACGATAAAGTTGTTCTTCCTCATAATTAAGTGGAACTGGCTGTGCATCAATTTCTGACCATTACCTGTTGTCCTACTGCTTAGCACCACTGAGAAGAGCCTGGATCCATCCTTGGTACCCTTCCTTCACATCCTGGTAGACATGGATGAGGTCCCCTCTCAGTTGTCTCTTCTTGAGGATGAGCAGGCCCAGCTCCCTCAGCCTTTCCTCAAAAGAGAGATGCTCCAGTCCCTTAATCTTCTTCATAGCCCTCTGATGGACTCTTTCCAGGAGCCCATTCAGTGCACCTCAAGAATTTGCATGCGTGAGGGTTTAAAGCAATCCAAAGTAAAAAAATACCATTTTCAAACAAGCTTGTGATTTTTGTGCTCCCAAAGTAGACTATATTTTGCATCAACCTACCTGCCTGGAGAGCAGCTAGTGATGAGCTGCATCCACTATAGCTCCAGGACTGGAAAAAATATAGTTACACTGATGCACAGCTGAACCAGAGTTAAGTAGCCCTGAATAAGAAGATTGCACCTTAATTCAACCTGAGTGCTATCTTAGCACAGGGATAATGCCTCTGGGATTTCAGACTGCACCTCTGCCGTGGTGCCACACTATGGATGCAGTGTCACTGTTACAGGGAGAGTGCACCACACAACTGTAGAACCTTCTAGCCCCTATGACAGATGAAAGTATGTTTTCCTGATTTAATTCAGGAAAAAAATATGTAAGGGAGCCAAAATTCAATGCTTCCTATTTTTTCAGAAAAGCTCTATTGATTTAGTAGGTAAGACAATGGAATACTATGCCCTAAACTCAAAGGAGAAATATGAACATACTTGATTTCTTTTCTAGTAGGGAAAGTCATATAGGATGAATTGCAATATTTAGTTCAAGCCCACCAATAGCAAAATCATGACTGTAGCTGTAGGTTATAAATTTGTGCTTATTCTTGGGACCATATATCTGATAATTAAAAGCAGAGGTAGTGGTTTAACTGGAAGATGTCTGGATAAAACTATCACAGTTTTCAAGAAATTTCAGCTTTCAATTTTTCCTAGTGTGACAGATAATAAAGATAACTTGAAACTTTAAAATGCATCTCAATGTACTTAGAATAACTGGGTTACTATATGCAGTGTGAAATAATGTGAAATATTTACATGGAATATGAAATGCTGTTCCAAATAATATAGGTAATAACCACAATGAGAGAGAAAATGGTCCTCTGGTGTGTGAGGCTTTCTCAAATTTCTGTGTTTTGTCATGCCCACACAGGATAAGAAGTTCAATTCTCAAAAACAGGGCATAAGAAAAAAATCAGCTTCAGGTAATAACAAACTTAAGTATTTTTTCCAATAATGTTGAAATGTTTCACTTTAGTTTTGGTCATTTTCAGGTATATTTTAATGGAATTTACATGTAAAAATGAGTAATTTATATTTTCAAAAATAACAGAAGGAAACAATACTAATAATTTCAAAGCCATCTTTCTCACAATAATGCATGTATATATTTGTTTGCTTAATTTTATTTTTTTAAAACTATATCAAGCCTTTACAGGAAGAAATTTTGAATTCAAAGAATGAATGCTTTTCAACACCACTATCAATGTACTCTGATTATTTGAGGAAAAAAAAAATCTGCTTTTTTTCTATTGCTAGCAGTAGAGCCAGTGAAGAGAGGAGGGAGAACAGAGGGATAAGTGTCTGTCATTTTTGCCTTCTATGGGGGATTTTAATCTTTGAATTACATTGAGCATCAGCTGTAACATGTATGAATTAATCACCTTATTCATATAACTGTTTACTTTTATTATATCTCTAAAGGAAATTAAATGAATTTGACCTGTTTCACCATTTACAGCTGTGTTTTTGAAGAAATTTTATTGCGACTTTTAAAGTTCAAAAAGGCTGTCTTTTTTTTTGGTTTGTTTTGTGTTTTTGGTGTTCTGTTTAAAGACACAGACACAAACAAATTCATCTGAAGCAAAGTTTTAAATTTATCATTCTTTTATGAGTTCTACAACCATTTTGTATATACCTGAATTTTTTCACCAAGAGATGACAAGTTAGGTTTGGAAAGTAAACTCCTTTTTTTCATGCTACTATTTCCAAATCCAAAAAGGGAAATGCAGTTGCATTTTCTTTCTCTGTTTTGATGATAGTCTCGTGCAAAAGAACTATTTGGAATTAGAATCTCTGGTGTGACCAGTGCTGTACACAAATTATTGAAGAGAACAAAGAAGATATGAACTAATCTCACTTCTTAGCCTAGCATGCCATCATTGCTGAGATGATCCTATTTGTACTTATAATAAAACAGATAGTCAAATGCAAATTCCTTAAAGGAAAATGAAACCTTCTCCATATTCTTATCTACCACTGTTAGCATTTTCTTAGCTTTCCTCCTTTCAGAACAGTCCGTGGTAAACTATCAGAAAATGAGTAAAGACAATGCCTAAATTTCATGCATACTTGCATAGACCAAAGACATTATCATTGTGGTACAGAATGGGATTGGAAAAATATGCAGCCCTTGGAAATGGATTAAATGCACATACATTTTGTAATGAGTGACTGTAATGAAAGTCAAATGAATTATAATAAAATATAGAGTTTTAAAAAAGAAAGCTACTCAATGCATAATGTTGCTAAGAAAACATTTAACAGTTTTTCACTGCACGCTATTGTCAAAGTAAATAACTACCAAAGACAAACTTACAAAGTGGTTTTAACTCTAATGTGATGCAGAAAGTCAGCCATTTAATTTGTTAATTAGTATTATGCCAGAAACTATCTATTCAATATGAAGCAAATATGTTTACAATCTTATCTGCCATCTGTTTAATAGATGGGAGAATACTTAGAGCTGGGATTCTCAAAGAGGGCTGTTGAAATTTTGCTCTACAATTAGTGGAGCAGATTTTTTAATTCTAAAGGAGTTTTTCATGCTTGGGGAGCACCTCTATGAAGGAAACTACAATACAATACTGCTGCTCAAGATTAGTGATTGCTTATAGCTGCTTCTGGCAGATGCTTCCAAAATGCAGAAATACATATATATTTTAAGATATATATTTAAAAAAGAAAAGGAAAAAGAAAAAGAAAATGCATCATTAGATCCAGAAGATTAAAGTAGGTTTTGTGAGGAAGTTCCTATGACCAATTTTCATGGCAACACAATATATGGGTCTGAGTACTTTCAGCAGTCTTCATATCTTTCTGTAATCAGCAATTTTGCAAGCTTTCTTACAAGGAAGCCCACAATTATGCAGTACACTAGCCATTAAAGAGAATTCTCAAGGTGCTTTTTTAAACTGCATATTAAGAGCGGGTATTAAATCATTATTCGGGAGGTGGATGAAAATAAAAGCCTAGATAAGAGAGCATTCTTCCTAGGATTACAGCTTCTTTCTTTGTCTTGTTTTAATATATTTTAATTTTGAGAAATGCTATATTATTTCTCAATGCTGACCAATATTATAGTATATTAGAAGATAAATTTAGCCCAGACAAAAAGGTTTTTCTTTTTTGAAAATTAAAAATATTTTCATGTTCAGTTTTTAAAGATCAAAAATAAGAGTTTAGAAAAATATTAACATTAACTTTTAAACATAGGTTTTGTAGCTTTTTTAATTTAAACTTTAATGTTAATGGTTTGACCAGACTGCCTTTTTAGATGTAATTTACTTTGCTCAGTATGAATGAAACATCTATTTGACATCAAAGCTGAGATACACACTTTTAATGTAATGCTAAACTTATCATGATTCAAGGATTTTTATGTCACACACCAACCTTGAAACCAGGCAAATTTTCCAAATGCATGTGAGATAAATGTAAATGATTTCATAACAAAGCTGAAAATTTTTACATTTCTTAGAATTTTCCAATTTATAAATTACTATTTTGAAGTGCATAATATTTACATGTGTAAGTGAAAAATAGTTGCAGCTGCACAAATAAAATATGATACTAACGATGTAGTAAAACAAAACTATTAAAATTTTCAGAGCAGAGATGTGCTCTTACCAGAATGGAGAATGCTTTCAAAAAGCCTTCCTGAAAATTTTTTCTGCTTTATTTTCAATAGAATTGATTTTGCCAACTTTCTCTACCCACCTACTGAAAGTGACAAACTTTCTGCGCAGGATTTATTTACACTCCCTTGTGTGCATCTTAGTTTCTGGAAACATTTGTGAGATTTTGCGCAGACAGGTGTCAACAGGTGAGCTGGTGCCACAAAGATTGGTGAGGATTTTGTTGGGTTACTGTCCTCTGTAGGACAGCAGCACGTGAGGTTTGAGCCGTGAGTCTCAGCTTTGCACACCCCACTGTTCCTCCTTGCTGAAGAAGCACCACGTAGAAATCCCTTTCTGTCAAATGGAAATATTTCTCCTCTTCATTTTCAGGCAGCAGGTAAGAGCATTTCCCTTAAAACTGATCTCTCCCTCACTTCCCCTGCCCCCTGAGATAGTAGCAATTAATTGTGGAGAAATTTGCAGCAGAGCATCAGTTTCAAAAGGACATTCTGAATTTGGATGCAATTATCAGTTTGTTCGTTGCTGTAGTACAGAATCATACAGCACTGACCTCTTCAGCTGCATATCCTGAAGCAGCTTGGAGAAGGGGGAGAAGGAAAGCTTTTCTGAGCTCTGGGACCCCTCTATGTAAACAACATCCTTTGTAGCATGCCCAGCTTACTCTCTTGACTTTTTTTTTTTGTGATACCCTTATGCGGCAAGAGAAGAATTGGGTGGGGAGATCCAGCCAGTTTAGTGTAACAGGATTTTGACCCTAGTGCTTCCACAGAGATGAATGTTTAACCCCAAGAATATCTGCAGCTGCTAAATATATGTATTTATAGAAAACGAAACAACAGCAACTGGTTAGGTCAGGAACTCAGCATCTGTGATTTGGCTGCAAAGACTTTAATATGCACACTCCATCCGTTCTACCTCTCCTCCTTTTCCCTTCTTCCCCCAAAATTAATTGCATTTCTAGCTAACAAGGTTTAGTTACAGAGGCACCTGACTCCTTCAAACCTTTTGGACACAATACAGAAGTCCAGTAGTAGACATTACAGGATTAAATCCATTGTAACATTCTAAAAATCAATTCATCTGTTCCTAATAGTGTTTCAATAGTATCCTAGTAACCTTTTCTGTGAAGCTTCATATGGTCTGTATTTGCAAACACTATTAAAAAAGGCCTTCTTGCTTTCAGAAAAAAAAAAAGCTAAATCTCTTCACTGAGCTGCTGGAGAGGTGCAGACTCCAATGTGGGCAAGCGTATTTGCCAACATGCCATATGGGAGCCATGGTTGGGACTTTTTTTTTTCTAGAATAATTAAATGTTGATGGCAGAGTTCAAATGGATCATTAAAATTCAAAAGTGTAAGAAACAGATTTTTTCTTATGTTGCTGAACGCTCCAGAGGGCTGAATAGCTAGCAGAAGTGAGGCAGGCTGCAGCAGTGATCAGCGTGTGCTGTGATGGTACTAATTTGATCATAATATAGTCATCTCTGAAGATTACAGCTATTCAATTAAATATTCTAATTAACCTGAAGTATTAGGCAAATGATACTAATTACAAATATTCTCCTGAGATTCACAGCAATGAAAATCCCACTTGCAACTGATACTTCTAGCCAATGTTTCGTAACACAATGTCCTATATCATAGGCTTTCAGAATATTAAAATGCAGTTAATTTGCCTAAACCTCATTTGTTTAATGGCATTAGCATTTTGTTTGAAATTGTAATAAACGTACATCCCGCTTTCAAGTAAAATTTAAAATGAGTGTACTCTTGGGGTAACTTAAGATTCCTGTTTACAGACCTAGCACTTTATTCAGTAAGCGGAACAGTTTGAGCTTAACTTTCAGCCATTAAACATATTGAAATTGTTTAAAAATGCTAATAATTTGTCTTTTCAAATAAGAAAAAAAAAAGGATATTTTGCAGTAAAATTTCATGATGTTACCCATGTGACCAGTTTCCTACTGTGAGGGCCCCAATGCTTGAACTTGCCTTGTAGTTTTTTAGTAGAATGTTTGTCTTTTGTAGGTTGTTGGTTTCTGTTTGCTTTTTTAACTCCCTCTCCAGACAAAGCCACAGGGACCTTCTTTTTTCATTTTCTGCCTTTCTCTCTGTACTCCCTTTCACACTGCATGTGGACTCCAGGCTGGGGGTGCTGTGGCTTTTGGGGGCTCTGGTTCCTGCATGGTGCTCCTGCACACCTTGCACTCGAGTGCTCCTCTCAAGTCAGCAGGGACAGCCCAGCTACTTTACCTATTACTGCACTTGGAACAGAACCTGGCTGTCTGTATGAAGGTAGAATGCTACTTGGAAAATACAGCACAAGGTAGATCTCTTGGCCACAAAAAAAGCCAAAACCAAAAACCCCCAAAACCCCCAAACAAACAAACAAACAAAAAAAACCAAAAACCACAAAAAAAGCCCCACCCAGGGCTCCTGACTACCTTCTGTGGTGAGTTTTGTTTGTTTGTTTTGTCATGGCATGAATGGGGAAGACAGGCATTACCCACCAGCATAAGTGGCTACTTAAAAAATAATCAGTTTGTGGCAGTTATAGAAACAGAGCAGACAGCAGGTTTCAAGTGCTTTTTATGAGCCTCTTTTGTGCCCATCACATTGTTAGAAGGCTAAAGGAATGGGAATGTTTCTGGCTTTCCACATATTGCCTGTTGATATGCATATTGCCTTTCAAGTAAAGAGATCCAAAAAAAATGCTTCCTAGTTTTAGTGTTACATTATATTATTATATTATTAATAATACTGTTGCAAAGATTTTTAAAAGTTTAACTGATATGACCAATGTCTTCCTGTGATTATATTCCCCTTCCTCAGATCCTAATGTACTTGTCTGAAAGAGAATAAAAATGCCAATCCTCTACCTGGTACCTCAGCCTGTGAGGAATAAAAGCAATTGAACAAAAAGATTTTCAGAATTTCAGGATTTTCAGAATCACACTATTGAACTACAGCAGTGCAAACCAAGCTAAAGCAATTTTACAGTGTGAGTTACTGTAATTTTCATTTTGCAATTGACTAAAGCATAGTTCAGTGTTTGTACTGGAAACATTGGAAGAATTTGCAGCCCAGCAGACCTTGCCATGACAGTTTTCAAAATATAAAGAAATGCAAGTACTACTTCTCTTCAGATCTCAGAAAATTTAGAACAATTTGCATTTGAAACACACTGAAATCATTGGACCTAAACTTGTAGAAGAGGGAGACTGCAGAGATGGCATCATGCTGCCATATGACCCTTCTCAGAGCAGGAAGGAGGCACAAGGGAGCACGTTGTAAACTTGGGATAAAAGAAAATCCTGGGCAGACTGTCTGCAGTCCTGGAGAGACATGGAAGGACTGCGGGTTTTGTTTGGTTGCTCGACTTTGAGGCTTTTCTTTGGTTGCTTACTTTTAACCCTTACATAGCTGTTTTCCCTTTCATGCTGTCAGAGCTTGTTGAAATGATTAAATTCCCCTCTTTCTTTACAGAATCAATTGAGGGTTTATAACACCTTATTCTGACGTGGAATCAGCTGGTAGCTTCAATTCTCCTTAAGTCAAGCACATAGATTAGTATGCATTTTGATTTTGGAAGAGGATATAAAATGCATTTAATCAATTTTTATTTACTCAGATCCATATTGCAGAAATCTCTATTTAGAAGAGTACTCCTACTGGACTGAGTTTAAGAAAGTTTTGGACAAGCATGCAGAGGTGTAAAAACAACAGAGAAGATCCAAGTAGAGTTATATGCTTTCATCTGCTCTCCTTTTTGTCATGTGCTGTGGAGGACTGGACACATCCACTGACATGGAGCAGCAGAAGAGGGAAGGGGGTGGCTCACAGGTGAAGCATGACACAGGGTGTACAAATGACTCCTGCTCAGAGGGGACAGGGAATTGAAAATGAGGGGCCAGCTCAGAGATTGCAGGAAAGGTGTTTTCCGGGTCTAGGTCCTTATTTTGGCTATTAATCTCAGCCCTCATTTAAATTTGCAGTAAAACTGTGAGATGAGCAAAGCCAAACAAGCAAACACAAGGCAACCAGCAAGGGAAAGCTGAGGAGAAAAAACAAAAAAAAAAGAAACACCTGAAGAAAGAGGCAGCAAAAACAGGGAAGGAGGGAGTGGAGCTGTAGACTGTGCATGTATATCTCATCCAAAGTCCTGCAGGAACTAGCTGCAGCTCCCTAGAGAATCACTGAATTACTATGAAGAAATAAGCACATTCCATTACTGTCTTAGCCCCTGAACAAAATGATTATGAATAAAATACTGTATACATATATGCCATAAAGGATAATATGTTCACATTTATGTGTAGTGTAAGTGACCAAAATGACAGAGTCCTTATTTATGTGGGGAGTTAATGCAGTGATCTATAGGTACAACCTGGTGGGGCAGTGAATCTAGTAGAGTGATTTACTTTTATAAAGGAAATGAATACACTGATGTAATAAAATTGTCATGTACTGCATTGATCTCCCTGCTGCAAAGTAAGTGAGGAGGAACCAAAATTTATATGAAATAAATATAAAGGAATAATAATTGAACAAGAGTTAATATGACAGAATTAGGAAATATTTACAAAGGAAATAAATACAGTGAAATGATACGGCTTCATGAGGGGAGGACATTTAAAGGAATCATTTCCACACCTACAGAACTAGGAAGCTTGGTAGGTCATGCTTGGTAAAGTGGGGAACGTGCAGCAGAAAATACAATGGCAAGAAACATAATTATATTATTAATTTTTGCTGATAACAAATAGCAAAAGCTATACATAGCAAAGATGTGCCTGTCTGCAGAGCCTGGGAAAGAAATGACAAGGATCTGAAAATGCCCAACATAAAGCAAGCTCAGGCTGCTCTGTGGAGCCTGCTGGGCATTTGGGCTATCACCAGTGAAGGTCATCAGAGCAATTTCCTCAGTCCAGCTGCTGCAGATGCTGGGGGTTGCCTGCCCCAAATCGTCCACTAGATAATCAAAACCAAATATCTACTATGAAAATGTATGGGTGATGACAGGCATAATGAAGACAGGATATACCACTGAATGAAATGGAGAGTAAGGAATGATCCAGTCTGGGAACTTGGAGGTCATTTGCATGTAGCCAAAGGACTGCTTAAATCAGTGACCTGGATGATTATGCCTTATTATCAGACTGGCTTTATATTAAGTCTGTCTATAATCAGTCGATAGCAGTAGTTCTAAGGTAAACAATACCATAAAAGTAAAAGCCAGTTCTATACAAAAGCTTGAGTTCTTGGTTTGACACAGAGATTACCTGTGTGGGAGAGGTGTAGTTATTGTGGCCTTTGCTGTGCTGAAGGTTGGGCCATTGGATGTAGTGGTCTGCCTTAGCCTTAACTCAAATCCAGTCCTTTCTTTGTTGCAGTCAGAAGAGATGGAGAAAGGGGGTAATATATATGAAAAAAAAAAAAAGATCTCTGCTTCTGAAACACTCATCCCTGCCTTCATTCTTGACCCCATCAGATGTCTTTCTAAGGAAGTGAGTGAGGGTAGTCCCCAAATGCCTTCATCGTTGTTAGTTCTGGTTGTGTTGACCCAAAATAGCATAAAGAAATAAGGAACATGCCTATTTTCCATATTCAGGTTAAGAAAGCTCATAAACAGCAGGACCAAGCAAGGGCAGGTTTTGATGCATGTGGCCCACAGACTCCCACCAGTAATGGACATGGAGAAGTCTTCAAAAAGTCTTTAATCTTGACACATAAAATTTCTGTTGTCTTCCATCCCCACAGAAAGCTCCACACACTCCAGCAGCTCTCTCACCCAAAGGAAGATCCCTCCTCCTCATAAAATAGTTTGGGTTGGAAGAGACCTTAAAGTTCATCTAATTCCAGCCCCCCTGCCATGAGCACGGAAACTTTCCACTAGACCACATTGCTCAAAGGCTGACCCACCCTGGCCTTCCCATCTTCCCATCCTGAATCCTGTCCTTCCTCAAAAAAGGAAGATCCCCCCTCTACGACACTCCAGTCATGGGAGCCAACCCTGCAGCTCTCTGATTCCCAGAGGATCGCCGCACTGCCACTGCACAAATTCATCGTGTTTATTGCCCACGCTGCATACATTAGTATACAGTTTTCCTCTTCAGAATTCAGATACAAAGGAGACATAGAAGATAGCTAGAGGATGCTTGATGTAAATAGGTAGTCTAAATAAAAGACTGACAATCAGCATAGAAATTGCAATTTAATGCAACTATGTGCTTTTAAAGTAAAATACTACAAAGCATGAGAATGGATTTCACTAAATGGAAAGCTCTAAAATTACACACCTTTGTAAGAAGCCATGTTAAACTATAGTTAATCTTTCTACCCCACCCTAAATCTAAATCTTAACCTTTTGTGTCTGCTTGAGGACATCTGTGTTATGCTATGAGTAAATAAGTGAGACCTTTCCTTGTTCTGTAAATTAATTTAGTGCTTTGAAATACTGTATTACTGTAATGTGAATAAATGCAACTGTTCAGAGGGGCAAACCTAGAAAGCCGTGCCACAGACATTATTGGCAGTGTTAAATTCTCACCAAAAAAATCAAAGGTTAACTCGTCCTTTCTCTTGGCACTACAGCCTGTGCAGAACAACAAAGCAATGGAAAGAATTTCCTGGGGCATTGAGTCAAGTTTGTACACATCCATGGAAAAGCATTTCATAAATCCCATTTATCCAGATGAAGGTTTTATATGTGTATGCCCTGGGTGTATTGCATGCCCTGCTCCTGTTGGAAGGCTGTTGGGGAACAGTGACCCAGAGCATCTTCAGCAGTTGTCAGAGACTGATCCAGATCACACATCTGAGATGACAGTTTGGATTTAGATATCAGACAAGTTCTAGCAGGTGCTTAACCCAGGGGATCCAAAGCCACAATGAGCCCTTTGGTAAATTCTGGATTCTGTTTCAAGCCCCTTTCCTAAATTTTGGAGCAGCCCAAAGTAGGATTATGGGCAGCCACCAATCCTTTAATAAATGCAGGCTTAGATGAGTGTTTTGTGGAATAGTTTCATTGTGGTGTTAGGAGGAATTGCTTGTCAAGAGAGCGACTCTTTAAAAAGAAATGAAGCTAGTGGAAAAATCAGGCAGTCTTGATAGCTTTACTTGATTCTCTAGCATGTGAAATGTTAATGGGAACCACTCTGCACAGCATCTTATCCTTTATCTGCAAATAGCTGCAGCTTTATCAATTTTATTTGCAACTTTTTTATAAATTTACCTAAAATTCCTAATTCCCTCTTTTCAAATCATAGCTTTCTCTCTCTGATGCCGCTCCAGTGACCATCAGGAGTTACTATCATAACTTTGGTTCCTAGAATGGCAGTGTTTTGCCAAGCAGGCCAGCCAAATTGTTGCCTCTGATGATTTTTGGCAGAGAGTTATCAGTCTGTAGGGTCACAAAACTAGCGCATGCATAACTAAATTTGTCTAAGGGAAAAATACAACATTCAAATAACACTTTTAATCCACATATCATGAATTTTTAATATTATCACACTGCTTGCAGCTTCCAGACACCTGCTACAGCCAGAAATTCAGGGAATTTTACCCAAAGTGAACTAGACCTCTATATCACCTCATTTTAGTACTAACATATGTCCCCTTCAAATGTTTATATGTGATTCATAAAGAGTATATTCATTCTGTCGTGCATACAGGAACATATGAAATTTGGTGCTCATATATATAAGTTGTGTGTGTGTGAATATTTAGCTGTGTACCTCCATAGTAATTTAGGGCTATGTGTCTTTTTTCTAGAAAAGCGAACCTTATAAACAGTCTATTACCTATCTGGATGCTCACATCTAGCAGAGGGCCTGCAATTATGCAACTATTTTGAAAACAACCCCTAGTCCTCTAAAATAACAACTGTGCAACCGATGCAAGGAAAATAATTCTACTCAGAATAAAATCAGTATGGAACCAGGCAAGTGTGAATGCCCGCAAAGTAACTATTTTGTTACGTCTTTTTATGACATAATTATATTGATCTGAAAGACACTCATCCAGAACCACAACCTTTTCTACCCAAAGAAAAAAACCTGTATAATCTTTTCAATCACTTGATATTCATGGTCTTACTCAAAGGTCTCTGAATATGTCATGTGTGTAATACCAATGCAAAATTTGGCACTATAGTCACTACCAGCAATATGTTTCAATAAGGTAATTTTCTTGCTGCCTAAGAACATCAGCAGGGTGCAATCCTGAACAAAAACAGACTATGACATCTTATTCAAGCATACCTCTGGAGGACAAAACTATACTTTATTAAAGGAAAATGGGATTTCAGGATTGTTTTGACAAGCGGTAAAAGCATGTACCTCGCTTTACATACAGTAGAGAGTTTGAAATTCAAAGTGCTTGTGTAGCCATCGTTAAGTAAAGGCTGGAAGAAAAATATTGCCATTGTAACTGGGTTATGCAAATATACAAATGAAGCCTTGCAATCTATGTTGTGTGGATTTTTGTAGTGGGCTACATGATATGAAACTAAGATGTAAAATACAATTCTCCTTCTTTTATCTGTAAAGAAATCATTTTATTTGTACTTAAGAAGGAAGCCCACATGTTTACTCTTTGAATAGCTAGTGTATATATTCTTTTTTAATATCAGATATAAGAATTCATTTTCACCAAGCATATTCGGTTTTCTCTTTCGTTTTTATGTTTTGCATTAAAATCTTCCTTTTCCTGTGTTCCCCACCAATTCCACAAGTCATTATTAAAGGGAGGGGAAACAGTCCAAATGATGCTTTTCAATTAAAAAAAAATTAATTATAAAGTATATACATTTTTGGTTCTGGATTCTCCCTAGAATATTAAGATGCCAGGTCAGATACTGAATAGTGCTGAGCACATCTCATGTGAGATACTAAGCACGTGGTGGTGAGAGATGATAAAATAATAGATTTTTTGCCATTGATTTCAGCATGAATAGAATCACTCCTTAGGACCATCTGCCTTCCTCTAGGGTCATATTTATGTTTACACTTTTAAGTGGTTGGTGACCATGTGTAAAATCTGTTCCTAAACTTGAAAAACACTGATAAAGTACTTTGTTCATTAGAAACATATTGATATGGAGAGCATGAATTGAGCAGTTTGGCAAGATTGCAAGCTAAGGGGAGGCTGTGCCATTATAGCTCTAAGTGAAAACATCAAAAAAAAAAAAGTCACTGTTACTTCCTAACATTTGTACCATAAGTTGCCACCAGATTTGTTGTCATTTGTTTATCTGAAAACAGATTTATGCTCTGTTATTTGAAATCTGTAATGTTTTGTTGCCCAAAAGCAAGCATATTCAGAATAGTTTGCAAGATGACAACCACCTCTCCTGGTAATGCTCTGTTAGAGTGGATGTAGTACAAGACTGAGCATACTTAATGTACACAGTGCCAAGGTTATTTGGAAGATTTTAGCCTAATTTATTTGACTAATAACACTATTAAGCAGCTAATAGGGTGATTTTACCAAACTGAAATCTTCAAGTTATACAGCTTACCTCAATTATCACCTCTGTCAGATGAGAAATTATTGATGGCTGCTTTGGACTAATCTCCTTGAAATCCATACTACACTTTATTACTGCTGTTTCTACATATTCAAAATGCCCATCACTGCAAAGGGAAAATGTCATCAGCAAACTGGAGGCTTGACAGCAGGGCTGAAAGGATGCATGCTAAAAGAAATTACAGTGATGGATACTTTAGCATAGCTGTGGCTGTTGAGGTGAGTGATGTTGGACCAAGAGTAGGTTGTAAACTGATTTATATTTATTTTCTTTCCTCCAGAAGAAACACTTTTAAATTTTTTTTTGAAGAGGCTAAACTCAGCTATATTTTTTTGTTCATTTGTACCTCCTTCCCTAAGAAAGTTATAAGACTATTTAGGGATAGACTGCTGAAGAAGAGAATGAGTATTTTTACACTTTGGAATTACATAAAACCTTTGCAGGCATCCCTTTACTGGCCATGTTTGGGTAGCTAAAGCCAGCAGGTTTGCTAAAGGCAATTTATTGACAGAAATATTTTAATTTATGATTTAAAGTTTTTTGATATCAAATTGTATTGTCATTTTTTTTTATCTGCTTTCACCATCAGTCATTCCACTAGACTCTTGTACATGACTCCCTACACAAGACTAAAAAACACAGTATATTCACAGCCAGGTACTACTGAAAATGTACTGGAGAAATGTCACATCCTCATTGTCTCTGGGCTTTTTATCCATCTGTGACCTCCCATCCAGGCTCACCTGGTACCTTTCTTTTAGTGTGGTGTGTTCATCTTCATATCAGTAATCAAACTATTTAGAAATCTTTTTCTAGCCAAATTCTGACATTCTGCAGTACAGTTTCATGATTCTTCCAAATATTTGTCAGGCATGCTTGAATTACGTACTGGGAAAGTGAATTGGGAAGGCTCTCAAAATTATCAAATGACAGAAATTAACACTTGGGAAAAAAAATAGACATACATGCACAGCGTCTGGTGTCTTATATATGACTAAAATATATTTTTCTATAACAAACATAGCTGTATTTAGCTGCATACTTAAACATTGTGCAGAACATAATTATCTTGACCTCTAACAATGAACAATGTTTGTGTTGAAATGTAAAGATTTATACCCTTGACATTTCTGTGTTTAAAATAATGAAACCAAAGAGGTCACTGTACATTCATATAAATGTGTGCACTAATATAACTTTATTTTCACCTATCTTTTAATATTGACCTATCTTGTACAGTTTATAGCAACCCTTTATTGCATAAATGTCCAAAAGGAGGAATAAACAACCAAAACAGGAAAACCTTCTGCAGATTCATGATGGAAATGTTTTTTATGGACTTTGAAAGAGCACAGCACACATATATGGATGGTAATGAAAAAGTGTTTTTAGGGTAGGAGGTGCATACACATGATGGGGTGGGAAATGGGTAAGGAAATACACATCATATTTTTCCAGCCACCAAGAGTTTAGTAGTCGTACCATTTTCAAATATCAAAACCTTGAATCCCATATTTCTGTGTGTCCACTTAATGCAGTAAGCAATTTTAATATAAAGCAAAATGTCATTTAATATGATAAGTTAAAAATGCATATTTCATTTTGCTTTTTTAATCCCCAAAATGAAAGGCCCCAGTTATGCCTGTGAAGGGGAGGAGGTAGGGGGGAAAGAAGAGGAGAAACAAGTATGCCAAAAAAGAGAAGGCTAAAGCAAAGTTCCCTAAGAGGTATGAACAGAGTAGCAGCAGTGAACTAGAAGTTAGAAACAGTGAAAAAGCTGTGCAGGACTGAGCAGATAAGGGTTAGACTTGAGGAAGAGGAGTGCTAGCAGAGGTTATTCCTGAGAAGAGGAGCATCACTGCAGTGAAATGATACATGAAGCATCAACAATTCTGCCTCCAGCTGAAAAAATAAAATAATCTGCAATATCTGGATAACTTCTCAGACTGAAACAGAGGAAATCTGTGAAGTCTACAAGTTTATTCACTATGTGTGAGGCTAAATGTTTTTCATTCTTTCAAGGCTAGGGCTTATTGAAGGATATATATTTGCAGTATGTTGACCAATATCTAAAGAAACACCTGTATAATTATATAATCAGAAAATTTGGAAAACTTACAATCCATTCAAAATTTTTCTGCATATTATTCTTCTTTCCCAGCTCTCAGAAATTCTAACAAAACCCGAATTTTTCATGTCAACTTAATCCTGAGGTATTGCACGGTACCTCCCACAGACTGTAGAAAAACCAGGTCCTGTTAGAGGAAGAATCCTGAAGCGTGTGATATAGTGCAATAGTGTTGCTCATGGATTCTCAGTAGAATGATATATAGCCAAAACCTTTATACAATGAAAGACTGCCTAATGTTAAAATCCAGAGTTTTATTTAGGCTAACTGCTGCCAAGTCACACTCTTAGGAGGATCCCTAGTTCTGCTTGGGATATATAAGGCACACTACTTTTTCAAAGGCCTTCAAGGACAATTTCTGGAAGGAAAATCTTTGAATAGGCTCAAGTATTGTTACTTATTGTGAGTAATCAAAAATAAATATTTAAAAATGCAGGCACTGTGGAAGGATTAATGTGGTCACCAACTAGAGTGTTATGCTGTTGGAAGGGCAAGAGCTCAGCCTAACTCACATATGGAAAATAGCTTGGAGATGAAAGCAAACCTGTGTGGTCCAAGCTGTCTATAAGCTACTTTATGTAGAAATCTCATAGCTCTCACATATTTAATACAGCTCCACAAGGATTGTATTATAGGCTCCAAGAGATTCAGATAATTAAGAGCCTTTGTTTACAGCAGGCATGCAGGGGATTGCATTCCACCAGAACCTACCAAAACACAAGGATTTCTAAACTTGGGAGAAGTCTCAATTCCTTTAATTTAGGCATTGCTTCCTCCCATTGATGTCAAAAGCTTAGTTTTACTGTCATTAGTTATTACAAGCATAATTAAAATTTCTTGTGACATTTGATGTAATTGCCCTTTCTGAATTGAGTATATTTCCACCCAATTAGATGTTGTCTCTAATTAGGAGCCAAATAATAGACCATTCTTATAACCCAAGGAAGAAAAGGGAAGTCATACCACATGCATACTTCCCACCTAATTCTTACATTCAATTTTCCTCAAGGTTTTTGATAATACTTTTCACTCTCAAATTTGTGAATGGGACTTGGAACAAATAATCTTGTTCAGTTGATATTTTTATCTCAATTTTTTGAATTGTGTGTTTCAGACAATCCAGAGAAGGCTGAGATAAGTATCCCAGCTTTTGACTGTTCATCCAGAGGAATCAAAATATAAAATGGTGGCTATTACTGGGAAGTGTGCTTCTATACAAATTCCATTTTCTAAGAATAGCTGTAGTTGTTGTATCACTCTGTTCTTGTATGACAGAAGGACCAGGTGGGGTAGTGGAAGGAATTACTTGACCTGCTGATTCATAATTTTATGGCTTTATTTCAGATATATAGAATATATATATCCTGATGTATATGTATCTTCTTTCTTACGCATCTCAGTCCAAAAATACCCTTTGTGCTGCATACTGACAAAACAGTCAGGGCAAAGGTAACCTGCCTAAAAAAAGGATAAATACAAAGAGGCAAGAAGTTGCTCTGAAAAAAAAGGTGTCCTTGGAGTTGCTTAAAGATAAATTAAAATTGATAACTTGCAATGTAGATCACTGTGTGTCTTTGGTGAAAACCCTGTTGTTGGTGGTGACATCAGAACAGTCACTCCTTTAGTTTACTAGGCTAAATAAACCAAATATTTTTTATTTGTTACTGCTTTTTGCTTGACTTTTCATTTTTTCATTTCCATACCCATCCTTCATATGTTTTATTGGCAATTTATACAGTCAGCAGAAGACACCAAAGCCTTAGCAACAAGATCTTCTGATGTACAAACAAAATGCATTTAATTTGACTCAGTGTATTACAAGCATTATAATCCCTCTTCTGATTTCAACATGATCGACTAATCTCATCTGCTCAGAGGGATAAGCCTTGTCTCAGCCATGATGACAGGCTTAGAGAATGATAAAAATTAGGGCATTCTCACAGATTATATACTGTAACAACAGATAAGGCTTATGAATAAAGAATTGACTACAGGTGGTTATTTGTAGAAATGTACTAGATTAAGGGGTTAATGTTAGAGAAGTACAATGTCATTTGTAGTTAAATCATAGATACACACAAGTGTGGGAAAATCTTTCTCGCCTGTGTAAACATCAGGGGAGATGAAGCAAATTTCATAGCTCGTTTCACAAGCAGCCAGAATGAGCAAGTACGTTCTCAAAAAGGGATAACCCTAATTTGCACTCTAGAAGTTCAGTTTGATAACTACTTGTCTTGGGCAAAACAGAGAGACAAAAGAAATCTCCGGAGGCGAGACGACAAGAGAAGTATTACTGTGTTTTTTTGCAACTGTCTGGAAAGCTTCAGCTTAGTCCCAGGTAAATTTAGTGCTTATGATTCTTCTGTTTGGATTTGTAAAGAACATATGGTACAGCAATAATGGAAGAAGTGCGTGAGGCAAGGGGTAAGCTCCCTGACCGTTGAGCAAGACCGCTAGATACACACATCTTACCAGCAAATGCTAGCCTTGGGTGATTAAATCTCAGTGCATTGCTGTGAAAAAGTAATGAAACCCATATAGTAACAATGCAGGAAATGCAATTACATGCCATCTGCATGCTAGATTCACATTCAATCTTCCTGGGAAAAAAAATCTTGAAACAAACCTGACACGCTTCTTCAATCTGTTAAGCTTAAGTAAATGAAAGAACAATATAAGCAACCATTGTTTTTCTAACACTTTTTATCTTTTCAAAAGCACTTCCTGTATATCATATTCATATCGTGATGTGAACTGATCTGCAGACACTTAACAGAAACATCTGTGAAGCAAGGGATTATGTTATCACAATGTGACACACATTACTTCAAATAATTACTTTATTAATATTAATAAACTATATAGCAAAACTATGTAATTAGACACCATACATATAAAATATAGGGCAAATAATTATTATCTCTAACTTTTTTAATTATTGTTACTTACCATGTATTCCAATCTTTCTCTTAGTCTTGTAAATAAACAAACAAACAAAAGATCTTGCTTCTGGCCTTCACTGTATTTAATTGATAAGTGGTTATTTCTTTTTTTTGATTTTTTTTCACTCTGCATTCCGAATACCTCAAGAAAGAAGAGTCATATTTAGTATTTATTATGTGATGGCAGAAAAATTGATTTTTCTATCCAGTCATTGCTGAAATTAATGGGTGGCTGCAATCCTTTATACATATTTTTTTACAAAGTTAAAATCAGAATATTTGAAAGCAACAAATCAATGAATAAGACTGAATTCATTCTCAGAAAGAAGCACCAAGGAGACAAGTGGCTATACCTTGCAAAATAACAAAGATAATACGAATTTACAAGAATATTGTTTCACGCCCGTAATCTACTATGAGTAGATTTAGAGATAGGGGCTGGCATTATTAAGAGTTTAAGTTTAAACCACTTGAACTTAATGCAAACTGAATGAGCAAGCTGGAGAGACCAAATATCCGTTTTGTTTCCATAGGAACTCCTCCCACAGAAATCTGCCACCAAATGCTCGTTGGCAAGTAGGAATGCTCCCAAAGAGCATGTCTGGCAGCACGAACACCCAGTGCTCCCCTGTTGCTACCTTCTCTCTCACCAGCAGGCACGTGCAAACCAGCCTGTGAGCAGCCCTGGAGAAGAGATGCCCCAGACAGCAACAGACACGTCAGTTCAACCAAGTAGGTGTGCCTCTCATCCAGAGTAATTGATATGTACTGCTGGGAATGTGCTCCCCAGCAATCATCCTACTTAAAATGTGCACGTCGTCTTTCTAGGATGCCAATTAAGAGCATCCTTCTGCAGTCGCTGACACTAGATTAAACCTTATGGTTTAGACAAACATTAGAACTGCATAAACCAGAAACAGCATGACAAGTCTGACATTTTCCTGGCTCCTCTGGCGTTGCATTGCAGTGCCATGATACAAAGCCATGATGCAGCATTTTGATAAAAGGACATCTTCTTTGCTAAGTGTCATGTACATTGACACTACATGAACAATGCAGTCTTCTGAGCTGGAAATACATGGAAGGACTTAAAAAAAATGATGATAAAAATGCAATGAAAAAAGGGAATTGCGGCTGCATATTGATGATAATACTGTAAGGAACGTTTTTAGAAAATACCTCAATGGTTTCATTAGTTAAACTCACCCAGGAGCATAGAGTTCATGTAACTAGGTAAGAACATGACACTAGAAGCAGTATGATAATGAACAAACACAGAGTATTAAAGAACTAAAATACCAAAAGCATCATATTCAAAGAAAGATTGGAAGAACTTGACAAAATCTGGAGTCTGATAAAAAACAAGTGAGGAGCATTGGTATAATTTTAATATAGTTTGGTAAAATGGATTAGAAACCTGTGGTTGAAAGTGTATCAGCCATAGTACATTGGTAACATCTGTTTCTGCTAACTCTGGTATATAAAACTCCTGCAACTTAGCAATTGCCAAAGAAAACAATGAGTCTTAAAGTAAGTGCTAAGGGCTAGTTTATAACAGAGGTGACAGTCCCAGGCAGCTGCTGCTTCCAGTGCTCTGTCAGAAATTTTGTAGGTGCGCCTGCTTTTTGACTCATGGATTGAGAGCAGCCCCTGGAAGCTGAAGGATTGCAAATACAGGATTGTCTTGGGGCCTTATCTTTGGATCTAAGTGAGAATGGAAAGCACAACAGCTCTTCAGACTGCAGAGGTTGATTTAATATACTTCTGTTCACATAGATTGCTGAGATCTTTCTCCGGCTGTGTATATTTATACCGCGCTGGCAGACACAGCAGGTAGTAGTTTTTGGAGAGGGGGCATATCTTGATCCCATCACCTTTCCTCTAGCTGCGTCTGCTGCATCTGATTCAAAAAGATATAGATAACTGAGAGCTTTGCACTTAAAATCTTTAATATACTTGTGACCGTTTGTGAAAATGACCACACAGACATCAGGAATGTGCCAGCAATTCAAATCACGTCACAACTTAGGAAACTCTGTAATTTTGCCAAAAATCTTATTAATAACCTGATCTGTATAAATATGACCATATACAGAAAGCATATCCTACAGAAACACACTTGATTTTTATTTACCTCAAAAATACACTACAACTCCTACTACAATACAAATTTTGAACTCAGCTCAAAATAAAAGTAATTTTTCCCTTTTCCCAATCATTGCAGAATGGAAGGTTGAAACCGAGATTTCCTTTCTCCATGTCACTACATCTTATAAAAGCAGCACAAAGGACGAGACTAACAAAACTGTGAATGTGCAAATCTAGCTATTGTAGCTTCCCATAACTGCTTTGACTAGTTAAATCTCAAAAGAAGCTATATAAAGTTGGGCATTTTTCAGTAAATATATAAAGACTTGAAAGTCAGGTGCAAGGCGTTTACTTAGTCAGAATGCTACAAGAAACTGCAATGCAAATTCCAAGTCACCTGAAAGCAACTGCATCTGTACCAGGAAAAGTTTTTTAAGTCCTCCCCTGATCTGCCTCTCCAGTCGCAGCTAACACCAGGCAAGTATCACACGGAGCTCACAAGCAGAGTAAAGGAACACCTGAAATGTGCAATAGCTCACTGATATCTCCAGTGAAACCTAGGCCTAAATATCAGCTACTTCTATGTCTTGCTGCTCTTTAAAGTTTGAAAATAAGACATTCCCTGTCTTCCAAGATCTCACCACAAAGCATCAAACTTCTTGTGTAAAGAGAAGATGGCTTGCTATATATCTAAAATTTTTATTCAAGCCCTAAAGACTTTTGTTGAGGGTATAAAATAAGTAAGAATGTCTGTGGGGAATCATCATTTGTTTGTGGCAGGCAAGAAATTCCAAAAATGTTTAGTCTGTGCTCCTGAAGAAAAGGTTGTATTTCCTTTTTCAGTGCCCATAATCTTTTTAGAACCTTTTGTTTATTGAGCCCATAAACACCACAGTGAAGCTGCAAATCATCATAGTCTGCAGAAACTCCATCAAGGAAGCTGCAGAGTAAATGATGCTGAAAAGTTGATGTTCACAACAATAGGCAGTTGACTAACCTCATGGTAGCATGCATGACATCTGAGGTACTCAAAAATGATGCAGAGGACTGTATCATGGATGGCATGGGCTCAGTATCACCTGGTCAACGCACAGGACCAAGATTCAGGAATCTTTAACTTATTCAAGTTCCCTACCACTGCTATTCACTAGTCTGGTTTTGTTGACGCTGTCTTCTAATTATGCAAGAGCTCTCAAAATGTCTTGTTGACAAAGTCAGTGGCTTTTCTGATTTTTGACTGAAGTTGCCAAGTCTGAAGAAGTCGAATATGAAACTGTATTATAAAGTGGATATCTTTAGGAAGTTAAGCAGAGAACTGAGAATGATCAGAACAGAAACATTCTCCACTTTGCAAATAATTTGTTTGCCATACATCATTTCAGTGTTTTAACCTTTGAATGATAGAACTATAAACAAAATTGGCTTTTTTAAGATTCATTGGGTTCTCTGGTGTTTATATAGCCTTTGTGCAATCTGGTGCTACTTTGGGGATATACTCCGTTTTCATTTCAGAGACTACAAACATCCTGTCTGTTATGCTGCTCAATAACCATAAGAAGCTGCTAGAATTATTCATTTACCTATTTTTAATATTAATTTTTAATCAAAGATTTAACATCTTTTTTATAGGTAGACTGAAACAGATAGAATTGCGATTCTATAAAGTAGATGTAGATTATATCAGCAAATATAGATTTGTTTTATGAAGAGAAAAACTTTTTTTAGAATTTAATATTTACAGCTTCTAAGTGAACTGATTTTAAATGTTACCACTAAACTTTCCAAATTAAATTAGGAATATTCAAGGAATTTCCGTGCTTAATTTCTATTAATATCTCATTGAGATATTGATTTCACCTAAATTTCTAGCTTTCTTAGCATCAACCGCATTTAAGTTTTCTTATTATTCTTAGAGTGAACCATGAAAACAACAAACAACCTTTATTTTCATCCATTTTTTGTATTTTATGACCACTTGATTTTATATTTCTGAAATCACAGATGAATATAAGTTTGTCTGAATGGACATGATTACTATTAGAAGACAGAAATAGAAATATAAATGAAGGAACAATACTATCAATATGGTTGTTGCTCAAAGAAACAAATGTTTAAAAAGATATAAGAGCCAAGGCACTTACACTGTGCAATATGTGTTTATAGGTTACAAATTAAATTGCCATCATTTGCCAGCAGTAACTTCATGGTGCTACAGACAATCACCAATTTCCTAAGATGAGGAAAACATAGAAATTGTTGAGATGCAGCAGTTCCTATTATATTTGGGAGCAAAAAGAAATTCACAAATGGGTGGCATCCAATGGGTGTGGGTGGAGTATCATGCATAAAATTCAATTGCTTCTTGAAAAAAGATAAAATTAAAGGAATACACAATTTATTTTGTTGGTATTCCAAATAAATACATGGCTCTAGAAAATTAGAATAAGAAAAGAAATGTTAATTTCTATCATAAAACCTTACCAAGTACTATATCTTATCTCACTGAGGATTTTCACTGAAATATCTCTTTGGATGGAGGCAGAGTTCTTCTTTAATGAGTATTTCAGAAATTTGATTGCATGCAGAGAAGATTCTCAGAGTATCATTAGACAAAATAAAAGTGACAAACAAGCAGGGATCTGTTAACATCCTGGCCTTATCAGGTGAGTACAAGTACAAGAGGACAATAAAATATGAACCTTGGAGTATAGTAAAATGCTTATCTCATTACTGGACAGAAATATCAGATCTAGTCAAGTGGAGACAAAAACAAGAAATGATGATAAAGAGCAGTCAAAAAAGAGAAGTGCATTGGTGAGCCAGTTATGAAAATTGCTGATTCGGACCAAGTTTGGGAACAGTATTTTGTGGTGCCTATTTGGGTCCACACAAAGAACTGTGTTTGTACTGTCACCTTAGTGCCATATTCAATCATTTATCATAGAGATAAAATTGTGTAAAAAATTTCTCTTCTGTTATCAACCTTTTGAGATAAATCTTTCTACTACAAAACTTTTAAACTTTTCCACATTTCAATTAATAACCCCTCAAGAAGAATATGAAAACTTGAACAATTTAAAAACTTTATTGCCAGATAATATAAACTTTAAGCAATGATGAAAATAAAGCAAAGACCTATAAATTACCCAAAGCCATCTACATCAGCAGAGGTCAAGAAAATAGCTGTACTATAGTTGAAAAAAGGCTGAAGAGTTATGCCTTTGTTTTTCAGATCACAGTTCTTCCTCAACCCTCTATTTAGCTCTCAAGCATGAACGTGAATATAACTTTCTTTTTCTTTATATGGATTAAAAATGTATGCTTCTCAAAAATATTTATTGAGATATAATATAGAAGAGGCAACTTTTCCCCTATCCAAACCACACAATGCACAGTGGCAGCAAGCACCAAGCCCTGTGTATCAGAGTACAATTTTTAAAACTTTTGTGGTCATATAATGAGTCAAAGGGGAAAACGAAGGAAAGAATAAATGCAAATTCAGGTATCAGAATATAATAATAGTCAGCTACACTATACCCTAACTATGTGGTTTAATGCAATTAACTGAGTATACCTTGTCAGTACTCAGTGATGGAAATATTGGTCTGGTTGGTTTGGTTGGAAGGTATGTGGATCATTCATAGGTGTTTTGGGAAAAGGTAGCTACTGCGTGCCTTTGGGCCCTTGGCTGTGCTACAGGGGGGCAGCTGCTGCAGCATGTTGGAAATCTTGAGGAAGAACAGGGCCTCTTGGGGGATTAAGCATTGAATTCCAGTTGATCTCAGAAAGTCCTTACAATTCTTTTTCATGGACTCTGTCTCAATGGTTAAAGTGAACCTGTAGTCAGGAGTGAATTAGCCAAAGTTTCATGGAGGCATGACACTGAAGTCTACTAAGACATGTAGCCTTACCCAGGAACCCTTTGAAATAACCTTCTGTCTGATGGTTTATCTTAGAAAACTTGTCAGAGCATGCATGAAACTCAGAAGTCATATACCAGATAATACAATTGGTACCCAACAAGAGGCAAGAAATCATGCATTTTCAAAAACAAAAATGAAATTTAACATAGTATTTCCATTCAGTGTTTTGCTTCAGGTTTCTATGTTACAAGTACTGACAAACTTGTTTTCAATAAGAAGTTGGTTCCACTAAGTCACTTGCAAACTTCTTATGTATTATTGTGTCATTAAGAGAAGCAGATTAGAAATTTAATCATTCTGTTATATATGAACAAAACATTAGAACAATATGGTCTCACATGACCAATAATCACACCAAAAAAAGGAAAATACTTCCAGAGCAGAGCAGTGAGTATATGCTTGTTATTGCCATGGGTACCACAATAACCTGTGTGCTTATTGGCTTATAAACAACATTTAAAAAGTTGCAAACCAGGCCTAAACATGTAAGAATAACCCTTACATGTAAGGAAATACTGTGCTTTGAAAAAGTGTATGAAACCAGCTTGTCTCTTTTGAATAAACTATTCAGATTCCCTGCCAGCCTGAGTCCGTGTGTCAGTCATTACAGTCACCTAAACTGAAACCCACTAAAATAGGCCAGCTTTAAGAAAAGCCATGTTATTTGCATCTTACTCTTCACTGAAAAGAAAATCAAAAGTCAGTCGAAAAAGAATAGAAACTACTGTAGTTGTTGAGTGGGCAGGAAGTTGACATATTTTATTTACCTTTAAACCCATTTTGAAATACAGTAGAAAAATATCTTTGTTTCTATGGAAGGGAAAACAAGCTGATGGGCTTTAAATTTTTATGTCCAGTTCCAATTGGCATTAGACTAAAAAAATATTCTTATCAGATGTTAAGTAGAAGTTCCCATTGAAATCCATGAGAAACCAATGGGAATGTCTAATTCCTGTATTGTCTCATGTCCTTGAGCACAAGTGGTCCTAGCATATTGATTAGGCCACCAGTGCTATATCCAAAGTTTACTTAGGATGACTTAAACAATGTGATCACTTTTATACCAAAGACCATAGTGAACAAAAAATAGTAAGGCTGGATTTATTAAAAAAATAAACTCCACCACACCTCTATTGTTTTAATTAATATGTAAAAATACAGGGTAGTATTTTTGAATAAGGACTATATTCCTAATTTCAACAGCGGAGTTTATTTTTCAAAATAAAATATTAATTCTATAACACAGAAAAAAAGAAGTTCTTTCCCTCAGCTCCCCCACCCTTGTGTGATTTTTAAGGCTCCAAAATGCACCAGATTAAGACCTTGGAGATGGAAATTCAATGTTTATCCACAGGGCATGTTCAGCATTGCCAACGGTTGTGCAACTTTTCCCAAACAATGTTCCTCAACGATGACTTGAAAGGACCACAATTAGGGGCAGGAAAATAGTTTAATTTCCATGCCCATTCAATCCTTGACTTCTCTGCTGAGCCTGCCAACTATTGCCAATTGCAATGGTGGATTTTGTGACATGGACACTTGTCCACTAAGGACTGGACTGAGGCTGCAATCCAATGTAATTATTTTCAGTCACTATTGACCTACAAGAAGTTTCAAACAAGGAAATGTTGAAGTTTTTCTGTTCTTACCTCCTTCCTCAAACAATGCTCCCACTGTAGCTGTGATAGCTGAAGTGTTCTCTGGCAACTTCAAAAACATTTTTATCATTTTTCAATTTTTAACTATCTTCTCTGTTTAATTTGATTATCAGCTAGAAAAAACCAAAATGATAAAACCCCCTTTCAATCATATATCAAGAAAGAGTCTTTAAAGATATTTTTTAGCAATTTAAAACACCCCTGACTTAAACTGCACATCTTGTGATATAGTAAGTATAAAAATACCAAGATCTACTTTCCACAGCTACTATGTATAAACCACTCAACCTTTCCTGTCATATATGAAGAGTTATGTTCTGTTTTTCCTCCTCAGGATCTACATTTGAAAAAGTAATTTTCATGCCATTTGCTCATGCACAGAAATACATAATTAGTTTTTCAGTTCTGTACTTAAGCAGCTAAGAGGCAATTTGGTAATGACAAGACCAAAGTTATGGCAATAACGTGCAATTCTGTTTGACCTCAAAGTATAGGTAATCCTGGCTTCTGTTTGTATGGAAACCCTGGGTGCCACAGGCACAAATCAAGATTTAATAATTGATGAATAGGTATTGTTTAGCTCTAATGTTTTAAAGCTAACTTAACAGGAAACTAACTTATAAATAATGCACATTGTATTACCAGACTCAAGAATACAAAAAACAAAAAAGAAAACAAACAAAAAAAATGAAATTTTTAAACCAGTACTCAGGTAAGCTTGCTTTGGCCTTCCTCCTAGTTTGAGAGGAGAGAGGAACAGGAGCTAACTGCACAGATCCCTCTAGTGGCAGCAGCAAAGATGGGATTCTGGCTGAACAAGCATCTCAGAACCAGGAGATGTGTTAGGAACATGGGAGTCTCTAGCAAGGGAACCTGCAGAGCTGGGCTGTGGGAGCTGTCGCTGCAGAAAGGCTGCCTGATCTCATCAGGACCTGCAGGACCCAGTTCTCTGTCGCTGTTTAAAGAGCAAAGAAAGGAGACGTGCAGGAGACCAAGGGGTGGGGGAAGCAGGAGGCAAGGAAGCTGTACAGTTTTTGAAGCTGAGTTGTGTTGCACAGACAAAGAGTAATACCTTTCTGCATGCTTTGATTTATGCAGGTATCCAGATGGTTTTGGGTCATTCCAAAGGATAAATTTTATATTGCTCACACATAATCTAATACATATGGTTCTATTCCTTGCAACAGAAAGGAACCAGGGTCTTTTTTCTGACCTAGAAATGAACGGTTGAATGGTAGAGCATGAGCTTCTGCATGTGGAGCCTGTAAAATCATCTACACTAAAAAAGGCCAGTTCCTTGTCTATAAATTCATAAAGATTCAATCCTAATAAAAGTATAATCTCACTACCCAGGAGGTATGTTTTTTGACAAGACTCTGCCCAAAAGTTCAACATGCTTTCATATGTCACATCTGCTCTTTGCCTTACTGTGATACTTCACAAGTCCTACAAAAAAAGTACTCAAGCGTATAAAAGTGTACAAATCATCCTGCCACCCTAATCTGTTGAGAATCTTTTTAGATGTCTGTTTGAAAGGGACCAGGAGACAAGAAGAAAAAAATTGAAGCTATAATGTACTTTGCAGGTTTATATCATTAAATGTGCAATAACTATATAATTCACTGTAAGTTATGCAATGGTTTATACTTTTTCTACAAATCATTTTTTGTGTTCTGTATTTTTTTCTGCTCACCTGGATTGACATACGTTTACTCAAGTGAGGAGTATTTTCCTGAATATGAATGAAATGGACCATACAGTGTGACTGCCTTCCATAGCTAATACAGAACTAGGTGCTGTAGAAGATCCTAACAGGACAACAGTTGCATGGTTAATGTTTGCATAAATTTATTGGCAAACACACATCCTGCTGCCTGTGGAAAAATTTCTCTGCCTATAGTTTTTACTAAACTTACTCCTCATGAGATGCTGTTAGAAATTTCTGAAAGCCAGTTACAAAATCAGCCTGGAGAACGTCTACTTCTACACTGTTTTGAATACTTTGAATACTAAAATACTTTGAATGCTGTTCCTTGAGAATTCAGGATAGCGTTTATGGAAGACTTCCATTTGAATCTGTTGCAATATATGGGTATTTTCTACCATGACTGAAAGATGAATAATAAAATATCCTCTAGATGAGTTAAATGGATTTAAAAATATACAGTCATAGAATAGTTTTCGTTGGAAAATACCTTTAAGACAATCGAGTCCAACCATTTAACCCAGCACTACCCACCACTAATCCATGTTTCTAATCACCATAGAGAACCACAGAATCAATTAGGTTGAAAAGGACATCTGAGATGATCGAGTATAACCTTTTGCCAAACAGCACCATATCAGCTAGACCACTGCACTAAGTGACGTGCCCAGTCTTTTCTTAACACCTCCAAGGAAGGTGACTCCCCCACTTCAGTGTCTAATCACCCTTTCTGTGAAGAAATTGCTTCTAATGTCCAACCTAAACCTCCCCTGACACAGTTTGAAATTATGTCCTTTTGTCCTGCTTCTGGCTGCCTGAGAGAAGCGACTGACCTCCACTTGACTGCCACCTGCATCCAGGTAGTTGTAGAGAGTGATAAGGTCTTCTGAGCCTCCTACACACCTCAGTCACTCCTTATTAGACACTCCAGGCACTTCACCAACTTCATTGCTCTCTTTTTGGAAGTGCTTCTGCCCCTCAATGTCTTTCTTGTAGTGAGGGCCCCAACATTCTTGAGTGAGTGAACAAATTATGTCAGAGTTGAAATCTGCCATGAATCTACCCAAAGCTTTCAGGGTCAGAAAGGCTGAACAATGGGAGCACAAACGGTGCAGAGAGCCATGCTAAGGAGCTTTGCAAGATCATACATACGTATTTATGTATTTTTTAAGCTAAATATCTTGTTTAGACTGTTATCTATGGATGGTGTTAGAGATGCAGCTGCATAGTTTAATCCTTAAAGGATTGTGGTCTTTGTCATATGGGGTAGCAGTAAAGTATTTTACCCTGCATTAGGCATCTGTACAATAACCATACTGCAAAAATGCCATTGCCTATAATAGGCCAAATTTTTTCATGATGATCGTGGCATCTATTATCTTTTGATTGCCATTACATTAGCACTTGAAGATAAAGTGACAATCTTTCTTCATGCAAATGTTAGATGCATGTCTTAGCTTATAGAAATATTGTTTCTTCTGTTTCAGCTCCATTAATTCTTTTAATTGAGAGGAAATTTTGGGAAACTTTTCCCATATTGCTAGAACTCATTTTTAACAAACAAAATTAAATTGCTTCTTGTGGGTTTTTTTAATGAGAAATTAACTAGATATTAACGCTTTTGCAAACAAGGCACTATTACCTTTCCTTTAGCTAGAGAGACAGGCAATGGAAGAATTTAAACATAATCACAAAGAAGCAAACACTTATAACAGACTGCATGTCTGTAAGTGGCTCTTCACTTACAGACTAAGTTAATGTAGTAAGTTTAACACTGCTGAAAAATTTTAACATGTCACAGAAAGAGAGCCATGTGATCAGCTAATTAAAATTATTAAATAAAATTATTTACCTTGGATTAAAGTATAAAGCAGAGCAAAGGAAAAAAACCTTAATTCTTAAACTACTGATACCATTTTTTTTACTATGAATGAAAATGGTAAATTTTCTTCTGAGATGGTGTTAAAAGAACCCCAAAACCATCCCCCATCATTTCAGATTCTTTGTACACAAATGTGAAAGCTCATGAGTTCCCCTTTTCTCTGACAACAATCATTTTGACTGCCAAAAAGCCTGCATAGTCTGACTGCCTCTCCCAGTTTTTTTGTATACTGCACATGCTACATAGTACAAAACACTTGTACTCCACAATACTACACACCTTTTTAATGAAAAGAAATTACTGATCTGCTGTAGGAAGTAAATACACATATATACTATTTCTATCTAGAAAACAATATTGCAATAGAATTGATAACTTCTGGCATCATATAGTTTTGATAGTGACCTTCTTACAGAGATACCTCATCTAGTCTGAGACCTGTAGCAATAGTTCAAAGTCAAAGAACAGGACATTTTGCAATAAAGAAATAAACCTTTATTATTGATCACATTTTTTGAAAGTACAGTTACATGATCTGGCACTTCTTACCTCCTTGTAGCAGAATGGAAAAAGTGGTAATGATAGTCCTATGCTGCCTAGAAGGCAAAGGGCAGGAGATGTTCATGTAGTATTTTGCAAAGCACTGCATAAATTTTCAAAGCTAAACAAAATTAGTAATAATTTGAGTCATGCCATATGCAGTGAGAAATTACCAAGAACTAGAATTACTTTCTTTTTCAAAATAGGAACAGCAACCTCTTTTCTCTTTCCCTTTGCACAAGAGGCAGAGGTTCTTCATTAGGGGTCAAAACCATGCTTAATGACAGGACCCCATCCCAGATAATGTGGGGAATTCCATGTTGCCACACGATAGCACAACACACACCCGTGGGTGTGAGGATGATGGTTCATGCAGCAGGGATGGCAAGTCAGCCTATACCATGTGTCCAAACTGCTTCCATAAAATAAAAATGTTAGCATAGACAGAAGAACCAGGGAATCCAGCTGAGGCAGCAAAGGTTTGTGAACTGCAGGTCATTGTTGGCCAACCTGCAGTATTTCCATGACAAGGCAACCTGCATATTGGATGAGGGAAGGTCTGTAGATGGTGTCTACCTAGACTTTAATAAAGTCTTCCACAGCATGCTCCTGGAGGAACTGGCTGCTGATGGCCTGGATGGCTGCACTGCTCAGTGAAAAACTGGCTGGATGACTGAGCCCAGAGAGTGGTGGTGAAGGGATTACACCTAGCTGGCAACTGGTCAAGAGTGGTGGTCCCCAGGGTTCAGTACTGGGGCCATTCCTGTTTAATGAATCGGTTTTCTGGATGACGGGATGGAGGGTATCCTCAGAGAGTTTGTGGATGACGCCAAGTTAGACAGGAGTGCTGGAGGACAGGAAGGCTCCACAGAGGGATCTGGACAGGTTCAATCAATGGCCAGAGGCCAGTGGTGTGGGGTTCAATAAGGCAAGGGGCCAGGTCCTGCACAACAACCCCAGGAAGTGCTACAGGCTTGGGGCAGTGGCTGGAAAGCTTCCCAGCAGAAAAGGAACCTGGGGGTGCTGACTGACACTGGCTGAACATGAGCCAGTTTGTACCCACTGGAGCCAAGAGGGCCAAGGGCATCCTGGCCTGTGTCAGCCCTAGTGTGGCCAGCAGGACCAGGGCAGTGATTGTTCCCCTGTACTTGGCACTGGTGAAGCCACAACTCAAGTCCTGTGTTCAGTTTTGGGCCCCTCATTACAAGAAACACATTGAGGTGCCAGAACAGGGCGGTAGAGATGCTTGGAGAACAAGTCTGATGCCGGCCCCTGCACAGTCAGAGAAACAAATTCATACTGATTTAATTTTGACAGCAGCATCTGGGCTGCTAAAAACAAGCAATCTTTCTGTGCTCAGGGAACTACGGAAAATCTCCTGATCTAGGGAGAGTAGGAAAAAGGTGACTGCAGTCTACCTTTATGCCTGGAGGAAAACAGACTGCCTTAATCAAAAGCATAAATTAAGGACCTCTGAAAGCTGCTATAATACTTGTAAAAACTCACCTGAGATTTCTACCCAGAAGCTTCACAGCCCACAGCAACTGATGATCACCTTACAGGAGCATACTAGAAAGGCCATGGTGATCCCAAAAGCACTCCCTATTCCCTGAGACGTTTGGTATACATGCTGACTCTCTGCCTGGTCACACACAGAAGTTTTACAGTCCCCTTTACTAACTGGAAAGGCGTGTGAGCACCTAATGAAGTGAATTTTCCAAGAAGATTATATGTAAAATAAATAGATTTCTGTATCCATTTAGGTTGCCCAGGTGCTAAAGTGTGTTATCTAAGTGACATCTCAACCACAATCGAGACACCCTCCAAAGTTTTAGCTAGCAAACACGACTAAGCAGGCCTAGACAGACAAATACCCTAAATGATCATTAATCAGAGGTCTCAGGGCAGACATCTGATAACTACATCCAAACAACCTGGGAAAGCTGGCAGAATTAGAGAGGTAAGAGATGATGAAACATGATTGAAATCCATGGCGTTCTTTTAAGTACATGGCTACAGTTCTTCCAATATTGTTATGTCCTAGTCTAGAACTGTTCCTAGTGTTTTAATCATAATGCAATGGCAGATTAGCACTTGCAAGTAAAAGTAGACCCCCTTTTTATTGTGTTTAGGCTTGGTATTTTGTTGGGTTGCGGGTTTTTTGTATTGTTTTTTTGTTGGGTGCTGCGTGTGTGTGGGTGTGTGTTTTTTTGAGAGACAAGGGTGATGTTTTCATATTTTCCAATTCAAAAACTAGGACGATACATATATATGCATTTATACATTTTAAAACTTCATTTTTATTTCATCTAATACACAATGCAAGTATATTATTTTTCTTTAAGTACAACATAAGGAATACAAAAAGGAGCCTGCTGCATTCCACTATTCTACAACCAAACTCATCACAGGCTCATACCTCTCAGCATCCTCAACACAGCCTTATCCACTGGACAGCTGGCTTTTTTTGAAAGCACCAGCATTAAGAAGACAAGTGGAGGAACAAAAGAAGTCATAGCAGAAGGAAGATTGCATTTTATCTAAAGGGAAAATGAGTAAAAGATAACCTAAAATGGAGCCAGCATCACTAAATTGAGAAGGTGCTGAAATCAGCTAGTGAATATAAAGCTCAGATTAGTGCCCTTCTCTCCCTCATTTCTTTGACACTAGTAGGAATATAAATGCACCAGTTATGACCCAGCCTAAAAT
>NC_140028.1:93965713-94030713 GCF_963513975.1 Fringilla coelebs | reverse complement strand
GCAATTGTGATATTGTGTCATTTGTCCAACAGCCTTCTTGTTGAAGGACTGTTTCAGAAAGAATTTGGGATTGTTTCCTAAATCTGCACCAACCCCTTGGCCGTGCTCAGGCTCCATAGCTGGCATGACTTGGTATAACCAACACAAAGACGGTGCAAAATGCAAATGTGGCAAAATCAGGGCTGTGGAATTGTGTGAAGAGACATTTGTAGGATGGTTGGTGGGAGAAGATGCTGTGATGTCCATCCATGCTGTAAATACAGCTGGAGGCACCGGGTGGGGAACAGACATGAAGCAAGCTTGCAACCTTGCACAAGCACAGGCTCATTACAGGTTTTGGGCTTATCTTTTTCAGGAGTCTTGATCCACAGGAAAGATGCAAGAAAAGCAGCAAGTATTTTTTGTTTTGTTTTGTTTCCTTTAACTGAAAGAATAGTTAATTTTCCATTCAGACAATGCCCTCCTTGCTCATGGAGGTTGATATGTAATGGTGGTTTTAATCTTGTGACTGCAACTGCTATTTCTAATTAATGTAAAGAGACATAAAAGCAAAATTATATATTCCTGAGTAAAAGGGATTAAAATGAAAATACTGCCAATTCAGTTCTAATTTTATTTATAAACCTAATCTGAAGCAAATGTCACTTTTAAAACTGATTCTGAATATATCATGCTGACTGTAAAATTATAAAACTCCCACTGATGTATTCAGGAAATTCAGTTGAGCACACTCAGTAATTTCACTTTACCAGTCATTAGGTACAAATTACTGCTCACCGTAAAAAATATGAATCAGCTGTCTGCATTTCTTTTTGATTTGGGAACTTAAGATCATGAATCACTTGCAATTAATTATACACTGCACGTAAACCAATGTGAATCATATTCAAAGGCTATGTTTAGCAGTGTATCATTTGCTTGCTGCTTGTCATGTATTGAAAGCATTCTTCTTAGTAATTTAAGGGTTTTCCCCAAAACTTCCAACTTCAGTTAAGTAAAGACATTTTATCAGGTAACCAGAGCTGGGGAAATCCTTTTTAAACTGATTATGGAAGATTATTTCATGTCACCTTGCATTTCCAGGGCCAAAATAACATCACACCTAACTATGTAAAAGTAAAGTTAGCTGATTAAAAAAACAATCTGCAAACAAAAAGAGATTAAAAGTCTTATTTTAGGCTGCATTTTAAGAAGATGCTCTCTTAGACAGAAGTACCATAGTGCAAAAATAGCCTTAGACATGAATAACAACTCACTTTTGTCCGTTTTTAGCACATGCTGTTCAAAATGCATTTAAAAGGATGTATTTTAGCTTTATCACAGCATACACTAAACCATGTGATGTATTTTCAAAGAAAACTTGCAAGAAGTTTAGCCTCACTATTATATTATGTAGTGCAATGTTTTCATTGAACTTCTCATTTTCATTGAACATTTTCATTTTAATTTCAATGAAGAGCTTTTCTGAAAAAACTGTAAAATGGGGAACCATTTATACTGACTCATTAATAGCGACTTATGAATCATTAGAGACAATTAATTTTCTTAAGAGAAAGTAAAAGAAATGGTTTTCTTCTCTCTTCCTTCAACATGCTGTAGATTAATATAAGGTATCTGTTACTTATGTTACAAAGTCCTTACATGACACAATAGTTACCTACCTAAGTAATTTGCATTTCAGGTATTTTCTTTATAAAAATAAAATGTACATCTACCAAAAATAACTGACAAATTGAAAAGCATTTATAGCTACTTCCTACCACTAGTGTTTAATTCTCAGAAATTGCTGATAGATTTCTAGAGTGGTGTTGCTGCTAAAATTGCAAGGTATTCTTCACACCTTTGCCAGACTATACAAGGAAGCTACCTCCTCTGGGGTGGAAATTCTCCTTCCAGAGTTTCTTCCAGTGAGAAGACATACTGTAAGTTCCTGGAAAGACACTATCTCCTCATAAATCTGCAGTATTTTTCAGTATTGGGAATACACACAGATGCAGAGGGTTAATAATATTCCTCATACAGGGGAAAGAAAAATTATTAAATTCTGTATTGGAAAGGTATTCTAAGCACCTATTTAGCACATACTAGATAAGGCACATTTACAGGATTTTTTTAAATTTTAGACACCTTTGGCTAAATTTTTCAAATACATTCATGATCAAATCCTCTTGAATTTATCTGAAATAGACTACACTTGATTATTAGACAACTGAGGGGTAGACATCTGCCTAGCCTGAGTTTCCACATTGCTTACTCTCAGCACAAGGAAAGGATAGTCATTGGAAGAATAAGATATCACAGGATTCACTTCAGACTGCTTAAACAATGCAAAGCATCTTCATGTTGTCACTATTGCTGGTAAGACTGCAAGAACTAAATTCAATACAACATATTTTCTGATGAAAATTCATGACGCATTAAAAAAATAAAAAAGATCAGTGGGAAATATTCTCTTTGGCAAGTCCTTACTCCAAGTATATACCCAGCAGCTTTTATCCATCTGACTAAAAAATGTCCCAATATAAAAGACTCCCCTCACTTCCCTGAAACAATTATGACACTCTGCAGTATAATTTTTAAAATGTAAGTACAACAAGAATTGGTTTTCCCTCCTGAAACTCAAATGTCCCTTTGTCTTAATTCTAGCTCATTTCTTCTGTGAGAATCCATGTGTTTGTGTAGGACATCTTTGGTATTTGTCATTCAATTGCATATGGATTGTAATTGCCATGTCCCTGACCCAATGTTTCAGCCAGAACAAATACAGTGAAGGATTTTATAGATACATAGTCATGAACACACACATGCACCTATCTATGTGTGGAAAAACATCTTTTTCACATTATTCCTTTTGTCCTAATTCTCTGTAAACCTAACAAAACTAAGAAAGGGAGTAAGAGGGAGAGAATTGCAGGTGATTCCTCATCAGAGGTGTGGAGAAGGAGGAAGGTACCTGTTGACAGGCAGTATGAGCCAATAGAGCAGTATTCTTATGGTATTTCTTATGCTCTCTCATTCTTCATGTATCAACCCCTATTAAATAAGGACTATAAAATAGAGCAAGTCCTGTTGTCTTCCTCTTGATGATGCTAACTTCAGACCTGTATATTGATCCCATATATCTCTGATTTGAAGGCAGTGTAGTTTAAAAGGATAGAACACACAGAAGTCCACAGTAGTAGATTCAAATTGAAAAATCTGGTCTCAATTAGTAAATCTTTATTTTGATTCAGATTTAGGTTTTATTCATATGTTACTTTATATCCAGTTGATCAAAATATATAACATTTGTTTCGAATGACAAATAGCAGGAAATACTTAAAGCCAGCATTTGTCAATGACTAGAAGCAGTTATTTTGTTATGGTGCTAAAACCACTGCTGTTTGACTCAAATCTACACTTCAGCTATAAAAGTAATGTATTGACTGTATCTTGATTTGTTATCAGCAACCACTGTGTTTCAGTCATATTATAGACAGTCGAGAGTTCACAGGATATAAATACAGAATATTCTGCATTGCAAGAGACCCACAGGGATCATCAAGTTCAACTCTTAGGTAAATTGCCCATACGGGGATCAAAACCCCAGCCTTGGTCTTATTAGCACCATGCTCTAACCAACTGAGCTAATTTCAGTGGTACTGATATTATCCTTCACTGCTGATATTATCTCTCACAAACCTGAACACTTCCCTAGGTATTTATGTGATTACTTTATTGATGGCTACTATTAAGAATATTTTGCCTTCTATCCATTCATAATTAAGTCCTATTTTATGTACCCTTATAAGATAATATTAAAAGTCTCCCATTTTATAAAAAAAAAAAAATAAATTTCCAGAACCTGGAATGGACCCAGTTTGTTTTGTTCTAAAGGAATTACCCGTCACTGATGGTGGTGGAAATTACTGCTTGTCACTGTTGAGTCTATTAGGCTAGGCATAATGACACCTACTTCCTGCACATAAATGACCTGCAGAGGCAAGTTCTTTTAAATTTCATTGGACCATTTTTTCATGAAAATTTTAGCTTCAAAGAAACATTTTTCCCTTCCACAAGAGCCACTTGCTGGAAATAAATCCAAACCTGCTATATTAAAATTGTTGTGGTAAGCACCTCTGTACTTAGCTCTGTTAGTCTAATGTCTTTATTCCCTACAGGGAAGAGGTGAAGGCAATAAGTATCAAGTAAAAGAAAGTCCAGAGTCAAATCTAGACACATCTTCCAGTTCACATGGTACTGGCATATGCCATTGATCCTACTATCTAACCAAACAGAGCCAAGTGGACTGGAGGGTGAAAAACTTTCCCGGTTGTGAAAGTAAGAATAAGCAAGCTCTAAGAATGAAATTCTTCATTCAAAAGATTTAATAAAAACACCTGTCAGATTTCAATCAGAAATCTTTGTTGCAACTTTTTATATCTGGAAATTAAGCCTCCTGTCTTGAAAAGCCTGAAAAGGCTTCAGCTGGCACAATGCACAAATTTTTATGACCTACCATTTAAGGCACAGTTATGAGCATCGTCCGCTGTGCTTCAATTTTACTTAGAACCATACAACACACTTCAAGACCTCTGTAGCTCTTTGTGTTCTGTGCTCTACATTAAATTGACAAATTGACACGAGCAATCACATTCCTGGTTTTGGCCAGTCCCTTTGACAGCATAAACATTTGGTTGAACAATGAAAAGAGACTGCACTAGCAGGCAGAGCTTTGAAGAAAAAAAACCCCAACACTGTAGTTCTGTGGAATAGTCTCCACAATTCCAACTGTAAAAATAAGCATTCTAATCCTGTGACTTTCAGTGCTTAGTGCAGAATTCATCTGTTGGACTCAGCATTCTCTAATTAAAATTTTATCCCATGTATATACTCCATAGAAGAAGGAGTGACAGGTATTTCTTCTTAACCTTTAAGAGTATCACTATGTTAGGAGGGAGAAAAGTACAAAGATAGAAATGTAAGCAGGAAATAGGACAGGAAGATGGATTGATAACATAGCTGAGCTGTTTTCATAATTAAAAAGGTGGCAGGGACTGCAGTTTGTTTATTGTTTGTCCAGACTGAACTAACAATTGTATTCTTTGTGTTTTAATATGATAAATCTTGTTGAAAACATTTTTTTTTAATATTTTCTTTTTTAAGCAAAACAAAACTATTTTTAGCAGTGTAGTTAACAAAATCAGTGGATAAAGCTTGCTCTTAAAGAACTCCTCTTTCCTTTCTTCACATCTGGACCAGTGCTACTAATTCATTTCAAATTCTGGAAAGGGCTGTAGATCTCAGTGTAGGGATTGTCTCTTGTGTTTTCAAAATGAGCAATAGCATCAGAGGAGTGAGAAATGTAGTTGTGCCATGATTGTATCACTCAACAAGAACAATACAGGAAAAAAAAAGTTTTGGAAAAGCTCAAGACAACTTCCTAAATGCTTGCCCCAAACGAGAGTGTGTGTGTGTGTGTGTGTAAGTGTCCCTCCACATGTGTGTGTGTGTGTGTGTGAGTGATTGTTCCTGACTGAAAGAATAAAGCAATTCTCCAGTAACTTCTTGGAAAAACACGTGCATATGTTGTTTAGCCTGTGAGAGGTAGGCAGAGACCAACATGTTAAGAATCCTCCATGGCATAGAAATTACTACCTAATTTCATATAAATATTTCCATCATCATGTGTTAATTTCAGCTCAGTGTTATTTTTTAAAAGTCTGTTGGATTAAAAATTGTCTGTCAATACAAACACTGATTGTAAAGACATTTTCTCATGAGGAATTTTACACAATGCACCACCAAAATGTATCGCAAATCTCTTGGTGATGAAAATTGCAGTCTTAAAACCCCAAGTTTCATTGAATTCTCAGTGGCAGACAAACTCAGTTTAAATCAGTATTATATCACATCTTTAGACCTCAGCTCACCATGCTTATTAACTGGATATGATGGAATGATTTATTAACTCTGCCTTTCCCCTAGTTTTAAGGAAAAAATTTACATTTATTTTAGACTTGCAGAAAACCCTACTTATTTACTGGTGGTGTTTATCCACTTTGCTGTAGAAAAAGAACTAATTTCAAATAAAAAATATTCATTAATTTCTTAATCAGCTAGGTTTAAGAGCATAACATTTGTTATCAACATGACACGACCTTTTTGTCTGAAAGTCATTCTTTCTTCCAAGAAACTGTTTTGCTTCTACTGAAAAATTAAACAAAAATGAAATTTTCTTGTTTTAACTCCAATTCAAAGTTATGTTTTTGCTTTATAATTTTCAAGGACTACAAGCAGCAAATGTTTTTTCTAATGGAGAACCGAGACTGATGTACATGAACCAATAAGCTTTCATCTGAGATGGTTAGTTCACTTCCACAGTAAACTCCCTATTATCCCATTTCTGATGCAACACAGATTTTTTTAAAATTTTCAATTATATATTTACATGGTTATTTTCAATTGCAGACTATTGTGTAATTATGTAATTATGGACTTTTAAAGATATTAATTGCTCCTTCCATCGTCCATTGAGAGCTGTAACAAATGATGCTCAATTGCATAATTAACATTTGTTTGTAATATGTTATTTACAAAACAGTTGAGCCTTTGCACTTTGTCATGCTTTAAATAGTTTTTGTCAATTTAATCCACTGAAAGATACCCACTCTGTACAGAAACTCATGAGCTGTTTGAGAGCAAGGTTGCTGGGGACACACACTCATGGCATTTAGACTCTCAGAGGTTGCTGCATAGGGACTACATTTAGGGATTAATTGAGAAATAGGAATTGCTCTCTAAACTTGTTTGTCCATGTGTTTGTGTAAAGCACAAGGGTAAGTTTAGGCCAGATTCTCCCATTCCTCATATTCTCTGTACATTTTTTTAATCTACCTCTAATTCAGCATCTACATTATCTCACACTATTCCAAGAAATATTTATTATTATTTATTTATTCTGCCAAGACTATGCAATCTGTTTGGTTCAATAATCAGAAGCAAAAGGAGGGACAGCTTATCTGAACATGAATGTAATTTCAAAGAACGAGAGTTCTAAAAATATCAGGGGAATTGTGGTTCTGAAAACACAAAGATTTCACTTTTTCAGTTGAGTTATTAGAGAGGGTGTAAACCATACAATCTGGTTTTTTTTTCCTACTCCTGTACTTAACAAAAAGGAGTGGTGGGAGTGAAGAATGCAGTAATTCTAAAGACACTGACAGTGCCTAAAGCCATCCTTCATGGTAAGAGTGTGGAGTAAATTTGTGCTTGAAGCACAGAAAATGGTGTTAACTATTTGGTCTCAGTAGGAGACAGTAGCCACTGCTAGGAGGACTTCAGGTCTTATTCCTCTTTCATTATGCATTGTGCTGCATTGCCCTTCCTCAAACTGCACAGTCAAGTGACATGTAGTTCTTCAGCCAGTTTGCAGGCTGAGGGACACAGAAGAGAGCCTGCTTGCAGATTGCAGCTCTTGGTTTAATTTGAGGAGCTCGTATGCAAGCAGAGGAACCGTGGCACTGCCAGAGCCCAGCCAGCCTGCGAACGGGCAGGTGCTCACATCACACTTGGCTCTTTCACCTCATGGGCGCTTTGCTCCTGTTTTTTGTCTTATTTTCCTTAATCTTGATCTAAAAGTCTCTAGCTACACAGCATTACCTTTTGTTTCTTAAATACGGAAAAATAAGAGGTTACTAAAATAATAAATTTCTCCTCAGCGAATCAGCTATTTAGCAATAGCCCTTCAACTATTCCTTTAAGCTACATGCAACTTTCCTGTCATATTTCTAAACCTTTTCCCTAATTTTTAGTGCACATATGGGAAAAAGATGATTTTATATATTGCAATGGTATTCTAAGATAAAACTACACCTAATAATTCTTACAGAAGAAAAAACAAAAGCCACCTTGAAATCTAAATATTGAGCAAATGCCGTGTTTACTCTGGCAAAATATAAAGTCACTTTTTGATGTTTGCTTGCTGTTTATAAGTTGTTTTTTTGAAAAGAGCATTTTGGAAATTTACAAAGAAAATGAGGGAATTTCCGGTTTTAATTTACTGACAGAAGAGCTTGTATCTTGAGTGACTGAAAGCAGAGAGGACAAAAGTACATTTACTTTCTGTAAAAAGGGACAATCTACGGTGTTTTTTAGTTTATTTTATTAAAAAAAACCAAAACTTGAATCCCCAAGAAAACCCAACCAACAACATAAAAACAACAAAAAATCCAAAACCAACCAAACACCCCCCCTCCAACCCCCCCCTCAAAAACCCCAACAGAAAATCACAAAGCAAAAAGCCAGACTTAAACAGACAACCCCCGTGAAAAACAAAACAAAACAAAACAAAACAAAACAAAACAAAACAAAACAAACACCCCCCCCCCAATTAGTTTTATTGAGTTACCTTGAAGAAGGAGTAAAAAAAACATAGAAAACAACTGATGAGTAGTTTGCAATTACCCTGCATACTTAGTATCTAGGTGAATTAATAATTCCCTGCATGGTCTAAACTATCCCTTTTAAACAGGTGTCCCATAGACACTCTTAAAAGGTTAAGTACTACTGTGCTTAACATAATTTTAACATCATTTTCAAATCCTTTCAAATAATCACATCCTGTATTGTAAAGACAAAAATTTAGATAATCTAAGGCAATCCCCATGAGTACCTGAATAATAAGCAGCTTAGATATTATGAGACCTTGGGTTTCTGTGAGACAACATTCCATATCAGGTAAATAATTATTTGTGATCGAAGGAGATGAATTCAGACTTTTCAATTAACAAAATTCACAGCACCTTGTGACTCAATGCATGATTCAAAAAAATGTCATACCAGTACTTATGATTTCAAGTACAACCAAATAAAGAACTGTGCAATCCATGCAGGAAGCTCAGCTTTGATTGCATAAGTAATGAGTGGTAGGGTTGAGAGTGGGGGTGGTTACTTCCTTATTTGAAGGATTTATTAAATCAGAATTTTACTTTTACTAGCCCTGTGGGAATAAGGACTGAGAGTCCTAAACCTTCATTAATTTGTGCTTAATAAAATTCCATTGGCAGGAGCCACAGCTGTAAAAAACCCCCGCATGTCCTGATATGCATATTTAATATCAATTTCTTCATCCCCAAGAGCTGTGTCTCTCAGGAGCACATTATAGGCACAGACAAAAAAGCCCCAAACATTGGAGATTACTTCCAGTGTGAACTGTTTTGGGGAAGGCATAAGCACTGCCAAACAGCAAGCTGAAAGAGATACCAATGTAATTCAAATCCTTCAGAACTGATCATATATCGAAGTATTATACCTTGATTTCTCCTTGCACAAGGCAGAGCATTAAAACATGGCATGTAATGCACCCCTAGAACAGACTCCTGTTCTCTTAATGAATTAGAAAAGTGGTTTATTTAGTTCTGTAGTAGCTTACTTATTGACACATTTTTGTGTGTGTGCAAAAAGTAATTTCTGGTTAATACTTGAACCATCTGTGCTATTCTAATCCTAAGCTTCTTAGTCTGTACATATAAAATGACTTCTATTTTGTCTTTAAGGGGTCTTGAGGATTTTTGACTCTGCTGAAATTTTATTCAGATCTCTTATGAATATGTGTGTTTTCAACACATGAACTTCTTCCAGAAAAACAACACATAAGACAATGTGATACTGCAGGTAAAAGCCAGGTGATATAACATTAAAATCAGTGGCATCTATTGATACAACAAAACAAAATCAATAGCAATAGCCATACATCATGCACTATACTGAATTTAAACTGTTTACCACAGTAACCAAAATTTATCATCAGTTTTCTGATACTTCCTCTAAAATTTGAAATACTTTATCATTTTACTTTGTAGTTTAATATCATTGCCTTATGCCCCCAGGTCGAAACTAAAGGATTTTCATTTAACCATGTTGCATTTTTTTTTCACTTGTGATTAATGATTTCTTTTATTAAAGACAAAACACACAAAAAACTACAGAAAAAGCAACACATTTGAAATAAATATAAGGATTCCTTTATATTTTGCCAAACTATATTTATCCCAGATATTTTATCCAGTTTGTTTCTTCATATACACTGCATTTCCTAGATGAACCTGCACCATTGCATAAAAAGCTCTATTCTGATTTATGTAGATTTAGAAGACACAATGAAATAAACTTCTTCAGACACTACATATTTTGCTACAAAAGTCACCAGGCAGAAATATCTTGTGATTCAGACCAAAATTAAACCATGATTTCATCAACCTGTGAAACAGACATAAGCTTACATTGTAAATGGGACTAATATTTCTAATAAAACATCCTTTTTAACAAAACTGAAAATCAATAATAAGAGAAGTTTTAAAATTGACACTAGCCTTTTGAGTAACTGGAAATAGATCTTCCTGTCAAAGACTAAAACTGCTCTCCTCTGTCTAGACTGCACTGGGAGCAAAATTATCAGATTTTCATTTCCTCAATTTCACTCCACAGTGGTAAAACGTGCAAGTATTGATTCAACTGCTGAAACAAAAAGCAGGAGAGCTCTTCACCTCGTCAGGGTCAATGGGTTTGTGGGTGTCTAATTATACCTATACAGGGCATATAAATCTTTCTACTAGTCATTACGTGAACAGAAGAGTCCAAAGGCATCATTACAATCCTTTTAGCCAAACACTCATTCTTCTTTTGTTTTATGAGGGGTCAGAGAAACTGGGAATTAATATTATTGTGGCTCATGGATTTTCAAATTCGTGTTTGAATACAAGAAGATAGGCTTTGAAGGAGAGGGCTGTGTGTGTGTGTACCCATGCATGTCCACTTGCAGGACTGAGCTCTCCCCATGAACACACGTACAGCTTCTCTTGTGGCAGTGCTCGCTTGAGACTGTGATGTAAAGAGCACAGTCAAATTATGGTATGTCACAAATATAGTGTTGGCAAAGCTTTTGGTGAGCATCAATTTGTTTGAAAAGCAGATGAAATCTTAAGAATGAGCTGGGAATGCTAGTTGTGACAGAAGTATTCTCATTTTTCATCCCTCTGCTGATTTCACTGTGGTCTTGCAAAAACTTCTGTCTTTTATCCTTATACTTACTGAAGTTAGCTGATTCATGAAAACATTAGAACAATATTAAGAATGTTTAAAAAAGACAAATAAGTGACCATTACAATTACAATTCAAGATGTGTGCTATATTATATTATGCTGTATCATATGGAGTGTGTAGATCAGATGGTTTTTATGTTGTGTAACCATGACAGTATAAGAATACAATATTGGTACCGTAGCAAAGCTGTCATATTTTGCAAGCAGATTGCACAGACACTGGGTGCTCAGCAGTTTGAACATTAGATGGAGTTAGAGCCTTTCATTTTATCTATGAGAGTAGTAATAAGATCCCTTATGAAGAGTGAAACAGATATTTTTCAAGTGTTCATTTCCTGGGAATCCAATTTTTGTCTTACAAAAACCCAGAAGTTACAATAGAGAGTTAGCCCAAAGTGCCAAAACCAAGAGGTAACAAATCTTAGTACTACCAAAGTACACAGAAAAAAAAAACCAAAACAAAACAAAAACCAACAACAACTCCAAAATTTACAAATGTTCACATCACTAAAAAGGAGAACAGAATCTGGCCCTATATTTTAAAATAAGCTGTTTCTGGCATTGTTAAGTTTAGTGAGACATGATAAAAATTGTAGATATGATGATTAGATGTGATTGTCCACAACAAGAAGAAATTAGCTTGTGTGTCCAGGAGTTAATTGTTTCTGTCCTTGACTCATTATGTGTCTGTGCAAAACACCTCCAGAGCCTGGGGCAGGTAAAGCAAAGGACATAGAGTAATCTAACTTTTCCCCTTAGTTAAAAACATATTCATGCCTTCAGTCCAACCTCCTCTACCCTGAACTACTGTCAAAACTGTACTCCCACTGCAGACGGACTGAAGAGAGCAGGAATGGTATGGTATCTGCTTAGGAATCAAAAATCCTCCTGCCCCCCCACCCCCCCAAAAAAAAAAATAAAAAGGAACAGCTTGTACGTTGATGTCAGAAGGAAAAAAGGTTGTATGGAGGTTTGATGCATTGCTGAACATCCTGCTAGCACAGGAGCTTAAATTTCTTCAGAGCTGTGCTTTTAGTGGGTCGTGTGCTTCTTCTTCAATCGTCAGACATGCTTATTCCTGCTCCCTGTGTCACAATTGCTCATCTCATATCCATGCTCCTTACAGTGGCCACTTCTCTGCCCGGTTCAGCATGGAGCCCACCGATGATGGGAGCACCCTCTAAGACACACTCTGCAGCTCACCAGTTTGTCTGGGAGGTCCCTGCTGCCCCCTGAACACTCCTTTTAGCGCTGACCACTGATTTGCAGCGAGATCTGTGGCCTGTGTTTGGATTTTCATCTAATATTCCCACTCTGGACATGGCCTAGCTCAGTTCCTCTGCCCACAAGTGGTGTTACAGGGCTGGAGGGGAGAGCCGCACAGAATTCCCTGCAGCTGGAGGACGAGCGTGCTGCTTTGATGGATGTCTCTGGGGCTGCCTGTCCCTACTCCTCACCCACTGACCCGTGTAAGGCTGGCTGCAGTAAGTGCTGCCCAGCTGGGCAGAAATGACATCATAGCTCATCACTCAGCCCCATGCTGCCTGCATGAAGCAAACGGGACCAAGGACCTGTCCGTAAATTACGGTGGATCCCGGCTCGCGTGGGAGCTTCCGTGGGCTCAGGCGTGAGCGGCTCTGTGAGCAGGCATCCTGTGCCTGCTGCAAGCAACTGAATGGGGCACAGCAGGAGCTGCAGGAAACCAGCTCAGTTCTCAGCACCCACATGAGTAATACAGAGGAAAAAAATGGGAAGTTATTCCCTATTTTTTTTTATATTTTCTGCAGGGGTTTTCATACTCCGAGGCACCTGATGAAGGTTAAAAGGCAAATAATCCCTTCTAAGTCACAAATGGGCAACAGAAACACATGCATATATTGATTTACAAAGTACAGAGAGATGTAGGTACTCCCTACTATGAGCTGGAATAAATTGTGTCATCAATAGCACCGTGAACTCTGAACGGTGTTGTATGTCATCCAAAGATGTTTCATATATACAACTGTAGAGTAGCCAGTAGACTTCGGTTTATAAAAAATTTCATTTTCAATAGTAGCAGCAGGCAGGAAGAGGGTTCAAGTTGGACAAAAGCTGCTTATTCGAAGCGCATTTTTCTCTTGCTACATGCCCTTTTTTATTCCTGCTGCCCTCTTGTGGTGGAGTTTCATCTTTCTACCTTGAAATTTTCAATTGCAAGTTTTAGCTGTGGTGATATTTAAATGGATCTATTAATTTATTTATAATTTTCTTTTATCTAAGAATTTAAGGAATCTCACATGACAAACATGTAAACTCACTTCAGTTTGACTAAATAAAATTGGACAAATTGGACTTTGCAAATTTGCGTATTTTACAATATTAATTAAATGGTATTTTTAAAATATGCATTTGTGATTTTAATTATCTCTAAGGTGTTGATTTCTATAAAATTTAAATATGTACTTAAAGTACAGCATCAGAAACACCTATCATAAACCACTGGTCTTCTCATTCCACTCCTATAATAATTTCATGACATTCATGTACACTTCTTGACAGAGAGATAAAATAACTGGGAGATTAGATTACAAGCAATTTAAGAAATAGTCACTTTTCAATTCTGAGGCAGAAACAAAGTATCAGGTCTTCCTGAGGGAGTTCAATTATCAGAGCAAAGTCAAGAAAGAAATTCATCTCTTGAAGCCACATTCTTCCCACATTCTGGATTTCCATCACTCCTGTGTTACATGTATCACTGCATTGATCCCATTTTCTTTATAGCTGAATCATGTGGAGGGCCTGTGTACTGAAGTTCTTAATTTACAGTGACTTCTTTTAGAAAACTGTTTAGAATTGCCTTGTCGTGAAACTTTTTTTAATAAGAGAAACAAATTGAAAATAATTTTTAAAATACTATAGGGTAAATTGTTATTGAAACATATTTTAAAGGATAAAGAACTTTGAGAAATCTGTTAAAACCCCACTATCTTTACACAAAGGGTTCTATCCAGAATCAATCTTTTTTCTTTTCACTGATGGAATATCATAGCTTGGACTCCTGTATAATCTCCCTTTTCAATCTAATGATGTATGTTGTGGAAGGATATTTTTTATTATTCTTTTTATTAATGTCCTTTATTATGTATATGCGTGAAAACCACTGAATAAGTAGGGAAAATATACTGAAAATATAGGAAAAGATACAGCTCATTCTGGAAAGACATTAATTTTCTTACCTTTGTATTCAAGCTTCATTATCTACAGGCGAATTGGTCATGGGCAGTGGAAGACCAAATACACTGTGACAGAGTATCAGTGCCTATCATGGCCTTAATTGTGGCATATGCCACCTGAGGGTATCTTGGAACATGTTATTTTACATTTTACACCTGCACATCTCTCCCACACTCAGGTCCTGCAGCCCCTCAATAAGTTTCTTGATAATTTTCTTCAGATTGTGCTAGTCTATTTTTCCATGGATAAACGGTATTTGTTCTGAGTGGATCACTCATACATACATAAAATGTCTGAAGTCCAGTAAATTCTGTTTTCCTTTTGTCGTGGGTCCTCTCTTAATAGACTTTAAAAGGCATATTTTAAACTAAATCCAAAATGTGCCCAGCAGCTCAAAGACTTAATAAGAAAAGTGTAAAGTTAGTGAAGTCCTAAGAATTGATTAGGACAAACATTGCCCGGTACACAAATTTAAACAAGTCATTCAGGGTTACCTTACATGGTTTATGTAACTTCAATTCTACTGTTTTGTAGAATTATTAATAGGTTTAGAATATTTCTAGGGTACTTGCAAGGTTAATATCTCAGCAATTTAAGGTTCATGCCACAGCTAGATAACATACTTAATGGCAGCAAAGCTTCAAACAAATTTCTTGCAACATTAGCTGCATTTAAAAGTATAATCTTACGCCGCTTCCTCTTGTTCAGCAACATTCAGAATAATTGAAGAGAGCATGTATTTACAGTGGAGAAAATAACATACACTATTAACACTGCTTATGATGCTTATCATTATTTAGATGCAAAGTCTGAAAAAATATTGACAAAATCATGTTCTAAATATATCCTCATTAAATAGGAAACATCAGCAGAAGAACCAATCAGCACGTGCTTATACTTCAAAAAAATACTTGAGAAAATAGACTCTAGTTTAGTCAGTGTTCTGAAAGATTACATGTCCATTTTTTTAATGGACAATTCATCTAAGGCACTTACTTGCACTTACTGCACTTACTTGAAAAGAATCCTCGTGGATTCAGTGAGAATTGACTGAAACTGTCTGAGGTTTTTTGTCTTTGCTTTTGGTTTTTGTTGGTGATTTGTTGCTTGGGGTATTTATTTGTTTATTTATTTAAATAGTAGCTGAGCATTCAGATTCCCATTTAAGTTCTATCAAGCCTGGTGCTTGAACATGACAGTTGCTAGCTAATTCTCATCACCCACCTTAGGAGAGTTTCACTGTTAACATTGAGAACATTGGCGCATTCTCCATCCACTCTTTAGAAAATCTTAATCAAAAGATTACTCTTTAAAGGCAGCTAATGTTGCAGGAAATCTCATTGGAGCTCTGCTCTCCTTAAGTACATTATCTAGCTGGAGTACAACCTTAAAAGGTTAAGATGTTAACCTTGGCTTTACACTACAGAGTCTGTTCTACAAATACTGATAGTGTAATACTGAGTTTTCTTAAAACAAGGAGGGGATGAAGCAAGCAACTTGTGGACTTTAAAAGAGTAGCAGAAGTACTTAAAAAAGAATCTTTTCTGAAAAACAAGCATGGCTTAAGTTTGTTCTTTAAATAACCCTGACATGTTTTTACCATGGTGGTTTGGGAAGCATGGCCTAAGTGCCGAACTTCAGCAATCTACTTTTGCCCAGTCATTATATGCAGATTGTGAAGACTTGACACGTGTGACTAGTACATAATGAGCATCATCAAAACTTCTGAAGAAGGACTCTCTGTGTATAACATATTCAGGACTGACTGCTGGGCTTGGTGTTTTGTGTCTGGGGCTTTCAGTCTATTTCGAGTGAAAATATGTAATTCCAGGCCACTCTTCCAATACATCACAGTCATTTTCTGCACTTTAGTTGTTTTTCTCTCCATTTTTCTCACAAAATAAAACATCATTACAGCAGGTTTAAAGTGCACTTTAGTGCCTGCAATCTTCCCATGCTATTCTTTAATATTTCATCATTAAATAGCAAAATAACCTGATATGATCCTAATTTAGTGCCAATTACACTGCATTGATCAAAGTGACCTTTTCATACTGGAGCACAAAAATCAATCCCGCTGCACAACAAATGTCAGGGGGATGAGAGCAACATATAATCTGTGACAATCAAAACATTACTTACAAATGAAATCACCAATGACCTGCATGCCAAGGCAATTTCTGCATAATGTGCTCTGGTTTTATTTGCAGCTTTTGTTGGGATTTTTTGTCTTGTTCTGTTCCCCACTGTCTGCTGCCAGACATAGTTGTGCTATTTCACAGTTTCACTGACAGCACTGAAAATGGTTGAAGCTCTATGACTGATATAAAAATAATCACACAAAGTGACTGTAACCCATGTTCAGTAAAGTGTAATTTTCTGGGGATCCAAAATTCAGACTGTCTTCTGACAATGTTCCTGTGATGAATTGGTGATATTTCAAATTGTAGCCAAATTGACTAGGCTATAAACAGGGGAGTCACAAGCTCAGGGATCCTCACTGTTCTGCCTTCAGTCAGTGATCCACAAGCCAGAGTTTGACATAGATATTAGATCTGCAAAGTTAATGACAACATTGCAGTGACATTAATGACATTTGTACTTTACCCATTATGTCCATGTCTGTTTTAGGGTCCAAATGGGGAGGCATTTGGCTGCACAGGCACTATCACATACCAGCTGTAGCTGACCTATCTAGATCTGTATTTCAAAAGAGAAAATTGATTTTAGGTCACTTTTCAGGGTTGTTTTTTTAATCATATAATAAAAGTATCTAAACTTTAACTTGCTTTGTGTTTTGTTCATATTAATCAGGGATGACCCATCCAGTGAAAAAATTCTTTACCCACAACCAAGACAATTTAAATTGATTTGTGAATCTTCAACTCATGAATCAAAGCTTGTAACAATGTAGTTTAAATCATGTTGTTAAAATCTGCACTTTTCAGCTATTCCACTGGTCACTAGACCAGAAGATCTGAATCTGTGTTTAAACTAGGTTCTCTTCAAGCATGTAGACTGATCAGTTTTTTGGGTCTTCAAGCATGTAGACTTCCAGCATGTAAACTGCTGAGGTCTTCTTCAAGCATTTAGTTCTACAGAAACAGCTGGGTCTCTGCAAGATAAAAATCCATCTCCTCCAGTACCCAGGTAAGACTTGCAGGATTTGGGAGCTGAGATCTGCCAGTGGCAGCTTGTCAGCTCTCGGCTGAGGAATTTAATCTCTTTGTGTATTAGTTGCTTTCCTGAAACTTAGATGTGGTATTTATACTTCACTCTTAGATTTTGTCTTTTTAGATCTAAGCTGGATGCTCCTAGATGATAGGTTAATGAGCAGAGCCTGTTTTAGAGATAGCTGTGTCATGGCCTTGTTCAAGATAAGGAGTGGGATCTTGAAATGCATTCAGTCAAATTGTTTGGAAATGTTTCACTCTATTTTGCAAACACGCTTGGTAAAGGATTATGTCCAAAGAACTGAAGTAAGTCTCAAGGGTTGGGTTTTTTGTTTGTTTGTTTTGTTTGTTTTGTTTTGTTCTGTAGCTGTTCTCTAGAGAGAAAGTGTTCTGACTGAAATAATTTATCCATAAGAAAAATCTCCAAGGCCTGGATATTTTCCCTGCTCATGCACACTAATCTGCTAATCAACCAAGAATGAGAGAGCATGGGAAAACCTAACTCTTAATATCAGTCTCAAAAGTGCTTGTTCTTCCAGATGCTTTAACTTCAGATCCAAAATAGACCAAAAAAAAGAATAATTAGGGGGAGTGATTCTCAGGGTTTTATCATCCCTATTACTGTTCTGGGGGTCACAAAACATTTCCTTTTATAGCACTTCACTGATAATGAGACCGAAAAATCTCAGATAGGAATATCTAAAAAAGGGAAGCTACCTATGCTTTCTACCTCAGAGATGAATGAATGAAACCTTTGGTGCAGCACTTGAGATTCTTTAGGGCCTCTGCATCAAGGTAAAAGAGCCCTTTTGGGTCCTAAAGAAAAAACTATAATCTTGGGGAGTGCACATACATTTGCTATTTTTTCCTTGCTTTCAGTAGTTTTTGCTGGAGATACAGTCTGTGTTTTACTCACCAGGCTGATTAAATCTCAGTTCCTTCTCATGACCATATAACAATATTTCTCTTTCTAGAAAGTCCATTAGCAAGCATGATTTATGACTGACAATTCCACATCTCTGTATGTAGCTCTGGTAAGAACTAAATAATAATCAAGACCTGGTTTTGAACCAAATCCAATTCATTTCACGCTGATGCAGAATTAGTTTCAGACTAATGTAAAGGAACAGTACGGGCAGACTGTTAAGGTGACTCCTTTATTTTGAACATGTTCTTCAGTGCAATTTGCAGCTTAACAGCCTCACTATAAATGATGTGATTAAGTTTTATATATTTCTGTATATTTGATGTATTTACCCAAATGCAGCTGTCATTTTGTATCCTGTTTCAAATGTTTAGAACTAAATCAGTTGTTTGGAGCAATCACAATTTACAAAGACAATTTTTTTCATTGTTAAGCTGCAATGCAAATATGAACTGACAAAATAAAGATGACTATATAGATCTGGACAAAGCAATTTTTTTCCATCGTAGTAGAAGATTGTAAAATTTATTCACCATTAAAGAATCAGGTGAACAGATCCGCTAATTCATCATTTCTGGCAGACATAAACAATGCAATTGTTTGCATCACCACATCCCAAATATCCATTCAAAATAGCTGCCCCAACTCGACTTCTAGCACATCCAGCTCATTCCTTAAAAGCAGAGTTGCCGCTTTCTTTCAGTATTTTACTTTGAGGCATGAGTGCAAATGGGAGACCAAAATCTGTGTTTTCACTGATTACAGCATTTTAATAATTTTTGATTTGTTACATTTGTTTTGAGTTTGTTACATTATAGAATTATAAATAGGGATATAATTCATAATGGACCATATAGGGCTCAGTATAAAATACAAGGCATTTATTGAATAAAAGGATATTATCCTTGTAAGTCTTAATTTATGGCCTAAAATACAGACAGTAGGTGTCTCAGGTACAAAGAACCTTTCATCTCACAGGAAAATATAAAAAATGTACCAAAAGAAGAAGAAAATTTTAGGATTGACCTATCAATAACCAGTATACCTTATCCTGAGGTTTAGGATCTTCAATTTGTTGTGCCACATGTACCACATGATTACCCATCACTATAATGTAGGACTAAGTGAATTTAGACAACAGTTTAGGGCTAACTCTGAAGTCAGCGCTAAAAAGAGAAAATGCATCAAATAACTCTTTAAATAGCAAGCAGGATTTTTTTGTATAACAAGCATAATATTTTTATGTATTAAATGAACATATATTACTATTATATTTTAATACATTATGTAACTTTTACACTCAAGTTAGCTTTGAAATATTTAAGCCATAGACTGCCAGGGCTGCATTCCATTTCCTTGGGCAAAACATTACCAGAGTGCTGGGTAATGCTATCTCTAAAGCATTTATGTTTTAGCATAAGAGGTACTTAGAATTATTAGGTTTCCATTGATTCTGAATGCCACAATTTCTATGAACATCTGATTTCTTTCTTATCTGTATTCTTTTAGATCTATATGTCCAAATTGCATTCAGAAATGTAATCCTCAGACACTAGAGAAAACTAATTGTCTACTCCAGTTATAAATCATACCTTATTAGAGAAAATCAAATTTTCTGTGATCCCAGAACAGAAAATTATGAACTTAATTCTTTACAAATTGCACAGGAGATAATATCCAATAATCCATTAGGCACATCTCAATCAATATCTATCGCTGTAATGTAAAGCACACTGATAAGGATATGTGTATCGCTGATTAGGAGTATCACTATGGTGGTACTCTATGCAAATTTCAAAGAATTGAAATTAATAGATTGCTAATGTATCGAGCAACTAATTTCATTCAAGCCCAACAGTGAGGTATTTTGCATGCTTAAGAATCTGAGTCAAAATATATTAACACCTGCAAGCTTTAAAATACAACAAAGTAGTGTCTCACATGTAATAAGAGAAACTAACTTCAAGTGAGAAAGTGTGTAGAAGCTTACAGTCAACATGACCCAGTCCAAAAGTTGTGTGCTTAAGTGGAAAGGTTCTTACCAACTTCACTGGGCTTTATGGAAGACTTTTGCAGTCTGGTATTACATCTTTCCTTAAAAAAAACTCCCAAAACACACAAATAGCATTTTAAAAATAAAGGATAGCTTTCACAGGAAATTAATAGGACCTGCCACACTTATACTTTGCTTTAAGCTTGTCCTGGAATGAGTTTTCTGCCTGTGTATTTATGCACTAGAAAATCCTAACTGACCTGGAGCAGATTAAGTGATTATAGTGTGCAATTCAACAAATTCCAGAAACACGTTTCAAGTCCCTGAGTCACTCACATGCTGTTCAACTGTTTATGCACTGTGAAAAATGGCTGTATGACAAGCATGCAGAAGGAAACTATTCTTATCAAGACAGTAGGTAGTTTTGTGTGGCTTCTGCTAAACTAACCTCCCAGCCTCCTGTCCCAGATTATGTTCTAAATAGTTCCTAATGAACTACAAGTAAATCAGGAAGGGAAGTAAGTCTTGCATACTTTCTATGTAGACCTTTTTTAAAGATCAAAAATAATTATTCCTTTTTATGAGATATCACTTGAATCAGTAAATTAGTGTTTCTGAGCACAGATAAGCACACTTTGTTGGTAAATGTGAAGGAAATGTTAATTATATGAAATCATTTCCTCTTTACAAGACAAAGGGATGGTACTTGAAACCTCTCCTTTTCTATCATACAAAGTCTTCTTCCAGTCTGAACAGAGCAAGCAATTCTAGGAGTTCCATTTGTTTAAGAAAATAGGTCTAAATTGATTAAACTAATCATTTTATTCTAACTGCTCTTTTTAAAGACAACTGCTGATTGCATGCCCCTTTTGTAGCTGTAGCTGAGCCTGAGATGGTACAAAATAACCATCTTGCCAGTTGTCACAACTATTTGCTCATTCTTTAATTAAACATAATATATAAAACCGTATAATTTACATCTAATTGGGAAACATCTTCAGTCAGAAGGCAGCAGAGTCTGATGGCATAAGTAGAAGCTTGAGTGTCAACAGGTCTGAGCTACTGTCCAACTGGAGAATCACAGCTGGCCTGGAAAAGATTTCTTAATCTTCACATTTAAAAATCTCATTTCTTTATGAAGGAAAATTTCAGTTAACCATTGACTTCATGAGCATGCTGTGAGAGTTTGTGTACTGCAGACCTTAAAATAGGATAAAAATTTAGCACTGACTTACAGGAGCAGTATACTGTGATAACAGCAAGAGCGTGGTTAAATAAAGCATTAAAAGGACTGTAACTGCAGGTTTGTCTTAAAAAACACCACGAAACAGAATAAAACCCTGTTTCAAAGTCATGTTCTGGTTTGCCACAGAGTTTAATGTTGTTGAGGAGGTGAATTGTAAATAAAATAATCAAACTCCATTAAATACCAGGAGTGGGTTTATCCAAGGTTTATCCAAATCAAACATCACAACAATGCTTGATGGGAGAGAGGCATGGGACTGAAGAAGTCCTCTCCACACAGGTGGAACACAAAGGAAAGCAGCTCTGTGGAGAAGGACCTGGGGGTCCTGGAGGACACCAAGCTGTCCTTGAGCCAGCAGTGCCCTGGTGGCCAAGAAGGCCAAAGGGATCCTGGGGTGCATTAGGAAAAGCATTGCCAGCAGGTCCAGGGAAGTCATTCTGCCCCTCTGCTCAGCCCTGGGGAGGCACACCTGGAGTGCTGTGTCCAGTTCTGGGCTCCTCAGGACAAGAGGGACTTGGGGCTGTTGGGTGGAGGGCAGTGGAGGGTCCAGTGGAGGGCAACAAAGATGATCAAGGGACTGGAGCATCCTCTGTGAGGAAAGGCTGAGGGAGCTGGGCATGCTCAGCCTCAAGAGGAGGTGGCTGCGAGGGGACCTCATCGGTGCCTCTCAGTATCTGCAGGGAGGGTGCCAAGAAGATGATCCAGGCTCTTCACAGCATCACACAACAGGACAAGAACAAATGGCCAGAAAGGGATGGGCAGGAAGTTCCACCTAAATATGAGGAAAAACTTCTTTACTGTAAACTGGTATATATGTTATTTAGTTCAGCTCCAAAACCAACCATTTTACCAAAGGCAACAGCTTTTGCATTTTGCGGCAGAAATCAGATGATAACAAAACATCATTTAGTGTAACAGGCTGATTTTTTTTTTTAGATATTCAGTATACATTCAAAACTTTGTGTTATCTTGAAATCTCACACTGCTCTTTAAAGTATCTCCTTTTTCCTGAGAAAGACTCAAAAGGAGGAACCTTTAGAAGCAAAGGAACAATCTATTATTATTCATGATCTGGTATACCTATTATCAGCAATGCATTTAACTGAACAGGCCAGAATCCATGCTGCAGTCTAAGTTAATCTCTTCCTTTTCTGATTGAGAGCTCTTTTTCCCAAACAAAGCAAAAAGCATTAAGGTAAAATATGCCCAAAGGTCCTTTTATTGCATACAAAAATTAACCAGGACCCTTTTCCCACACATGGGAATACATATGCTGTTAAATTTAAAACAATGAAAATGACTGCTTGTGTACTGACAGGGAAATGGCACCTGTATTTTGGGGATAATGTCTTTCTCATCATTAGACTAAAGTTTTATCAGCCATGCAATTTTTAGATTTTTCTCTTTCTTTTTTTGGCACAACATGCACCATGGTTTTTACATGTTTTGGTCTCCAAATACGCTCTTTCCTGCGGAATTTTCTGCAGCCAAAGAAAATTTGCCACAATGTGATAAATTTACACAGCAAACCTCTTTTATGCACAAGTGTTTTATGTGCTACACCATTCACTGATATCCACAGGGAATTCAGAAGTGCCATAGAAACAGAATCTTCTCCATACACCATGCCCTGCCTACACTGAAAATTAAACATTACATAAAGCACACATAAAGTTAGGCAATTAGCAGCCCTTTACACCCTTGATCCTGTGTTATCCTCCATGCCATAGCTTGGATCAATACCATTAACAACTTTACTGTCAGTGCCCATATTACACATATTCAAGCCCCAATACACTAGAAGTTGCCAAAATTCTGGCTAGTACAAGTTGCAGGTTGCCAAACCAGCACATAATTCTCCTTTGAGCAGGTCATCAGGCCTTTGGCCCCTGTGCAAGCAGGAGCTGGACCAAAAGGTCCAGCTTGACCAAAAGGTTGGGGACAAGTTCCAGTGCTGAAGGAACAGGGCTGAACAGCAGACAGAATATGACTTAGTCAGTGTTTAGTGATACTGCACTAAACCCTCATTTTGTATTTCATACTCCACTCTGCTACTCTTGCTGCAGATAGCTATGGATTGAAGCTGGAGAACACAGGAATGCTGGTACACCCAAAAATTAGCATTCCCAAAGAGATATATAATACACAATAGACTGAAACGATCACCTGAACTGAATCAGAGAGAAAACAATAGGGACAAATGCCCTTATTCAAGTTATGACCATCAGAAGCTTAAATGGTGGTTTTTGCTTAGTGCTTTAAGGAGCACTCTTCACATCTCACCCTAGATTGCAGGATGTCCCCTTTCCAACTCATACCTTGGGATCAGCTGATTTCTTCCAAGGGGTTCTTGAAAAATAGTCATCACAAAAAGACAGTGTGTAATGGATGGTCCAAAAGCACCACAAGCTGCCACTGGGTACCTTTTGGGGACACTTTTCCATACAGTGGAACCTTCATAGCGGGGAGACCCTTCATAGTGGGGAGAGAGGAGCCATATTCAGCTCAGTCTACATCCACATTTGTTCAGCCTGCTTGCAGCATGGCAATTCAGGCAACCATGCAAGCTGGAGGTTATTTTTGCTGTCTTCTGCATTTACAAGTACCTTTTTCCTATAAAAATAACAGAAGATCTCAGGTTCCCTTTTAATTGAGTGACTCTTCAGGTTTACATTCTATTTTCTTCAGTTTTCCTCTTTGGCAATGAGTAAGAGACATTCACTCTTCATAAAATTTGCAAGTAAAAGTCCTTTCCTATTTACATATTTCTAAAGTAAAAGATATGAAGAAAAAGTCAAGCATTATTAAATTCTTGCTTTAAAAAAACCCATTGATTATTTATTTTAATGCCAGCACAAATTTTATATGAAGCCTACCTTTCTTTTATGGGAAAAATAATATTTTTTCCTGATGTTTAATATATCCATTATTAGAGTTGGCTATGCATTTATTGATTAAATTGATTCATCATATCATCTGTGCCCGTCTTTTCAGTATCTGTGAATGTCTTTTGAGTAACATATCCATTTTTGCACCTCTTGATTCAAATCAGATTCACAAGTTTTGAATTGAAATTCTGGTGAAAATACACCTTTATCAACACAGAGTAATCAACAGACCAGCAAGGTTTCACCTGGAAATCCTGGCTTCAAGTCAGGCTTTGCAGAAGTCAGACAAGAAACCTGATTTTATCCGAGTGTCCAAAACCCCATCTCTCATGAATGAGGAAGTTTCTTTTTCTCTTCCAGAAATGCTTGGGCCCTGACAGTTTTGAAATGCAGAAAAAATTAGATATGCTTTAAGCATTTATTACTTCTTTGTAAAAGCAACGCATGAAACCTCCAGAACAGTGAAACATCAGAAATTTTTAAGTTTCTGATTAGATATGTTGAAGTTAATAGATAACTAATATCTTCCTCAAAACAGTATTCATCATTAAGTTTCCATTCTTTATGGTTTGTTCGTAGAAATAAAAATAGAATTAATAACTACTATGATAATGGAGAATAGAATGGCTAAATGCAATGTTACAGAACAAATGTAATAAAGTGACAATTTTGCATTAACATTTACATTTTGGAATCCAGAAATCATTGTGAAAGTCTGTATTATACTCCTGTGATATCAGAGCCTAAAGCATTCCATATAATTTGTTCTGGAGATCTCAGTATTGCAAAATATGGGGAGTATGGAAATAAAAATACATTAATAAAATCGACACTTTCTCAACCATACAAATTAGGTTTCAGTCTGGTTAGTGAAAAATCAGAGTGGAAAGGAGAATGAAATGTTATTCAAAACTTTCAGTGAGTCAGAATAATGTAACCAAATCAATTAAAAACATTTTTATCACTATAACCTATATGAATAATATACTCCATCATCATCAGTCTCTGGGCTCCAGGTGAGTCAGTGGGATGATTCATGCTGATGCCAACTGATGGCACAAATTCACTGATCTATTAAAATTAGAGTATTACATTCTCAAAAATCAGCTCTTGAATGTGGGCCAAACCCAGGACGTGGCTTAAATAGAAGCACAGCATAGTTTGGAAGATGAACTCGCCTTAGAGTGAAAATATCTCTCCAGCCTATCTGTTGTAATTAAGTGCTGGTGGTCACCAGACAGCATACATTTCCCTTAGACAGAAAAGCCCAAGATTTAGCGCAGCAGTAAGCCCGAGTGTAGTAACCTGAGCCGAGTAACAAGGAAAGATATATTGAGAATGAAGCTCAGCGGAGAACAAAATCTTGAATTGCTTCTCACCGACTTTACAACCTGTAGAGAGAGCCATGCATCCTGCAGGGAGCCGGGGTGGGTGCCGTGCCCTGTCCCTGCCCACCCTCCCCTGGCTGGCGCACCTGCCGGCTGTGCCCGCCAGGTCCAGCTGAGTGCCTGCTGCCTGCAGGGTAGCCGGGATCAGGGGAATTAGTTCTGCTTGCCTTGGGAGGCCAGCCCAGCCGCCACGGCTTCTATTCAAACTCCCCTCCACCACTCAAGCTCAACTGGAACCATTTAGTACCCGCATTGTTCTGCGGTTTTTATTTGTTTCCTTCCACTCAAGCACATGTTAGAAAAGGCGACCCCCCAGCAATCTTTTTTTTTTCCCCCTTTTCACATGACTAAGCGATTATCTTCTTCCTAATCAAAGAGACAGATGAAAAGAGTTTATTAATAAAAGTTCCCCTTCAGGAAGATTGGAAATGAATGATTAGTAAAATACACCCAATTTTACTTATAGACCCCCCTCATAGACAGGCATCTGTGAAGGGTAGGGATGCCAGAATAGTGGTGGGGATTCAGGCATCTGGAAGCTGTTTGCGATATGGATTAGAAGTCAGGCTGCACATAGATACTGCCTCCAGTCACAAAAGCTTGCTCTGTGGAGGGGAAAAAAATGTGCTGCTTGTTTACAGTGCTACTTTTTCCCTTTGCTTGTTATCTGTTCTATTTCTTCGCTCGCTCCTCTCTCCCCCCACCATTCAGGAGCAATTATGTCTGCACCGATATCCCAGCTGGTGGGGCCTGTTAGCCAGACCCACCACACCAACATCTAGGAGAAGGGGAGAAGCAGTCAGGAGCTGGGCAAACAACACGGCATTGTGCTTGGGACCAGGGCTTTATCTGCTCCGTGTTGCCAGCGAATGGGGAAAACAACTCCTGCGCTGGGGAGAACAGACCGAAGATAGTCGTGTCTTCAGCCTGCCGTGTACCCACAGCATATTTAAAACAGTGGTAAATCACAGACACAAAAACTCCAAGGGGCTTTAATAAAGAACTGAATATTTAAGCAAGTTTAGAAAGAGTGGTGTTTTCCAGACAGATCTAGTTTTGCCAGCGTGAGTCTGAGATGGTCGCGATATTTCCAAGCATTAAACCAGACCATCATAAAAAATCGTGTGACACACGAGAACCATTCTAGTGAACAATTCCATCATACTTGTCTTATGAAATAAATATTCAAAACACTCAAAGATGCTACTTTTAAATCTCTCTAACAATAGGCTTTTCTAATGCTTTCTACTCGTTCAGTTAAAATTTTAGTCTCAAAATCAATAAGCAAAGTATAAGATAAGGCTGCTTAAATTCTACATGCATATATTAGAACTCAAATTAAGAGCATCCCACCTAAGTGTGAGGGGGATTGGGATCAGGGTTTTAGGCCTTCTAGCCATCCAGTTTTTCTTCAATCAGAAGAAACAAAATCCAAGCCCTAAACTACATCAAAAATGTCAAAGAAAATTTTTTAAAATTAAATTATTATTTTAGACAGGGTTGCTTTCAAATTCAGATTCTCATCCTGCATTTCAAAGAGGATAAAATTTCTTCTCTCTCACACCCCGTTTGGAAGAAATTCCATTCTGAAGCAAGGGCATTTCTTTAACTCATTTTTTCAACAGAAATAAAATTAAGCATTAAGCAGCATCTCAAATTCAACTTTTTCCTAGGAGCTTCTCTAAAAAAGTGCATCTAAGAGTTGACAGAAAATATATCTGAGGAAAATAGATTTTTGTGCAAGCATCTCTCTAAATTTGTCAGCATTTTTGATTATTTGAGAAAGCAAAAAGAAAAATTAATTGGAAGACTACTAAAAAATAATTCAAGCATCTCCACATAATTACAATTACAGCAGCATCACAGTAGGGCTATACTATTGCTAATGCAGTAAATAAAGCAGGCTATTGTGGTAAATCCAAAATTATTAGATTTAAACTCATGACAATGGATATTCATTTTAGACCTACTGGATTGTATTAGATATATATTTTAAGCCTCTTAAATGCTTACATATTAGAGATATAGGGAATCTCTGCTTTTAGAGGAAGGACTGCAGAAAAAAAACCCTACCTTGTAAACAACATTCTTAATGCCATTTATGTGTGTCACTTTACATAAAAAGATATTAAAAATTATATACATTTATTTCCACAGAACAAAATGCTGAACGAGACCAGGGATATACAGGTTTCCTTAGGATGGATTTAAGATGATCCCATGACAGACAAGTAGAGGGGATTTCACTGGCCACTTCTCATTAGTGCCAGCAAAGTTTTAAATAACTCCCCACTATCCATCACACAATCCATATCTGTGTAATATTCAGATAATTCTTTCCATAGTATTAGTAGGCTTGTTTATGTCATATTTCCATGACAGTAACAATTTACGTATGCAAGTCTTCTTAAAACAGAAAATCACAATGTATTTAAAACTGTTTAAAACCAAATATTTTTCTGTCTACATAAATCATCTATAATAGACTCAATACATTATGCTGCATATTCCCAGATGCAGACATCATGTACATTGTTTCTTAAAACAAAGTAGCTAGTCTCTTCCTTTCTCTTCTTGCAAGTGACATAAAGTTAAATCCCTCCTTTAACTGGAAAAAAAGATGTGGAGCCCAACAAGAGCCACACTTTCAAATTGCCACCACTATGGGAAGCGTCACAATTAAAGGAAAAAAGAAAATATTGTCCCTGTAGGTCATCCTTGTCCAGGTTCCCATGAGGGAGTCCTCAGGGAAGGCAGAATAGCCTGGGGTTTGTGGTGGTGCTTTTGGTGCTATTAACATTAAAATATGTTTCTGTTTCAGACAGAGTATGTGTCAAATAATGACAGGTTTGCAAAGTGCAAGATATCTAACAATATTCACAACTGTTCAGGCACGTCTGACAATCCCACCTTCCTTATGCTTTGTCTGCATTCAATGCCTACACCAAGGGGATTTCCATGAACACCGTTCATAAAAGAGAAATTAACAGCTAATAAACCAGCCTTTTTTTTCTGAAGAATTGTATCTACAGAAGAAAACAATGCAATGGTTGGAACTATCAAAGATAACATTTACTTTCACATCAAAAATATGTTTAGGTTTTGTCTTTGTTGGCATTTTACAAATAATATAGAAGTTTTATAAAATGAGAGAAATTTTTTAATGGAACAGCCACTTTACAGTTCTTGTGTTTGTTAAGCCATATTGCCTTACCTTTTCAGAACTGCACTGATAAAATAATTTTTAGGAGCGATTTATATTATAGCTGAAAACATTTATATTACTCTTTGGAACCATCTAGCTAAGTCATTAACAAAAAATTGAAAATAATATTGCAATTTTATTCTTTCTTTAAATATAAGTTCTATATTCAGTATGTATCATGACTTGATACGGAAAAAAATATTTTTTGCACATTTTCACTTCTCTTTAATTCCTTGATGCCTGGTTTAGACATACTATGTAAATTTGGACACATGCAGCTGCACACGTGTTTAGAGATTCAGACTTAAATGCATGATTGTGATATTACCATATGCAATACATTCATATATTTTTGACATGCTCCCAAGCAGTTGATTTTGTGTATTTATGTAGGAGATGGTGTATTTGTTAGTGTTTTCCTTTCCATTAAACAAAGGCTCTATGATTTTGTCAAACTGCTGTTAAAGGATAACATGTATACATGACGTAAAATTGCACATGTAAATGGCCATATGCAATTCTGGCCTACTAGTAAAAAAATAGAATTAATGTGCCTCATTAAAACCATATGTTTGATATAAAAAAATGTTCAAAAAGCCCCTGCTTTTTTATGTATTACCATTATATCTTTAATATTTCCACAAAACTACAAAAATGGCTTTGTTTTCCTTGTTAGATATAAATGTTGTATGTCTGATGACACTTTTTAATCAAAATCTCAAGCAAAACCCCATGGAATGGATGTGAGTGGTATAAGTGTGGTTGAAACAGTTGAACAGGTGATGGTACAGCCTGCTCCACCATAGAGAAAGATATTTAACTAAACAAATCACTAACATCAATGATTATCAACCCCTTAAAAAAGAAATAAAGAGAGAAAAAGAGAAGGAAGGAAGGAAGGAAGGAAGGAAGGAAGGAAGGAAGGAAGGAAGGAAGGAAGGAAGGAAGGAAGGAAGGAAGGAAGGAAGGAAGGAAGGAAGGAAGGAAGGAAGGAAGGAAGGAAGGAAGGAAGGAAGGAAGGAAGGAAGGAAGGAAGGAAGGAAGGAAGGAAGGAAGGAAGGAAGGAAGGAAGGAAGGAAGGAAGGAAGGAAGGAAGGAAGGAAGGAAGGAAGGAAGGAAGGAAGGAAGGAAGGAAGGAAGGAAGGAAGGAAGGAAGGAAGGAAGGAAGGAAGGAAGGAAGGAAGGAAGGAAGGAAGGAAGGAAGGAAGGAAGGAAGGAAGGAAGGAAGGAAGGAAGGAAGGAAGGAAGGAAGGAAGGAAGGAAGGAAGGAAGGAAGGAAGGAAGGAAGGAAGGAAGGAAGGAAGGAAGGAAGGAAGGAAGGAAGGAAGGAAGGAAGGAAGGAAGGAAGGAAGGAAGGAAGGAAGGAAGGAAGGAAGGAAGGAAGGAAGGAAGGAAGGAAGGAAGGAAGGAAGGAAGGAAGGAAGGAAGGAAGGAAGGAAGGAAGGAAGGAAGGAAGGAAGGAAGGAAGGAAGGAAGGAAGGAAGGAAGGAAGGAAGGAAGGAAGGAAGGAAGGAAGGAAGGAAGGAAGGAAGGAAGGAAGGAAGGAAGGAAGGAAGGAAGGAAGGAAGGAAGGAAGGAAGGAAGGAAGGAAGGAAGGAAGGAAGGAAGGAAGGAAGGAAGGAAGGAAGGAAGGAAGGAAGGAAGGAAGGAAGGAAGGAAGGAAGGAAGGAAGGAAGGAAGGAAGGAAGGAAGGAAGGAAGGAAGGAAGGAAGGAAGGAAGGAAGGAAGGAAGGAAGGAAGGAAGGAAGGAAGGAAGGAAGGAAGGAAGGAAGGAAGGAAGGAAGGAAGGAAGGAAGGAAGGAAGGAATCAGCCCAAAAGAGAAAAAGTTTCTGAAAATGGGTTTGACATCCAGACACACTGAGGTGTATATACATATGCATGTAGCTGTATGATCCATAAACATCCCTACCTGCACCTATGTGCAATATGTGCAAAATTTTTTTTTTCTGTCTTGAAGCAGATTTGTCTGGAGCTTTGCAGCTTCTGTTCAAGGGGAGTACAAGTGAAGATCTTTGAATAGGTCCATATTTTACCCTGGTGTGGTTGGCCTGCAACCTCCGTTCTGATCCTCCCTTCTATAAACAATCCTTTCAAGATGATCTGTTTGTCCTCTTCCATGTGTGGATAAACTGGATTCTCCCAAAGGCAAAGAGGAGCATCATAGGTATCTTGTGTGGTAAAGACCTTTTGACTGGGAGTTGATCTGCGTTCTAATAACATCTTTTTCAGCTTTGAATGGCAAAGAACACTTGGCCTTATTTCTCTTGGAATATCTAAATAAGATGGAACCTAGGCTACTTCCCTAATGTGTCACTGTCCAGATTTAAAAAATAAAAATAAACTCCATGCTATTTCCTTAAAAAGTCTTGTTTAAAAAAATATTACTGTCATTATGTAACCTAACACTTCTCTGTTTTCAAGTATGGTGATTAAGGAGAGAAACCCATAGGACTTTGTTCACCCCTCCTCCCATGGTCATAACAACAAAATTCTTTTTTTCATTTTACCTGTTTATGTTGCCTTCACATTAGCCAGCATTCCCTGAGTGCCTTGTCATTTAAAGTGAAACTAAAGTGATAGAATCTTTTTTTTTCTTCTTTTATCTCTACATCCCTTCCACACCATTATTTATCCAAAACTGTTAAAATATCTAGAGTGACATTAATCTTTCAAGTGGGAAAAAACAAAGATATTTCTCTAGGGGAAGAACAGGTTATTCTCCACTCCTTCAGTAGTTCAAGCCATAAGACTATTGTTGTGTCTGTGTTCAGCTATCTGTATTTATCTACATATATAATTTGAACATTTTTTAATTGTAACTTTAACATTTAACTTTGGATAGAGAGTTTAACCATTTCACAGCTTCTAGCATTGCATCCTACATTATTATATGTACTTTTAATCTAATTTTAAGACAAAAATCAGCAAAAAACAATGTAGTTTACTTTTCTGTCATATTTATCCTAGTCAAAAGGTGCCAGATGAAAGTCCAGTGAAAAGTGTCAATAAAAAAGCAGACTACAGGGCTAAAACAAATGCTTAACGTATTTCAGCTTAACCCAGTGGGCATCTTTTCACCCTCGTCAAAGTGAGTGTCTAATGAGAATCTCTTTTTTCTAGTTAAGAAACAAGACCTGGTAACATTTATTAATTTTCATCAAACATCCAGAGTTTATTCCCTGTTTTTCTGCCATCTGAGACAACATGTTCTTTCAAAATTAAAACACAGGAGGATATTTGAAGTTTTCAATCACGTCTCAAATGCAAGAGGTACAAAGACGAAGTACAAATCATCTACTTCCTATCACTAAAGTGCCCCAGTGTGGAAGTGACATTTTGATTCTGCCAATTAAAATGAAGAAAGGCTTATAATTTGCAAAGTAAGCTAATTGATAAATGAAGTGTTGCAGACTAGTTGTGGAGCTGGCAGGGTTACATTTCATAATCCCACCAGGTGCCTTGCAGCCACGTGCAGGGGTCACAGAAGGACAGTATCCACAGCAGCTCGCGCCCTCCTCCCCTGCCCTGACCCCAGCCATCCTTTCCTTGGACCCCTTTGCCAGTCCCACATCCTCTTTCCTGGCAGTGCACAGGGCGGAGGGCTGGCTGCGGTGATGGCGCGGCGTCGCCTGGGCTGGGTGACAGCCCGTTCTCCACAGACAGCGCTGTCAGGGAATCACAGACTTCCACATGTACAAGCGAAATTAACTTCTGTTAGTCTGACATTTTCCGCAATCAATACTCACAGGGTCCTTGTCTCTGGGATCAAAATTCATAAATCAAAAGCAGAAAGCATGAAATAAGGTATTTGATAAATCCATTAACTGAAGTGGAAGTGTACTTCTGTCACACTGTTTAAAGACTACAGTAGTGCTGGCTAAAGGGGGAGAAATCTAACAAACACATTAAGTGAAGTGCTGGCTTGTGTTTGTTTGAATATATGGCTCAATCTCACTTGCTGAAGGACTTTATGCCTGGGCAGCAGACAAGCTGGGTTTCCCCAGACTCCAGGCTGCACAGACTTGCCTTCAGAAAGCAGAAAACCCCCAACTAACCATTTTCTGGTGGACAATCCTCTCCCCCCACTCCAGGACAATCCAAGTTAAAGACAAATTTGCATTGCAAAACATAACCCCTCTGCAAACCACTTTGGATTCACTAAAGCTGCATGAGCCTAATGTGTGGGTCATTGTTTTTAAGGGTTAGAAGGAAGCCCAAGATACAGATAAGCGTTAAGAAAATTTTGTTGCACTTTCAGTCCAAACATCCAAGTGACTCCTAGAGCCCCAAGGACTATCTGTCAGTACAGTTTGGTGTCTAGGGATTTTTTTTTAACACAGCACCAAATCCATACTTTGTGTCATCTGATGTGGGTCTTTTAATGTGACTGTAGTTCTTCAGGAGCTAAAAATGCATCCCATGGTTTGCGTGCTCTTAAAATTTATTGTAGAAAGCTACACCTGTATTTTTCAGCTAGGATTCATGATATGGAATTAGTGGTAGGGCTTTGCAGTTGAACATACAACTGCATTCTAATGCTACAAATAGCATTGCTTTAACAGAGCAACTTTTTAAAGCCTATCATGACTTTGTTTGCTGTGATTGAAAACTTCAGTGTCTGCCTGTTACAGAAACTACCTAATGGCCAAACCTTGTATCTATAATGTAATATAAAAGCTAGCAGTAGACAAAGAACTCTCATTAGATCATTTCTTTATATCACTTCAAATACTATGACAATACACCTTCCTTCTTTCATGATGTAAAATGAAGACAACCAGCTGCTTTTGACAAATCCTCTTCAACAAAAATCATCGTCAACAAAAATTGCTTCTAAGTATAACTCCATGTTATCAATGAAACTCCTATTTTGCAGTTTCTGAAATCAGTAGAACAATATTTTCAGCACATCTCATTCTATATTTGCTCACAACCTATCAATGAACAGTTTGATTTTGCTTTTCTCTAATTGCAAGCTATCCAATAATTAGAGCAGGTTTTTTTTCTATACAGATCTTTTGTCTTCTACATCTGTCAATAGTTGTGATTTTCTAAGAGTCTGAATGTACTCTAATAGACCTATGAGAATGACTTTTTTTTTGCTGTTATGTACATTCAATAAAGTTTTTCCCCCATCACTTAAAGAATTCTATTACTTCTTTTTCTGCTCTGAATAATACAGCTCCCCTTGAGAAAACCCATTTTAACAGAAGTCTGCATAGAAGCCAGAATTATTGGGCATGTCTGGCTTACCTGACTATTTATACTTACAACATCACCCTTATCATGGAACCATTCTAAAATTAAAAAGTTTTCAATATATTGACCTCTGATATTTACTACTTGACAAAACATCTGCATGTAGGTTTTTTCATCATTCAGGGAGTCTTAGCTGGAAATCTTCAGGGAGAAGAATTTTTTGGGTTTTGGTTACAAGCAACATTTAACCCTATTTCTCTTTTTTTTTTTCCATGAACCCTGTGAATCCTGACTCTGTGTCTTCCCATGGTGGAAGCTGAGAAGCCAGAGCAGCTCCTCATCCGTTGTGGCTTCCCAAGCAATAAGATCACCACTCCTTCACACAGTCAATCTGATTCTCACTCTGCTTGCCTGACAGGTGACTGGCAGGGTGAGTGTCCTGGGAAGCTGAAGAGGCAGACAGTCTATCCACTGATGGAAAACCAGCCAGCCAAATGCCATTTTCATCTTCCCCAAAACTGCCCTGTCAGAAATATGTGGCTTCTATGGTTTTTTTCCTGCATGAAGGAAATTTGTTTTCCATTCAGCTCTTTTCTGGGGTGTTACCAAAGAAGGAACCCAGTATTACTGAGAGCTTTCACTCACTTAAACACAAAATTCACTCACAGCAGAATACCAAGCAGATTGCCTTGCTTAGGACAGTCAGTATAGACAGGATCTTACCTTGAAGTTCTCAGATCTCGATCCAGGACCACAAATTGTTCCACACCTCTCCAGAAGGGCAAGTACCTAATTAAAAATAGGGTAGTAAGGAGAAACCATTAATGTCTTGGTTTGTTTCTGCCCTCCCTGCCACAAAGTTGACTTCTCAGTTTCCCAGTCAAACCAATCTGAGAAAATTCCTTCCTTTACCTATATACCCCGGTGACATACAAGACATTGAAGTCTAGGGAACATGATGTTTCAGTGGACAGTTGAGTCTCATAATAGCTTTATATTTATATCTCTGCAGAGCCAGTTGGGAGAGTGTATTAAAAAATACACTCAGAGGCAATCATACTACCTAGCAAGCAGCTAACAAGTGCATATGTTTCAACACTTTCCAAGATATATGCTATATACAGTTAATTTTTATTTATACGGTTATATATATACAATTTTTATATATACAGTTAATTTTCATTTTTTTCCCAGAATTGCATTTTTCCAGTGTTTTTTTAGTCCTCTGTAAAGTAGGGTAGTCTGTCAATTTTTGTCTCCTTTTCATGTAGAAAATGAGATGTGATTTCTGTTGATACTATCCAGTATACTAAACCCAGAAATCTTCCAATAGAAACTTACACTGGAGAGCAATGTTGAGAATTGAAGCACAATTTGTTTTGGAATTTAAAAACATCATCAGACAGACTATTTAAAAATGCATCTCATAAACTGAATTAATATTTTTATATGCTTTAGATGCCTAATGAAGAATTTTAGCTGTTGTAAAAATAGACAAGAAGTCAGGTACTTACAAGTCTTTTGAGACTTTTTCAATAAAACAGCGAATTTCTACAACAAGAAATATAACTTCAAAGACCTTGTGTTATTGCAATATGACAACTTAAAAAGTTGAGCTTCTCAATGTCATGTCCCATGAACAGGATATTTGCTTTTTCATGCAAAAAATAACTAAAATATCAAGACAAGTGAAATAGAAGGAATTTATTTTTTCTTTACAAAAACAAAATAAAACTACACTGATAAACCAAGTAGCAAGTTGTCCTTACAAATAGCTTGGGTTTTTTTCTGTTCTTTTAAGCAAAATATTCTGCTACCTCTTTGATTCTAGTAATTAATACTACTTCCTCCTAACAACCTTTTTTTACTCTTCAAAAGGGAAAATGCTTTTTTATTTAAGGGAGTGTCAAATAGTATGTGTTGATTATAAATATGAAACAAATCTTTATATACAATCATGGAATAGTTTGGGTTGGAAAGGGCTTTAAAAGGTCTCTTAGTCCAACCCTCTTACAATGAGCCGGGACATCTTCAACTATACAGTTTAAGTACTAAATCTTTTTAAATTATAACAATTGCATATTATTAAACACTTTTCAACAGTGCTAAACAGATACTTCCTGCTATATTCTAGCCTGTAGCCCCCAGAAAATCTATTCAACAGCAGCAAACACCAACATCAAAACACCCTCTACTTTGCCTGTATTTTCTTATATGGATTTCTCTATTGCAATGACAATAAAAATCAAGACCAATGCTTACATTCTGTGTGAATGCTGAGACCTTTTTAAAAATTTGGAGGGAAAGAGAAGAGCCTTATTGCAAACACAAGTGCAGAAGAGCTCCAGCAGTCAGAGCATTTTTCACTGAAGAGCAACAAGAATTATTTGGTAATGAGAAAATTCATGACAAAAGCATGTGCCTCCATATGATGCAGAGGGAATTTCTCCTTGGATCTAGAAGTTCAGACATGAGACCCTTTCCTTCTCTGTTCTAGGCCCCTTTAATTAAAATTCCTGGCAAAGACAAAGGTGTTTTGTGTATCTGCTGTTGGAAAGCAAGTTCATCCAGTATCCACTCATATTCCTGAAAATCTTCCCATTTCCCTTTCCTGTTTCTCCAAACATACTTTTCCAAGCAGCTTTATGCCTCCACTATGCAGGAGAAAGGATCCATTTTTCTATTAGAGCTCCCATCATGTTCTCTGAGCTTTTCCACCAATAGTCTCATCTGATTACTGTGCTCCTAGCCTGAGTAGATGAAGAGAAACAACATGTATGAGAATAATTACCCTCTCTGAAAAGTGTTATAGTTATGCTTAACTGCACCTTATATCATTCCTAAAATTTAAATGTAATGTGCTGGTTCTCACTTGGCAAGAAATATGAGAAGCTATGAAAAATAGTCTTTCATTTTTATTTCATTGGACATAGCTGTTCTAAAAACACAGGAACAGATAAATTTTTTCTTTGCTATACTTTTGCTTTCTGATGTGAAACAAAGGAGTAATGGTGAACCATTATTTCAGCATCTGCAGTATTCCCTAGCCAAAGTACAGGGGTTACATCAATTCTGAAATAGAGATACCTAGTCATTTATGGCAAGACTGCTTAGTTTTCTTGTAAGTCATACTCCATTATGACTTTTGAATTGCCTAGGGTTCCACAGAGCATGTTAATTTAATATCTTAAGGCTATGGCAGTCACCTAAATGCCCATGGTATAATAAAAAAAGACAACTTCATTAATTTTTTTCTTTACTAGGAATAGTTTTTTCAGAAGCAAGGATGAAGAAAATACTTGTCGTACTATTTTTTCAGCCAAAGCCAAGCTTCAAAGCTAGGACAGATCTTTCTCTGGAAAAGGCTCTCTCCTATTCACTTGGAGGCAGGAGAATGCCAGGCAAGCTTTTGGAGTTATATTTTCCATTCTGTCCCAGCACACATTTGTGTTATCAGTTTCCAAATGCTTACACGGCATGTCAGCAGTTGTGTTGCATAATTGCCTATTTTTGCACATATACAGTTCACAGTTCAAGCAGTGATGAGAAACCAGGAATTGGACATGAATCCTAGTGTGCATGAAGGTAACGTTCTTGCTTCTTCCTCCTATCCCTAAAGGAGTAGCTGGCAAGTTTGATGACAGGCTATTAAGATATTATAACAAAAAGGTGTTTTAAGCCAGCAACAAAGAAGATGAGAGTCCACAACCTCAGTGCAGCAGTTGCAAGTACCTAAACTCATTACCTCAGGCTCAAGCAGAAAGAAGGGAGGTTGGCAAAGCATGAGGGCTATTTGCAAACATTTTAAAGTACTGTGGTTCCAGTCCTGAATTTGAATGGAAAGCTGTGAGAGAACTATGTGAGAAGTTTAACAAGCTGGGTATGACAAGAAGAAGAGGAGCCACCTTTTATTTGTTAAATTGGTATTAAATAGAAATTGGTAACACCAGCTAGAGGCTTAGTCCCTCTCACTGAAACGTTCTAGTTATCTACTAACTACCTCAAAGAGCCCTGCCTTTTGCTAGTTGAAACATTCACATCACCACACACCAAACCAGATTTGGGTGGACATGAACATTATCCCCAAAAAAAAAAAAAAAAGAAAAAAGAAGCATGTTTTAATGTTTTTCAGGTTCTCACTCAGTTCCCTAAGCTGCAAATTTTATTCATGAAAAAAGAGACTGTGGGAAGCAGCCCAATGCAGAAATAAGTGTTGTGTGCAAAGAGAGAAGGAAACCCTCCTGTTGTCAGGGCTTCTGCCTGTGCCAACTAAAAATCAACACAAAACTTGTTTGTGCTTAAAAAAAATCATAATTAGAGGCTAGTGCTTCTCTTGACACTAATCCTGAGCCTTTCTTTAAAGCCACATGTTGCTCTGTGATTGCTACGGACTCTTTGCTTCCAAGGGTGCTGCTTTCTCTCACCCAGTGACACACTGCAGGATGAGGCAGTTTCAAAATACAAAATCGAGCCCAAATCAAGTGCATGTAATCCTTAAAAGGCCTTAGTGCATGCTAACTGAAGTTAAGATTTCAGAAACGAATGGGAATAAAACTGCAAGAGAATAATTTCATTTACTTCTTAATGCTTACAAGGTAAAATGCACTTTTCTCACTATGCTTATCTTGATAACTATATGCTAACTTATTTTTTCTTCCTTTAGGTAGGTAGTCTAATGTTTTAAAGTCTTTTTCCAATTTGAGATTGAATATTTATTTCAGCTGATACCCTATGAACCACCTGAGCACATTTAAATGCCATCTACCACATAACAAACACTGATTTCCTCCTAGGAGAGGAGGGAGCTGCAGCAGTTACACTGTGTTATTGTACCACAGTGGCAGGCTGCCAATATGTTCATTCACATTTGTAAATTCTGTCTCTTCTGTAAAAGAATAACAATCATAGAACCAAATCCTTTGGTAAAAATCTCAAATGTTTATCCAAGTTGTATCATTGAAATTCTGTGATGGAACATTCCTCTGTTACACAAACAGTAACAAAATAGACACAAAATAAATACCTTATTATACATTTACTTGTAATGGGTCCTTTTCTACATCAAGGAAACAATTTGCTGGTTACAAAAAAAAAAAAAAAAAAAAAAAAGCCTTAAATGCTGTGTGATACTTCATGGAATTCTTGCATGGTTGAAGGACTGTTCTAGTTAGGTCATGTCTTTTTCATGGAAACAGAGAACAAGCTCATCAAAATAGCAAATCTTCTTTTGAGCCAAGACCTATGAAGATTCTTTGAATAAAGTGACAACTTGCAGTTTCCTGGTAGACCTGCAACGATGCAATTGCCTAGAAAGGCTGCTATTGTTACAGGACTGTGTGGATAATGAATGAGTGCGACACAAGATACTAGTGAAGTGGAAAACAAGGGATTGTTGGCACGGTCCCCATGTTCTCTTTACAGGACAATTAGAGACACTCTGCGTTGTCAAAACACTTTTCAAGATTTAGTCACAAGTTGGAGGCAATCTATCTGTGATTGCTATTGGCAAAAGGTGAACTTGATTTTCTAAAAGTGTGCGAGTGTTTTAGCATAATTAGTTTGAAATAAATGTTATCTGTATTTATTAGAATTTCATAACAAATAGAGATAACAAATTAAATGCAAATAAGTTTTCTATCTGTGTCATTTCAAAGTTTTCCTTGTCTATACAGTGGAATTCAGACAGATTCTGCATATAATGGGCTGATTGTAGTGAAAAAAAGGGACGGCATACTTGGGCAGTGCTCTCTGGCTCTTACTCCACCATATCTCAGCATATGGTGTGCATGCCAACCCATCACCTTTAATTTGCATCTCTCTTTTAAACAAGCTGAAGTGAAATATAGTAAGCAGTGTGCATACAGTTCTGAAGCACAACTCATTTGCACAATAATCTCTTACTGTTATGCACATAATTATATTAATTTTTAATTTGTTTTTAGGTCTATTGAGCAAGCCTAGAAAACCACATCCCTTGTTCAAACTCTTGCTTTTTTTCTCTGCTGTAAGGTCTGTGCCATTAACATATGCTTCTTGTATTATAAACCTAATCCTAAGGCTAAGAATGATTTGCTTTTCTAAAAGACAGCTTTATTTATCAGTCAGGAGCTATCTAAGCACCTAAGAACCATGCTGCATTTCTTAGTTTCTGGACTGTGGCTGCAAGGGTACTTTAAATCAGCATCTTCGGTTGGCAGCAGCAGCGGATCATCTCAGTGGCAACTGGCAGGGACCTTTTTTAAGGGTGAGTCTGAAGCACAGCGTGTGCACTGCCACTGCACCCATTTGCTTTCTGCAGGGTAAGCTTGCCACCATATGGAAACCACATGGATTACTTAGTGGAGGTCAGGCTAATGCTGATAGCATAACTAGATTTTCTGCCTCAATCGTAAGAAGTTTGATGGAAACGAAACTACACAGTACAACTGCGGGAGAGGAAATGTGGCTCTTTGTGAACCCTCTTTTGTGCTTTAATACCAGTCTGAGCCATCCATTCAAGGCTGAGTCCTGAATGGATATTAGCTAAGCATTTTTAAGTTAAGGACAATCAACTCTGATTAGTGGTTTTAGTAAGTACAAATGTTGAAAACATCAAATGTGTATACAAATTCGGTGTTTGACTTTCCATTTCCTTCCCTACTTGTACTAAAAAGAGACAGATCAGACTCCAAATCTAGTGATATTCCTTAAACAACTCCATTTTATAGAGAGAACTAACACCAGATTTACAGAGGGGTAATCTAGTCCTAACTTTCTCTAGAGTGCTAAATATTTTCCACACAAACAATTTAAGAAGTTATTTGGCATTTGGAATCCAAATATACTACTTGTAAGGGTATGACACAAGAATTACAATCACAATTAATGGTATGTCAATACTTTTTAAAGAAAAATATTGATGTCCAATGTGTAATCAGGCACTTACTAGATACTATGATCATCTTTCAATGAATGCCATCCATTTAAGCTGGGCGCTGAAATTACACCAAAGTTTTGAAGATTAAAGTAGAAGAAAAAATGCAGAATAGAAACGAACTAGAACATACAGAGTAGGCAAATTACTATATCTTGCAGATGACACCTTTAACCATGGACATTGTCCCATGGTTAATAAAAAGGCCAAAAATCTTACTGAGTTTTCAAATGAGTTGGAACGAGGTCCTACTCCTTTTTCTTCCTCATAACTTTCCCATAAGGAAAAAAAAAAAAAGAAATCAACTCAGTAGCCTATTTTGTTCATTAGATATCAACATGCAAAATTTAACCATATAGGATAAACATGTATTCACCTCCAGCATTTGCCAGTATTATTTCAAAGATGTTTTTGCTATGTTATTTTCCTATGACATAAAGAATATAAATAATAAAGAATAGCACTTTATTGGATTCATCAAAATTCACTGCTTTGATTTGCAACCAGGAATGACCCTCCTCTAAAAACACCAGAGGTAACCCTCAGCCACCATGTACCACACAGCTGCTCAATCACATGCTCCTCCCCTCTGGTGGGATGGCTGGGAGAAGCAGAAAAAAGGTAAAACCCATAGATTAATTATGAAGAAGAAGAAGAAGCAGAAAAAGAAGAAGGAGAAGGAGATGATGATGAAGAAGATGAAGAAGATGAAGAAGATGAAGAAGAAAGAGAGGTAATAAAAAGAGAGAGAGAGAAAGGAATAAAAGCCATAAGAAACAAGCAATACACAACACAACTGCTTTACTGCCCACTGACTGATGCCCAGCCCATCTCCCAGCAGCTTTCAGCCCCTCCTAGCCTACTCCCCTCAGCTTGTGTGCTGGGCATCACATTCTGTGGTCTGGAATATCCCTTGGGCCAGCTGGGGCCAGCTGTCCTGGCCATGCTCCCTCCCAGTCCCTGTGCAGCTCCTCACTTGGCAGAGCATGTGCCATGTTTCCCAAACTTGCCAGTGATTTCTGTGTATTTTTACCTCTAAATCTTCTAAGTCTGTGGCACAAAACTGTTCCTCCCAAAGAGCAGCAAGCACTGTCAATAGGTCGTGCCAGCAGTCAGGCAATTAACAGAGCAAACTCTTCCAGGTACCTGTGACAGAGGGAAGAAAGCACCAGGTATCCCTGTCCTTGCTGTGAGAGTCATGACACACGGGGCAAGGCTTCACACTCTCAAGGCTTCATTCAAAGAGCATCATGCTGGATTCCTGCAGTCCACCATTTGTAATTTGTTGTTCTATTAATTCATGCACAGGTATGTTTCAGTGCACAGGGACTATCAGGCTGCCATATAACTTTATAAGAAATTGAGGAAATATGATTACCAAATTGAAGAAGAAAATAGGAGTCAATGAAAGGTATAATTATAACATAGTTATAATAAACTCTTGTTGACAGGAATTTTTATCTTTTAAAATGATGAAAATGGTGAAAACAATTCAGAAAAGGTTACCATTTCCATATCTTTTTAGAATGAAACCTTGAATATAAATTATTATGGCTATAAATTGTTTTTTTCCAAAAGCCCCAGACGACTTCCCCAAGTTTTTCAGTTTTATTTTTAAAAACAATTCTCATCTTGGTCTAAAGATGTTTTATGGAAAAAATATCTCAAAATATCTTTCAAGCACAGAAAAAAAGGAAATATCCTGACAATTTGTGAAATTCTTTTTTTTTTCTCCCACCACTGAAAAAACCCCAAACAAACTCCTTTATTCCTTCCCTGAAAGATTTTTCATTTAAAAAGATTTTTGCCTGGAAGGGACAGGTAATGTTTCTCAATTTTAATATGTTAATTAATTGCCAGATTATAATTTCTATGGAATTGAATTTGAATTCCATATTAATATTTAATGAATTAACTAGGATTAATTTAATTGTAATGAACACCAACACATTTAATGATGATTGGTTGCTTATTTTTAAAAAATGCATAATAAATATTCTAATTTTCTGAGGATTGTTGTCGACAATTTCATTTTGTTTTATTTGTGTATCAGCTGAAAAAGCACCTTGAGGGGTATTTCTCACCTCACCTCATTGACTGTGGCTGCTCTTTGGCGAGGCTAAAAAATTTTCACTGTGGTTTTAAACATGGCATGATTCTGAACCTCAGCTTAGTTTAAAAACTTGTCTAAGTTCACCAAAATTAGTGATACTTTCCTAGATTTGAATTTCCATGGTAGAAAAAAAAACCTTTCATGTTGAAAAGAAATAAACTAGAGCTTTGCTTCTTCGGGAGGAGGGAAGTAGAGGGGAGGACACAGCTAGGCTAAAAAAACAAACACTAAATCTAGGAAATAGTTTCAGGAACTAAAATCTTGTAGGGGGCCGATGCTGAGAGAAGATCTGTAACTCTTCTGCATGCAACTTACCTTCTCTACACATTTTGCCACTTTGTTTTTTATCCCCAGCACTCGGTTCAATCTGCAGCACTGAACATCACTACAGGCTTTTTCACTTTATGTCACCCCTTCTCAAAACAGCATTAGTCAATTCAATGTTCTAAATGCAGCAAAAAGGAAAGGAAGAAAATGAAACAAATTCAAATTGATCACACCCACAAGCTAAGCGGTCTGGGATAAAAGATCACTCTTCTAGCAAAAGCAGCAAGTTGTAGGGACAAAACCTTGCTAGGAATCACCTGAGACGACTGAATCTGTGTGTTCATAATCTCACTGACTGAAGGGTTTACTCATTTTTGAGGGGAATGCAGGATCTCTCTCCAGTCCCAAAATCCCAGCTTGAAAATGACTCTGGTTGCCCCATCCTACCACTGCATTACTGGCAATCTCTTTGGCGGCCCTTTGGATTTACCTATGGATGCTCCCACTGAAGGCTGCAAAAGAAAATAAATCTATATCCTTCTTGGGTTTATGATCTCAACTTTTCTCCATAAAATTGAGAAAGCACAGCTCTTTGGAGAGACAAACTCTAAAAAGGCTATTCTAATATGCAGACACCGGCAAGATATCCTTCCAAAATGCACTAAAAATATTCTGCTCTCTTAGCCTAATCTTTACTTCTCAAAAGTTCACTGAGGGAAAAAAAAATGTTATGAATCATTACTTATTGATTGCCTTAAGTGCACTTCTTAGAGTGTGATAGCATGGAGTGATCATATCTGCTCACAAAACTAGTGTAAGCAGATGCCTACCCCAAAACCTATCTTTATTATTTATGCAATTAAGTGTGTGGCTGCATGAAGCCCAGTGCATATGAGCAGTAATATTACACCATCCTGACGTGGGTTTCACTGCTGCATAAATGAAGCCCATATTAAATTTACAAAGGTTACAAAACCATTAGCACTGATGGCTTTTAAGGAGTAAACGTTCACCATGACTCACACTTTGTTCACTTGTGCCATTTGGAAATTAAGTATTCTTAATTGCTGTAATGCACTGCAAGTTCCAACGCTTCTCAGTGACTGAGGCACATAATTCCCCTGTAATTTGAGTAAAGTATTCTAATTGATTAATTGAGTTTTCTTGTAAGATTGTGCAGGAGTTTTAGATGCAAGAAGGTTATCCTTGTTCTACCTAACATAAAAATGCTTGAACCTGCAATATAAAGTAATGTTATAGGTGCTGAGTGAAAGTACACAGCAATACAGTTTAAATGAGATGGCCATTTTTGCTGGCAACAAGTGTGTTGTACTTTACATCAAACATGCACTATGGGAGGTGAGAAGAGATAAAAGGTTTTTTTAAATTCCATTTAACATTTGCTGTCAACCTTGTGCCTTGTGTTGCCTGTCATTTATACGATCAATTTTTGTTTTGTTTTTGTTTGACTTGGTGTAATGCTTCTCACTTGCACATAAACAAACAAAAGAAATGTTATGAAGATTCATCAGTGCTAAGTAGACTTCAAAAACGGGGGGAAAAAAAAGTGAGAAAGGTGCTTTCCAACCTAAGCCATTCCATGTTCCTATGAAAGAAAGAAAGGGAGAAAGTAAAAGAGCTGGGAAAAAAAAAGAAAAAAAACCCTCCACAAACTACAGTTTATTTTTTGCATTAAAAAATGTACTACTTAACACTGCAGTTAGCAAAGTAAAATACTAGCCAATCTATAATGTCACCAGTTGATTGAACTCACACAAAACCAGACCAGATATAGGATCACCCTTCAAGTTACTTCACAGAGAGCTACTTAAGCTGATTGTACTCCAGGCTTTAGAAGACAGGAGGTAACATACATACACAGACCCTGTAAATTATTTTGTACATCAAAATAAATCAAACTGAACATCAAATAGTTCTGATAGGATTTTTTCTGACTAGATTTTACCATTCTTTCTGCAAAATGGTTGAATTGCTATTGAATTTTGAGGTAAAATGAGTGTTAGTATTTCCAGCATGTCACGGGCCATCATAAACTTTACATTAGATGAATAGTAAAAGTTCATGTAAAATATAAAGCTTTGACCAAAGATTTCAAAGACATGGCAATCAATAAAATAGCTGCATGTTTCGTCTGTGTTTTAGCTGAAATGTGACTTCAACTGTAAATAAAAATTTGCTTTGACAACATTTGCTGCTTTTTCTCACTTTTAAAGAAAATAGTCTGCAGCTTCCCCTGGGTTGCTGCACAAATCTAATCTAACTTAAGCAAATTTCAGAAGTCTAGGAGGGTTTCAGGGAACATCTCTTCTCCTCTGTTCTGCTTTCCATTCCTTGCTTTCCTTTCCTAGCTTTGGATTCCCCCAGAACCATGCTGAAAACACTGGTTTAAAGAGAAAATAATCCCTCTTTTAGTGTAGGGATGTTGATTTGTTGCTTTCCCACAGATTTTGAGGACACTAAGTTTGCAGGTTCAATATTTATTTACACATTCTGCTGAACTCCAGTGACTCACAGGGTAGAAGGGCAAGCCTCTTCTCTTTTCCACCTCCTCACAAGTCTGGGTCTCTGGGAAGCATCTCTCATTTCCTTCACTATTTCAGCCAGGGAGGAGGTTGAGACAGACACCTGCAAAGACCTCCCTATTCACTCATTTCGTGTGAACAACTCTGTTTTAAAGCTACTTGAAGCAGTATTGTAAAATGACGGGAGCGTCTGCCAGGACCAACATTTGCCTGGTGAGGTGTTTATCTGACTCTTCACTACATATTTTTTAAACCCTGACAGTTTAAAGGAGCTGGTTTTGGTGTGGTTTTTGTTGTTTTTTTTTTTTTTTTTGTGAAGCACATGGAACACATTTCTCTGCCTGATGACAGAGTTTGATGAAATTAATTGCAGAATTCCAGGTAGGGCTTCAGCTGTATGAGACTGGAAAACCCCCAATTTGAGCTAAGAGATCATTTGAAGTAAAGGTGTGCAGCTGATACTTCCTTTGTTGCAAATGTTTAATTCTTTTTTCTTCCACTTCCTTTCCCTGCCTCCCTTTTGTTGCTTGATTTTTTGTATAATTTCTGAAAAAAATACAGGCTTCCCTTTCTTCACATGGAGTTTATTCCTAACAATGCCTGCCTCTCTGTCACACCAGCTCACAATTTGTATCACCCAATACACTAAGGGCCACAATTCATTTCAGTCATGGTTCAAAGCTATCCTGAAATAATCACAAAGTGACACTGTGAAATTACTGTAAAAAATTGTGCGGCAGTGTCATGACATTTTATAATTGAGACCTCTAGTACTCATAGCTCTATCAAAGCCCATAAGGAGGAGGGGAAAAAATTGTGTTTTGACAGACATAGCAGCTTGAGATGTGCAAGCAAGATTGTATAAAGTCAGCCATGTAGAAAGTTATCGGATGTTCCAGTTTGTGCCCCCATGAAATTGGCACAAATCATCTGGATTTGACTTCAGGAAGGTGGTTAGGAGTAACATGAGAGAGTAAACGAGAAGGTAATGGCCACTCAATGACTTAACCTGTGTCACAGGGCAACTAATGTGTCAGCAAAGAATCAAATAAAGATGAATGAGCTTATCAGAGAACCATGCACTGCCTCATTGGGTCCAATTTAATTAAACAAAGGAACTGTTCATATAGAAAGATTAATAGAGCAACCATATACAGTAACTGCTACGAAAGTATATCAGAGAAACACATAAACAGTTAGAGGCAGCTGCTATGCAATATTTTCTCTCATAATACTGATGAAAATCATCAGGTGACCAGAATCATTTGACCAGCCATACACATCTTTTTGGTAAAGGTCTGAGCTTATGTGTAATTCACACCAGCTGAAGATGCTGCTTGTATGAACCAGCTAAATGGTGATAAATGGAAATTTGCCTAGTCAATCTACTCTAGAACTTTCTCTGATTATGTGAAACAGGTTGTTCTCTTTGGGGAAGGACTCAAGAATACCTCCCATAGGAAATGGTGAATGGCCATATGAAGTCACTTCTCTTGCATCAGAATACTTCGCTGGATAAGAAAAATATTTGACTTTTCTCGCAGAGTAAGTACATTTTATTACCCAGAAAATTAAAAAAAAATATATAATATCAATAGAACTTGGAACAATCAGCCTAGCAAATAATTTACTGGTAAGAAAAGTTGAGTGAAGAGGAGGGTAAAAGGAATGAATTGCAGAATTAATCAAGTTTATTTAGAAAAACATAAAGTTAAGGTAGTAGTTTTACATTTTTGAGTTGTAAATGCCATTTCACGGTTAGGTACTTTCAGTTTTAAAGCATCAGTTTTGTAGTCTGGACCGTGATCTGTCATTGCAAGGCAGCACCACTCAGCCTTTGACGGAATATCACAAGGGCAGCAGAGTATCTTCTGTTTGAGGAGTACAGCAGCAGAGGTGTTGCTTGACAGAGCTGTGGCATGTTAGGAGAGGAAATATGGAACTCTGTATTGCTGTCTGTACGGTGGCAAAATTTCTCCATTGCAATGTGAAATGACAGGAAGGAAATTTCTTGCTTTGAGGTAGCAAGGGGTCTCTACCTAGTAATTGTGCTGTAGTAGTGTCCTAGAATTCTTCATTCCTGGGAGGAACTACTGATTTAAAGAAAAGGATTTGGACCCTCAAAACCAAAAGACCCAAGAAAATGAAATGTTCAGGCAATTTTACCTCTGGTTCAAACCCCAATTTTGTTTTGTTTTATTCTGGTTTTTTTTTCTCCTGTCACTATGTTTACCAGCCCATGCAAGAGCTGCAGATTTTACTGCTCTAAATAATAAAAGCTGCAGCAATAGCAGCTTGTATGTCATTTTTTTAGTTAGCACAGAATTGGAGCTTTAAATAGACAGTAATGTTTCATGAGTTTTCACCACCATTTTCCCATTCTTTTCTTTGGACTGAGGCAATAGAAACACATTATGTGTAAGCACAGCATTCCCAACAGCCTTTGACATTTCATGTATTTTTCTTCCCTTCATTCCAGGCATGCCTGGCTGTCTTGAGTAAAAGTATGAATTTACTTTAGAAAATATTACAAATTCACATCAATGAAAAGTTCTGTATCAACTGCAAATCAGAAGAACCTAATTGAAGAAGAAGAAAAGTTCAATAAGTTCAGTTCTAGAAAATGAAAACTTACATTGTAATGCTGCAAAGAATTCAAAGTACTGTACTTCATATTCAGGTGGAACTGGTTACATTGAATATTTTGAATTGTAAGGATTGCCTCATTACCACTTTTATCCTCCTTCTACCCTGTAAGATGTGACAAGTGCTGACCTACACCAGGTGTTTCAAAAGAGAACTTCTAGCCACTTTTTCTCCATCCAGAAGACTGGCATGGAGAGGTGGGCAGGTAAGGGCAGAACTCAAAAGTTCTGGAAGCTGCAGGCCAGCCTGGCAGGTCCAACAGGCAGCAGAGAAAATGGGCTGTGGGTAGGTACCAGCTGTTCTTGTCTGATTCTCATCCAGACAGAATGGCTGAATGAGTCTCCAGGCAGCACCAGGGAGTGCATCCCTTTAGGATCTAAGACAACCTCCACCTTGCCTCCCATGGGAAGCAAGGTAGGAAATGTCTTCAGAGAATTTGCCTTTTAAATTGTACCTCAGATTTCTTCTACACATCCACAAGAAGGCAAAACTTCTCTCTTTCTGGCTCTTACAATCTTCTGGTTTGTCACCTCCCACATTGTCTTTAATGGTACATCAGCATGTGCATGAATAAATTGAGTTCAGACAAATAGGAATAATCTTAGCAGGGATTGTTCCCTCAAGAGATATGTTTAAGCCAGATTTTTGGCTGCCTGCAATTTCACCCTACTGTTTGAATGGCACAATGCCCACTCACAGGCTGGTCAGAGCTTAGGGCATAATTGTCAACCAACAGTGGATTAGATGTGTGGTTTCACTACAGAGGAAATTATATTTCGCTTGCTGTGGAAATCCTTTCTTTTTTGCATCATTGAACAGTGCAACAACCAGTTTCTTTCAGAGTGACAGAGGTGAATCATATTTCTAAGACAAATTACAAACCAAATCAAACCAAACAAAAAATTGAAAACAGAGGAAGAAAAAAATCATGAAGAAATTACAACTTGATGAAAATACTGACTTTTTAATGAGAAACCCATGAGCACCTATGAAATTGCTGGCAATTTTATATAAAAAGAATTTAAAAGACTTTAGTCACAACGGAGGTGTGAAAAAGGAATGGGGGAATGAGGAGCATAATTGCTGAGGTGGGATGTTAAGAAAATGAGCATATGATGTATTTCACAAGACTTTCTTTACTCTCTATCAAACACACCAATTATGTGACAGTAAGATTAAAAGAATATAAAACTTTCCTCTCAACTGCTGCCTGCTCAGGATACAAAACAAAACCAACACAATGCTTCCTTCGGCTGCTATGGACAGAAATACAGAAACTTGGTCCAATCATTTGGATTATTAATTTCATTTTGCAGTATGACCCACGTGCACTTAGTAGTGGCATCTTCATTTTCCATGTTGCTGAATTGCACCCAGCATGGACTGGAAAAAAGGAAGAAAACAGGGTCTGTCCTGTTTCCCTGATGACTGAGACACAGCGTGAACCATCCACCTCACCACATGAAACACCAGGAATTGAAGACCATAGTGGTGGTGTTTTTTTGTTGGTTTTCTTTTTTTTTTTTTTTTGATAACCTGATCAAGAACTTGTCCCTGAATAAAAGTGTATTTATTCTGAAATTAACTAATACATGCTAGCAGCAGGATTCAGCTACTTTTCCTCCCTCTCTCCTCCTTGGAGGGCTAGGTCTTAAGAGAATGAGATAAAGTATGTCTTGTGGGACATGGGAAACAGGAGACCTTTCTCATTTCCTTTCACTGGATGCTTAGTGGCAACATTAACCCAGGATAAGGAAAATCATGTTCAATCATTTCCTGTTAAGGGGACATCTTTCCAGGACAGCAATGTGATGGAGATATGATGACTAATGTGAGGAAAGGTACTATCATTCTCCCTGTGGTAGCTACTCTGTATTGCATATATTTAAGCAGGGTACGGAACAAAAATCTTCCCATTATTTTTCAGAAGGATGTCCTCATTCTGTTGCCCCATCAATTTCTGAGAAATCTACTGTGAATCAAAAAGTGGGAAAAAGTTTATTTTTGCCCCTCTTCAAAAGAGTGTCCTAACCTCTAAGCCAATGGTCATTTGCAGATGAGTGTCTTTGAGAAAGCTGGCATATTGCTCCCCCTGGCTTATGGTATATGGTTTATAAACCATAAACCACACCCTTCTGTGCTCCACCACCAGTGTGGGTGGGATTTTCCTGGGTGAGTGTGACTGCCTCAGACCAAGTATATGATTTTCTCCGAAAAGGCTGTGTTGGTCTTTTCTAGCAGAAACATTTCAACCTATATGAAAAACTGCAAGGAAAATAACTCATTAGCATATGGGCTATAATACCTCCCTGCTCTGAGGGGAGAGTTTAAGAAGAGGGAGAAGTGCTACAATATGGACAGTTACTATAATCAGTGGGCAAATGAATTAAGCAAGGAAACATGCACAAGACTTGTGCCAGTGTAGTGAAGCCAGAAATGTGCCCCTTGAAAAGCCATTTCCAGCAGTAGCTCTTCAGTGAATTTGACTCAAACTGAGAAGATTTTCTATGGTAAATGCACTAGTCTACTTAAAGTAATAATTAGTTTTAAAATATGTTTTTGCAATGGGCTAACCATAATCCATCCTTAATTAAATGCATATTTAATGTGTGTGTGTGTGTGTGTGTGTGTGTGTGTATATATATACACACACATATATATATTTGTGTATATATATATATATATATTTGTATATATGGACCGGTCTTTAATAGCTTCTCACATTCCCATTGGGGGACTGAAGGTTTCCTTTCAAGACAGGGATCAAAAGGAAACAATTTTTTGACAGCATGTTCCAGTGATACTTTCCAAACTGGGGTGCTATGCCCAAATGATCATTCCTGCTGAAGGCAGGATTTATGAGATTAGGAGCAGTGCCCTGCTAACATGGCAATGTCGTTTTCAAAGCCTGCATTTAGACTTCCTGTGCTACATGTCCCACTCCAGTATGGCAAATGCCAATCCAACAGCAGTATCTCTGAGATCCCTGCATGAGGTGCATTCCACCCAGTACAGACAGATTTCCATTTTCTTTACATAGGGATTGTCTAAAATGCCTATACAGTTTCTTCCCGTCTTAAATTTGTATGTCTTATTAATCCCAGGAAAACTAAAGAGAAACCCTCAAGAAGATAAGCTTGGTTTTGGATGTGGGCTGGTAGTCAATGGAGTAATATAATAATTATTTTCTGTCTGCCGTGAAACTATACACATTTCAATGGTTGCAATTTATATTCTGTTCCAGAATATATGTAAAACAATTTCAAATGACAGAATTTAAATTAACACATGCTTTATGCACAATGGAGGAAACATCCCTTCTCCATGTCTTGAAATCAAATGTGATTTTGTATAGACAACCCTGATATATGCTTGCAAACATCCCCTAAAATATCATTACATTGTGGAAGGATTAAAAACATTGAATCATGTGGTGACCTTTCAGTAGAACAGAGAATTTAACCCCCAAGTCAAATTTACTGTTGAGAGTTCACTGTCTCTTAATTTAATGCACTTCTTACTATCAAGCATAAAGCAGAATTACATGTTTGCCTTTTATTACCACCAGATTAATTATGTTAGAGGAACTGTTAGGGTAAAAGTAGCATATTCTGAATCATGTTGGGTCTATTTTGAGTCTCTGCTGGCTAGAGCATCTCATTATACATCAAGCTATATAATATTTAGCATACTTGGCTTCTAAAATATGGCAGTGGTTTGCCTGCAACAGAGCTGTAGTGAAGAAGGCATCTTACTGAACAAATTAATGTAGCAGCAAAATATGATATATATGCATACTATGTTTCTACTCATACACTAATGCTAGCTAACCCTAGGCTTTTGTGGAACTCACACCATGAAGTCAGCTTTCAGATAAAATGAGCAATAGGTCCTGTTCAAAGGAATCAGTTAACCTTTTGCCTTTCTTCACTTTTTAATTTCTGCATGTTTATCTAGGGTACATCTAAACAGGAAAACAGCAACAATCTCAAATTTAAAAAAAAATTACAGAAAGGAAGGAAGGAGCAAGGGAAAGAAAAAAAAAAAGCAAACTTAAACAATGCCTTTTACTGTGACAGCAACTCTCCCTTAACAGCCTCAAGTGTTTAACATATTGAAACAGTTCATCTTCCTTCAATGAACTTTAATAACTCTGCCAGGTAAGAAGCTATGCTCCATACTTCTTCATGTTGTCTTTCCCCTTCAACATATCTATACTGATCTCCTCATCTGGTCAACTTTACAGCTCCGGTGTTTGGAGACCAGTGAGCACAGTTATTACCATCATCAATAACCTGTCCCACTTTCTCCTCTTCATTTCTCAACCCTTCTCTTTCCCCTTCAAAATCTAATAATAGCTCCTTGCCATGATAGCTGATCAATACAAGAGGGCACCTGTTCACTTTACTCAACACACCATGCTAAAGTAACATGACAAAGGAACAAATATGATTCTGCCTGAATTGTGTCAAGTAACAAGAAAACTATCCAGGAAGTTTCCCTTCGGGGCAAATTTCATGAAACACTACAGATAACCAATTTTTAGACATAGAACTAATCTCTTTCATCTCACTTTCTCTTTTGCTTCAGGTATGATAGTTGGGAACATTAATACAGACAAACTTCAGGCGGCAGTCGCGGCACCGGCGCTGAAGCAGCAGCAGCAGCCTGCGAGCCAGCCTTCCGTGCTGGCACCTAAATCACCCTAACGAATGAAATGAGGAAGGTGTAGTGCTCACCCCCACACAGAGTGGAGCCATTAGTATGCACACGGAGATCAGCTATATAGGGTTTATAAAAACACAAGGAGCAAAACATTTGCATGTTTTCTTTGACTAGGGATGTTTTCTAAAGTAACGTCAATTCGTGGTTCAAAGAACCGTTCAGTTCTTAGCAATATTAATCCTTATTTTTCCACAAATTTGGATGAATGTATAGTTATCAGCCGTTCATTGGCACTTGAAAAATTTTTTGTAGCATGTAACTCATATCAAATGTACATTTGAAGTCTGTGCTTATATGCACACACACTAAAAAACCTGGTGTCATAGATAAAGGTCTCTGATAACTGAGTAAAAATATTTGTTAATTAAATATTGCTAGTCCAGTGGATCAGAACTGCTGAATCACTGTCCAGACAGGAGAATGACAGAGTCCTAAAGGAAGAAATAGGTACTGAGAGAAAGAACTCATTTTGGTTATCTGATTATGGTCAATGATTTGCCTGATTAAACTCTTATTACACAAGACTCAGAAGTTGATCTAAAATTTTCATATGAGAGAGCATTAAATACTAAACTAACTACTTCATTTCCATCCCCTGAAATAAATCATTCTAATTAATTAAGGTTCTGCAGTCTTCTTTGTGCGAAGGACATATGCTTCTGTCAAACAATCCAGGCTTTTTCTACATACCTGCACAAGAACATCTCAGAACAACAGTAAGAGGCAGTACAAATAAATGTCATATTAAATTATCAGATTTAGCTTAATCCTTTCTTTCCCATCCCAGTTTTATGGGTTAGAAATGAAAAAATGGGAATATTTCTTTCTGTGTATTGACTGAACATGCAATTCTAAACCAACGAGATCTTATTTTATTTTCTGTGCAAAAACAAACCAATACTGTAAGCATTTAAATATAACAGTGCACTTTTTAAAATGCTAGCAGCTGGCTAAGAATGAACTGGTGTTTTAAATGCACAACAAAAGCTAGTTTTATATTATTTCTGAACTGCAACTTTAGAACACTTCAATTTCATTTACCATTTTTAACTCTGATTAGTGTTTTCCTGTTACATTTACCCTACTGGAATGATAATAAAAATATAGCTTAGGAGGCTGGTTAGTGTTTGAGTAAATCAAGTGGTTTTAGAGAAATTTTTTATCTTTTTGATACTAATGCTAAGAATTTTCAAAAATAATGAAAAAAAAACCAGACCCTGCAGAAATATTTCATGTTACTAGCAAATGTGTTAGATTATTTCCCCTATGATACTTTCCTTCTGCGTGGAGTCAGTTAAAATTCATTTACTTTACTGATGGTGACTTTCTTCTTGGTTTACTATAATATAGCATTTTCAGGCTTAGATAGATTCTAAGGCAGCCCTATACTGTAAAAGGTTAGGGAATATGTTGCTGTTCTGCGACTAAATATTTTAATGCCTAATATTCTCCTACTATTACCTAATATTTTCTGGTATTTTTTATGAAGACAAAATCAAGTGGTGGCTTTAGTTAGATAAGAGTGGAGAATTATTTTCTTTCATGATGAAACTGTCATTTTATTTTGAAATAGCACACATACCTCTTTACACGACACACAAATAGTTTTATTACTTTTTAAATAACTGTTTTTAAATTTAGCTAAGGTGAATATGATACTACCCTATCTACAGTTCCCAGTACAAGCATTTTGGGAGGTAATGAGGAAAAAGATTTTTTTTTTCACTAAGCAGCAACCTTTTCAGTTGAGTGGTATTGACTTATTTTCTACACTTAAGTCTCCACATTAGTACATAAATTCTGCCATATGCTAGAGAGGCAGTATGGTTTTGATGTGTAGATTTGGTTTTTATATGGTGAGGTGAACTTGTGCCTCCCTTGTGTGCATTGTTGTTTCTATCTGGCTGCAGTGACACCTACTGATGGCAGAACCCTTGAATTGGAGTTGAGGATGGCCAGCCCGCTTCATGGGTTTTCACAATGCTTCAGGCAGAGGGAATAAGGTGCAAGAAGGCCCTGGACAGAGGCTTAATAATCTTTCTTAAAGCTTTCTTTTCCATAGCTGGTCAAGAATTAACGTTCTCACAGCGCACCAATGGCAAATCAAGGAGCAGATCTGATGGCAAGACCTGCTGAGGACATGGGCAATTCCCTCCTTATTTAATACTCATCTCTCTGTCCTTCTGTTTCCAACGTTGCAGGTTTTTTTGTAATAGCACCTCTCTGCCATCCCGGGTTCACTGCATATGTTTCAAAAGGCAGCCAGCTATCTGCTCTCCCACCTCTCACGCATGTAAGTCCAAATACTATCGTTAGCAAAGAGTACAGCTCTGGCTGCAACCTAAACCACAACACAATTAACAAAATAATTGCTCCAAGAGACACTGCGTTCTGCTAATAGTTAAGTGGTTTTTAAAAAAATAACATTAATTTCTACTCTGGAACATCTGTGACCCATTCACAGGGCTGGAAAGCAAAAGCACCATTATTGCTGTAGAACCCAGAGAGCCTCCTACTCCCCACCCCAGACCTACACATGTGTTCCCTCCCATCCAAAAGCACACACATGAACAATACACACATCTTCTTTTCCTTTTTATCACTGTGATTTTGGAAAAATGACAGAAAAGTATCTTAGATTAAGACAGTGGTTTCCAAGGTGCTCTTCTTTGACACAAGATGCCTGCAGTCAGGGCTTTTCTTTTCCAGTGTGGAAAAGCCCTGAGACTAGTTCTGAATTTATCATATTATTTAAGCGGCAAATTTTCTCTATTTTATTTTCCATTTGCTTTGCTCTAAGAGTGCAAAGGAGAACTGTTCATGCCTTTCTCTACACAGCAGGAGTTTTTTCACTTGCTGTTGGCTCTGGGTCAAATATTCATGCGTTATTAGTGCAAAATCTTTGCAAAGCAAAAAGCCACTCTGCTGGGAAACCAGCTCACTGAAGAGAATGTTCCTTTTGGTAGTAATTAACTGTAATACTGTGGAGGAGTTCTAACAAAGGTGTAAACAAAACAAGAAAATTTACAGCACCGTCTTTTTTTCACCTGAAATATGAGAACTGTTTGCATGTATATCTTCACTTTTGTAGGATACGCTGCAGTTATAAAGCTTGCAAAAAAAAAAGGAGGAACACTAAACATAATTTAAACAAGTAATAAGAACTTAATTTGCCCAAACTGTCAAAAGTATTGCCGACATTTCTTCACATGACAAAGCTCATCACTTCATCACGATTGCCTCAGAACAATATGACTTAGCTTTGAATAGCTGTCCTTAAAATCTGGCAATAGAAAGCAAGTGCAAGGCACCCATTAACACAATCTCAAAAAGTTAAAAGCAAAAGGAGTTGTGCTCCAGGAACCAATTACCGTGTTTGCTACTCGCTAGTGCCACCACATGGAGTGATATTTGAATATAAACCAACCATTACAGAACCAGGAAATTGTCTGTAAATAATACATAGAATACCATACTTCAGTAAGAGAGCAGAGGAAGATATATATATCTCCTCTCTACTGTGCAAAGCTCAGATTGTGCCCTCGTAAAAGTGGAGATGTCCCATTTCTAAGAGCACGAATGCACTATAGTAAAAGCAGAACAGTCAAACTGCTTTATTCCTCCAATAAAAGAAAGAACCATTTGGTAAAAGGATGCATTACACATTTTCTATTTAAATCAGTTTATAAGAAACAGATGTTAAGTTTCCTTTGGTAAGAAAAAGGAAGGGTTATAAATGAATTAAACTGACTTCTCTGTGGATGTTCTACCCTTCTTTGTTCCTTTAAAATTTCGCATCAAAAGTAAAGCAAACTGAAATATAAGGTGCCATAATAAGCTGGCATAAGAAGGGAAAATTATATTTAACTGCCACTTCCATAAAACATGCCAAAGCATCCTGTGCTACAGCACAAGAATCAAACATGTGCAATGCAAATACTTATTAAAACAAAGTGACTGTCAAGCACAAAATACCTATGGCATTCCCCATGCTGACAAATGCAGAGGAGCAACAGACAAAATGATTGAGTAACAGACCTGCTGTGGTGTAATTTCAGTTTCCTATTCAGCTGAAGACACATTACAAGCTGGCTGCAGCACATGTACAAAACAGGTTTACAGGAAATATTCTGGGGACAACCCTGATCTAGACTAAGGAGAGACTTAACCACATTTAAGACAACCAGGCAGTTCTAGGCTTTCTTTGTATTTTTTCTTAGCCCTTACTCTATATGAGTGGTTTTGGCTTCCCCTTCCCATCCCCTCCCCTATGTCACTAATGTCTTTAAAAAAGCTTTAATTAAATATCAACTTCCATGGTCTCTGGACGGTGTTTCACACGTGACCATCTCGGTGCAGGAGGGCTCAGGCTCCGTGTGGGAATGCTGTCTCCCACATGGCTCCACTGAACTCATCCTTAACGATCTATCCCCGCTTACCTAACTTCAACGCTATTTTTCCTGAGACTGCATTAATGAATCCAATAAATAAAGCATTGTATCACCCATGCATTATAGACATTAATTTTAGAACAAAACATTAATCAATTTAAATTTATGTACTAATGCAGACACAATCAATTTGAACTTCTTATGACAATTAACAAAGCTTTTGCTACATCCCTAAAACACACTGACCCATCAATTATGGTTTGCATCAAACTAATGCTAATGGTACTTCCTTCTTCCTTAGGCTGTCAGCAGCCTACCTGATTGGTCAACTTCAATGCAGCAGATCAATTAATATAAATTATACATGCACGGAAAGATGGGTTAATATCATAAGTTCATTTAATTAATTGTGTTTGATTAAATGAGGTACTTTCATTAGCCCTCTTAGCCATGAACCATATATACATCATAATCCTTTTACAAGCTCAGCCGTCCAGACACAGACCTGACATTGGGAGCATATTCAAATTACCAGCCGCAGCCATGCAAACCTCCCTGCATAATTAACAACTAAACGAGCTGCAGTCACTTAAGCTGAAAAGAAAACTGTTCACATCAACCTCTCTGATACTGTTTAAATTGAAGATGTCATGGGTAAAACAAAGGTGAACAGACAATGGTAATTAAAAATTAAAAAGGACAAGGGGGATTTGCTACTAATGGAAGCAAAGTGAAAAGAGGGCTAAGGGCCTGGTTGTTAAAAAAAAAAAGAAAAAAAAAAGGAAAAGGATGCTGGGGTTAGGTGATTCTGCTCTTGTTCTCATAAGAGTGAGCCAGGGTGAGCAGTGGATGTCAGGCTTCAGGAGGAAAATGATGGCATAGAGACCATCCTATAGGGTTTGTTTATATGAAACATTGCATTAGCAACTGAACCCCTAACACAGGTAAAGGCAAGCAATCTGGGTTTATCCCATATGAGAGATGTGCTAGTCTAAGACAGGCCTCCCTGGCTCACCTATCTTCTTTGGAAGGAATTCTTTAAAATGGACTTTCCTAGAAGGAACTTATCTGAGTCCCAATATGAAAAACTACATAAATCTGAAGGCAGTTTTTCTCTTTCCTTGGTTCAATGCCTGCCCTTCCAGGCACAATTGCAATTCACAGCTGTGCTCAAGATGCAGCAAATGCTGTGGCTCAACAGCAGAGAAAACAGAAGTGTGAGTATGAAACCTCAGAATAACTTGTTGACTACAACTCAGTAGCATCACTTTGTAAAAAAAAAAACATTTTTGTGCTATCCTGATCTACATTTTACATACAAAATAAATTATGACAAGAGACTGTATCCAGACCATATCCAGACCATATCCAGACCATATCCAGAGCTTCCAGCTATTGATTAATTTTCTCTGCTAAAAATACATGTTCATTACTATTATATCACAGGCAGAAAAACACAAGTATGATTTTTCAAGATAATATGAATATATTGAAGGGTTTCTTTTCAATAATTTCAATATAAACTGTTATTGGAAATCCTACTGCCAATGCAATTCAAAGAAAGCATTAAGGTCCTCCTGGTGTGTGATAACAAAGTCATGTTCAAACTCCTTTCAAAGTTAATTTCAGCATCTACCATTTGACAGAAACCTCATTACAGTGGAATTCCTTTGATGAAATGAAAAGCATTAGCAGACTCTCTGCCCATGAATGGCCAAAATGGGGCAAGGGTGCTCCATGTGACAGAGGTGGGGTGGGTGGTGATAGATAGAAAGACAAAAGAGGGTTCAGTGTAATGCTGACCAGCCATGACTTCCAGAACATGAGTGAACTTGTGTTAGCTGTCCTGGGAACTCACAGGAGCTTACAGCTTAAGGTAAAAGTCATGTAAGTTGTCCCATTCCTTAGTACAGTGGTACTGGCTACAGGGATGCTTCACTACCAGATTTCTGCTATGTATGGACCTGTTACATAATCATTTAAATACATATTTTTACCATAAGCTGCTGAACAAGAAAATCTTGCTCTGGTCTAGGTAAAAAACCCTACTACCATAAAATAAATAAAAAGCAGCAGTTTCTTTGAGAGTCCAGCATTTTGGTACCTATTGCAATGCAAGACCAGGATTTGCTCTTCTGACATACACCAAGTACTTGTACTATTCTGTCCTTAGACCATGGGCTGGATTATAGTATTGATGAAAATTATTGCAGTTTTTTGACAAAACTGAGGAGAAGGACAATGCTCATGTTACTATATACACTGAATTATATATCAAACATATTCTTCAGCATTATTATCTGTGTTATACTGCTGAGACAGAAAGGACTCATGGAGAGTGACTGCCTGGAAACTGACAGCTGACATGTGGAATTTTTATAAACACTCATTCGTATTGCTATGATGAGTTTATATTCCCAGACTCAAAGGTGCTTTACTGCATACATCTGTCTTTAAGCCTGTGTATACTTCCAATAAATAATAATAGATTTATTTGATTCATTGGCCTAAGTAGAGAAAGTAATGGTGCCGCTTATCCACAGAATCGTAGCCCCCAGTTCCTCTCACTCACAAAAGAAAGCAGAATTAGAACTTGATCTCTTACCAGTGTATTCATTGAAGCAGGTTTCTGTTTGAATACATCTGCAGAGAAGCAGCTGTTAACCCAAACTTTTCTAATTTTTGTGGCAGTGAAATTGCCATTCTGGGGACACAGGCATGGAACTGAGGAACAAACTGCAAGTGCTTTCAGGAGGAGAAAGAAGGATAAGTGATGTCTGATCAGAATGAGTATCAAACAGTAGAGAAAATATCCCTGCAATCACAGTCTAATGTCAATAACTTCAGTAATAATACAAACAGATGCTTAATTCATGTAATGACAACCTCTGTCTTGTTATAGTTTGCCTTCTCTTTCATACACATTTGTTTTCAAAATGTAACCTTTAAGAACTCAATTCCTGGAGTTTAACTAATCTGCTTTCTCTACTAAAGCATGAATAATATGCCTAAGTATTGCTAATTCAGCATTGAAAAATAAATTACACTTTAAGCCAAACAATTAACCCACAACTTCAAAATGCTCCTATGTTCCATTGAATGTTGCAAGGAGAAATAATGAGGCTGCCCCCTCTGCTGCCCTCATCTTAAAATCTATGAAAATTTCAGAGGATCTAGTAATATTAAATCAAGTTGCTGCTGACTCAAAGCTCCCTCCAATAACTCATCAAAAAAGCAGCCTTAGTCCAAGATTTAAAATTATTCCACTGTGGCTCTTCCTAGGGGTATTCCCCCAGAAGATGTAACACACGTGCCTGTTGACACAACACGTGCCAAAAGCCATACATTACATCCTCAGGGAAATAAACATGACGTGTTCAGAATTTGATGCTAGTCTTACCTCTTTATTCCACTGTAAACTTCCAAGTTTTCTTTGGTAAAAAGAAGTCCAGCATGGTTCAAACCTCCCTTCTGTGAAGCTATGGAGAAAAAAAAAATAAAAATAATCAAGGGCTTCATAAAGTTTTCTGCGGTTTTTTCCCTGTAAATTACTCCACTTGTGATCCAAAATATCACAAAGTCTGTCAAAATTTAGAAAAATGTAGAAAACAAAACTGAACTTCTAATTTAAAGATGGGGAAAATCAAAACAATGATAATGCCCCAATGTAATTTTTAATCTTTCTCATGAGCTGAATAAGAGGGTAACTATTTTCTTTTTCCATTGCAATTGAAATATTAGTGCTCTGTGCTTTCTCTGTAACACATGAAGGTGTTGCTAATGTTTAAGCAGCTCAGAAAATTCAGAAACATCTTCTGGTTTAAATGCTAGTAAGGTCATCAACAATTATGGAAGAGATACCCAATCCAGAAGCTGACTTTTAACTGGAGAGAAAGTTTTTTCCTTTTTTTTTTTTTCAGTCTGAGACCAGATCATCTTTACCTTAAGCTTTTGACAGTACCTTACAGACTTCATTTAAAGCAGAATATATTTTCTCCATTTTATTTATGATGTTTTGCTCTTAGATTAGATTTTGCCCTCTCAAAAATATTTTAATCATTTTTCACATATGCACAGGCAGTTATAATTAAAACTATGAAGAAAATATCAGGTAAGACAAATAAATTAAAATAAGGCCCTGTAGGAGCATATTTAATATATTCTATAGGCCAAGTGATACCCACCTCAATTTGCAGTTCGTGTTTTTTCTGCTTGTTTTTTAAAATTATGAACAATTATGCTGTATTATGAAAGACTATTAAGTAACCTTCAATGCATATCAGACATTTCAATCTTATAATTTTTAAAAAAACAAAACCAAAAAACACCCTAACAAGTTATAAACAACAATTTACTGTCTTTCAAATTATGTTTGTAGCACCTTTCAACAAATTAACATGTAACACCTATTCCTCATGTTGAAAGACCTTTTAAGATCATCATTGGCATTGATATGTTCAAAGCACTCTACCTTGCATTTGTACAGACCCTCTGTTTTTAGTAAGATTTCCCTCAAAAACAGATCTTTCTAAAAAATTCCTTTTATATATTTGAAATGGTTTAATGAGGAACACAACTTCAACTAAGAAGAATTTCATGTCATTCTACTTTTAATTCTTGTGAGCTATCCCACAGACATCATTAAAAAGGAAAAAGTAATTATTTTAAATGACCTTCATATACTTACTCTGATAGATTCCTTAGTGGAGACAGACAGAACTTTATTGATATTTAAACTAAGGGAGATGTTGAGTCCATGTGATAGATATTTAGAGCCAAATCCCATGTTCTCATGAACTCAGGCAGTACAACAGAAATCACAGGCAGCACATCCATTCTCAGCAGCTCACAATTCAGACCTCACAAACAATGCACATGGAATCATTTGGGTTGGAAAGGACCTTTCAGATCACTGAGACAGACCATAAACCTAATGTTATGCCCATTAAGGCTCAAAATGCTTATTTAGAAACCAGTCAAGTATTGAGAATCTTCTTTCTTTGAATCAGAGTCTTTTTTATATATTTAAAACAAAATCAGTCTACTGCCATTACTTGCAAGGCTGGAAGAACAGGTATGTTATATAGGATTCATTGGAGCATGCATTTCTTTCAAGCCTAGTAAATAATAGCAGAGCTTCAATTTTTTGTAATAAATAAGAAAAAGTCTTGGTTTTTAAACCATAAGGAGAGCTGAAAACTCTTTATAGTGAGGATCAGTTTCCTTCAATTGGTTGTAAAAGGCCATTTTTGGTCTCAGGTTTGGCAGTGTGTGAGGAAAAGAAAAAGGGAAAAGGAGGACAACTGTCTATCTTTAAAAAATCATTAAATTCACTGTGAGAAAGAAATCTGATGGGAAGCAGAAAATCCCAAACTTTGCATCATTCTGGTTTTTGACAAGTGAAGCTTTCTCTATTTTTAGTTAGGTTTACATGAGTCTTGTCAGGAATCACTGTTAACACTGACAGTTTTATTATTTTGAAATTTCTTTTGCTGTTACTGGAAACACTCTTTGGACCACATAGGCTAACGCAATTATAACACAATGATAGGGGTGAAGAGAGCAATATTTATGTTGCTGTATGTTAAGAATGAAACTTGGCACTGCAAGCACTGCACTTTTCAAGGGTATGTATGCATGTACTGGAAGAGGACCACATTTTCCTCTTAGAGGCAAGTTTATAAAGTATTGCATTCACAGCCAAAAAAGTTTTTGGCCATAATTGAAAGAGGCATAAAAACATATTGCCTCTTTCAGTAAAACCCATCTTATAACTAAGTTCTTTTAAAACTGTTTAACATCAAACTTGTTCTCTGCTCACAGAAAATGCTTATTGGATTACAGAAACTAAACTTCTTATAAATGAAAGCTTTACCTCTAGCATACAAACACATACACACGTGTGCTTTGCATTCTTAAATATGTATTTTGGTAACATTGCTCAATGACAACACCCACTACAATATTCACCAAGGAAAACCACTGCTGAAATCATAACTGCCCTTCTAAGGGGATTGAAAAGCCAAATCTATGAAAGTTCAAGCCCAGCTACACCAGCAGTACTATTTTTTTTTTTAATTTGGCAGTATTTTGATATTGTATATATCATCTCACTTCAGGTAAGCAATCTGAGACCTTAATGTACCAGCATCAGACTCCTCCAGTCATTTACTCATGTTTTCTAAGTGGAGTGTCAGTAGTGTGAAAGATGCAGGCAAAGGATTATAGTGCTTAATGGCTATGAGTGTCCTAGTCTTCAGAAGCCCTGAAAACTCAAAAGAACTCTGTATATCCAAAGTTGAAAATTCCAAAATTTTCAGTCATAAATTCCAAATTACATCAGAAGACTTCCCATGACTTCATGTAATCTTTAAAATCACAATTCTAAGCAATAACCTGTGAACATTTACTTGGCTAAAAAAAGAAATTTGGTGATTAGAAAAACAGACTGGGCATCCACAGGTCTAGGGCTAGATCCAATTTGTAACCATGAGAACCTCCCAGGCTTCAGGCCCTCACCAGCATAAGAAATGACAAATTAAATCCACTAGAAGCAAAAGTAATTCAATGATTGAGTGAGAAGAAAGACAATCCTATACCTTGGCCTCTGTATTAAACTACTCTGGACTGGAACTTTTCAGACAGAACTTGACTTTCCTTTTTTTCTGACTTTTCTTTTGCTCCTGGGAAAATCACTGATGGTCCCACCTTCCTAATTATGAAATTGGGACAACTATCTGCTCCCACACTTCTAATCTAGGCTGCCAAAAGCACACATTAATGTCTAGGAAGGACTTACAACTACAGTGAAGGAGACCACCAAAGAAATTTCAGCGTACGTAGTACTTGGACAAAAATTCAACTGCAGTAATGGTAGATCAGCTCCATAGGATATTAAAGGATTGGAAGGAAATTTGCTGGCTATTGCTAAAGAAGAAAATTGAGTCTAAACAATAAATTATTTTTTCCTGTATGTACTACAGAGAAGTGTATTCTTTACAGGTGGTAAAATACACAAAATGAGGTATGAAAAGAAAACCCTGCCTCAGAGAGCTTGCCAGATTAGCAGAGAGGTGTTGGTGCAATGCAA